>NC_139841.1:7371225-7971225 GCF_963691815.1 Echiichthys vipera
TTATTTGCTTATTTGAAACAAGCTGCAGGTGCAGTCAGACCTGCTGGTAGCACTGTCTCAGTGTGAAGCCAAAGGCTCTGAGGCCTGTCGAGTGACGAGCCAGCTTCAAGATCCTGAAGATTCGCATCAGGCGCATGATCCTCAGCACCTGGCCCACCTATAGAAAAGAGAAAAACAAAGAACAACCAATGGGTGAGATAAATAAATCTCATCTCACCATAACCTCTCCCATCGGCCCCTTGTACCTTTCCGACACGTCCCACCGTCTCGATGTCCCCTGAGTGCAGATGCATGTCCTCGTCCTCGAAGCGCTCCAGGATCATCTGCAGGTAGTGCGGCAGGATGGCGACCAGGTCGGCAGTGTTCAGCATGCTCCGTCCAAAAGACTTGAGGCAGGGGGTGGACACCAGGCGCAGCAGGTACTCCAGGGTGAAGAAGGTGATGCAGAACGACTCCAGGTACTCGCCATAGAATCTACCGCTGAGCTGGCCTGACGCCGTCTGCAAGAGAAAATAATAGTAAATAATTTTTAAAAGATATACTTGATGAATTCCATATTAGTTGATTGTAAGAGGGACTGGTTGGAGAAAACTTTTCTCCATAGGTTTGGGTTCAAAGACACTGATATAATACAATACACACTTATTAACAATATAAATAGCCTGCTCACTTGTTTGGCAATGGCAGTGACATTAAAGGACCATTTCGGCTTATTAATTAAAAGCTATGTAAACAGTATTTAATACATACAGAGATGCATATAAATATTCATACACATGCAAGCATGACAATTTCTCGACCACAAATAGTGCCCAGTTTCTGAGCACACAGAATATTATGATGTTAAAGTCAAAAGAGTATTGTGTGTGATCACTCTTAGTAATGAGCTCAAATCCCACTCGCTTTCTTGCCCTTCCCGCACACACTCAAAGTGAAGCACACACCTTGTACTGCATCTCCTCCACGGTGTTGAGCGTCATGGCGACCAGCGAGACCAGCACAAAGATGGAGGAGGCGACGGCCATGAGCTTGGCAGTGAATGAGGAAAACGGCTTTTCCATCAGGTTCCAGATATTCTTTCGGGCCGGCCCGAAGGCCAAGCCGTCAAACAACTCCTCGTTCTCCTCCATCTCCATCTGGGCGACACAGGAGCGAAACACAGCACAGTCACAGCACAGAAACAGGAGAGGCATTCTTTTTCATGGCAATAAATAAATAAATACATACAACTATAACTACATAAGCGGTTGAAGATGAATGAATGAATGAACTATAACTACAGCCAGTCATGGAAAATATCTAACTATATATAACTAACTAAGTGTATATAACTAATAACTGCTGTATATATACATAAAAAAATAATACAGTTTGTAAAAACATATGTATTTAAAGTGTAACTCCAGTGACATGGAGCCCACAGTCTTTTTCGGCATGCATATACATCACATCACATCTCATCACATTTTTTGTTGATCACCTATTAACAGAGAAATCCAGAGCAGTCGCTAACAGCTAACACTGAGTAGCTCGGGGCGGAGCCCTGAACCATCAAAAACCACTAATACTGCTCAGAATAACACCAAACCTCTGCAGTAGCATGAGAAGTCCCTACACATACAACGAAGCACCAACAATGTAGCTAGTGAACAATACATGAGTTAAAGGTTTATAAAGAAAAAAAAACATTAAAATCTCTTAAATGATGACAGGGCAAAAAAAAAAAATCACAAACTTGATGTCAAGGACATAACATGGAAGAAACTGGTACAACAAAACTGCATCAGAATTTGACCTCAGTGATGGAAACATCTGTCCAAATCTGTGCCAAGAAAAAGCTTATTCTCCACTCTCCATCTGTCAAGACAGCGCAGCAGAGCCGTGATTTATAATGTAGGTCAAGCAGACTCAGAGTCAGCCAGCAGATTAGGCTACTAACACAATCTCACAGGTACAAATACAAAAAACAATGAATTTTTTTTTTTTTTTTAAATATGGACGGGAAAAGTTATAATGAGAGCATAAAAAATACTAATTCATTACATACATAGCAGTGTGCACTTTTGGGGGCGCTCATGCTGCAGCCTTTAGCCACTGTTAGCCATACCAGCTGATAACAACGCATTATGCAGTATTTTGTATAAGCAACACAGCAACATGTTCACGGACAGTTTTAATGAGACACGAATAAGACAGATGTGAGAATAAACAGTGTATTTCTACAGCTTTAACTACTGTTGATGCTGGGTGCAGCCATGTTGGATTGTGTGGCCGGGGTTCTGAGAGCTCTGCGACCAGGACCCTGTTCTGACCCGGCAGTAACATGCGGTCGGAGCGATCCGAACACAAGTGGACAGCTCTGACTACAGGTGAAAAGGATATCAGAAATTCCAACTTCCAAGTTGAATTGGAACAGCGCATCATTTTTAGCTTTAAGCTGTCAGCATCGAGGCCTACTTGCTTTCTAAAAATCACTTAATGACTTCATCAAACCTCGACACAGGAATTAGAGCCAAACGTCACAGTATGATACAGATGTGTGTGCAGTGAACCATTCTACAGCTTACTGACATAAATAAGACAGATAGGTCCTCAGTCAACTGGCTCATTTCTTTTTGGTGAATTCAAAATATGAAACTTGTGTAAGTTTCCTTCTTTCCTTTTTGACACATATGTACGCTGACTACAACACAGAGAAAATAATGGCTATTTGTTTTTTCATGTTGTGCTACCATGCTTCGATGATGATGGCAAGAAAAGCAGGCATGCCGGTATCTTCCCCCTCATGCATTAATAATAACCTAATTTTATGCATGGTTCACAATGATTAAGATATAGAAAAATAGAAATGTATGGCTAAAATAGTATATTATCAATACTTTAGCTTTTCGTTGTTGTATAAGGACACCTAAAGAAGCTAGATCAGGCCTTTTAGAGGGCACTATCACTGTCATGACAGACAAAGACTAACTCAGCATATCACGATGATCCATTGAACTGTGATGAATATTAGCAATTAGCCTCCATTCCATTCAACTCTGAACCTTTTTCATCCAACCGAGTCTCATAGTTTGTCACGGTTTCACTCGCTGGCACAGTTTAAAGTTGTGAACCAAACCTTAAACTGAACACTCTTCCTCATGTGCCCCTTATCTGTCTACTCTCAGGTCATCAAAATGACTGGAACAATGTGTTACTGACAAAGCTTGTGTTTCATTTCACTTTCAGAACATTGTTGAACTGAACCCTGCTTCGTGTCACTTTCTTCTCCGAGAGATCATAACTGCTTTCAGACTCTACTCATACAGAAGCATGTAAATGACAAACTAGGATATGAACTACAGAACAACATGGATCTTTGTTTTTGGCCAAAGAGTCATGTTCTGTTATTACTCTGAGCACCATGAGTCAGAACTAATTACAATATATTTCTCAGTTTTTCCCTGATGGTTTAAAAAAGTCATTCAATTTGTCGCTAGGAAGATCTAAAAAGTTGCTAAATCTAGCAAGAAAGTCAGCAAGTTGGCAACACTGTACTTTATAAAGTAAACAACTGGTTGATGGGAATGTCAATGTTAATTTTTATTTTTTGTAATTGTAACCCAGTGATTGCCTACGATGAAAAATCAGTAACCCAAAGTATTTATACTCTATTCATTGAGGCGACGTGAATATTTATACCACACCATCCATACCATCTGTATTTATTCTATTGGAGGAGCAGCTCACAAATTGTCATGGAATACCAACAGTCGATGACTCCACCAACTGATTGGCACTCCTTTAAGTTGAGTGGAGGAACTCACCAGACTGTTGGCCCTGTTTGCACATGATTGTTCCCCCTTGTTCTATGGTCTAGCTCAGGGGTCAGAAACCTAGGGCACGTGGTAGCTTAACCAATGGCACACCATAGCAACAAGTGCGCAAGACATTTTTGGGGAAATTATATAGCACTCGCTCATCTGCATGCCAAATTACCTTTTTCACAGCCATAAGTTGGTGCATTTCCTGTATAAAGCTCCCGGAGTGGTCTTGGTTGACATTGGTATGGCACAATGATGTACAAAAAACTGTAAAAATGGCATCTAATGTCAAAAAGGTCTCTGACCCCTGGTCTTCCACCTGATCAACAATGCCACCCCTTGAGGTTTTAACTGACAAATGTGAACATAGACAGCGTTTCAGTGATCTTCTGCAAATCTCCAGAGTTACAGGTACACGCTCCTCTACGTCCCGTACAAAAATATAGATCACACACTGAGCAACCCACCTCTGCTATGAGCTCTTTCTGTATTTTCAGTTGTTCATTCAGCTCGTCCTGCCTCTCTTCAAAGGAGATGCGGCAGCAGCGTTGGCTGTTTTTGATTCTCACGCCCCAGTAGTTTATCTCCTCCAGGAAGTTGCGCGGACAGAGCTCGTCTTTGATGCACAACACTCCGGTTCTGATGGAGAGGATAGAGACAGGAGAACGGGGTCCAGAATTATTCCAAGCGGCCATTTAAATCAGAGGGATTCTCCCTGTGTGTATGTGGACCTGCAGATACAAGCACCTTTCCTCTATTTTATTTTACCTGTAGAAGTTGAAGATGTTGTGGAAGATTTTAGGGTCCCGGTCGAAGAAGAACTCGTTGCTCTGGACGATGTAGTCGTCACACAGGTCCAACTTCCTGCTGTGGTCTGTGTACGTGGCTAACTGGCCGATCCGCGTCTTTGGATACCTGGCAGCCAACCTGTAGGGCAAGCGGTACACCTGGAGAAGAGGGGGAAAAGGAGTTTATATAGCAACGAGAAAGAATGAACCATTGAACCATTTTAAGAATGAAGCTGGAACACAATAGAAGGCTTTTAAAATGGTTATCAAGAGTGGGAAATGTGTCTAATAACTGTCGGTCATTAACCAGCTCAAACTACAGAATTACTTTCAAACAAATACAATTCAAAGTCTAATTTACATCCTTGTGAGCAGGACTGCAACTCGTTAAATGTTTATGCTAAATCTCATTATCTACGTATGTGAACAGTCTACAAAATGTTGAAAAGGGCAAGAGAAATGACAACACATGAACATTTTTCAGAGATCACATGACTTGATTTGTCCAATCCCCCCAAAAAGTATTGCATTTACAATGGCATAGAAGTGAGAAAAGTAGTAAATCTTCACCTTTCAGAGGCTACAACAAGACAACTTTTGATATGTTTCCTTGAAATTACAAAAGGAAACAATAAAAAGAAAACAAACTACTGCTGTAACAGGTATTACCACCAGGTGGTAGACTATTTAAAAAATACAGCAGCTATTTCTTTCTTTGCCTGTAGGAGGAAAATCCAAAATCATGTCTCACTGTTTTTTATAGCATCACATAACTCGTTAAAACCAAACACATCAGAAAAATGAGCACTTGAACAAACATTTGCCAGATCAGAGTGACCTAAAATGTTAAAAAGGATGAAGTAAATATTTGACCTGTTCTTCACAAGCTGCATATCTCCTAAACATTCGGACACTAAAACGCCAGTTTTCACACAACTCAATTCAGGACAAACTCTCATGAGATCTGGCAACACAGATAAGCTAACGTCAACTACCATTTGTGAACACTGTAGCTAACCAATTTTCATAATGCTCAACATGACTGTTAGCGTTGTAAATATCTATGTTAGAAAAAAGATAAAACATTAAGCATGTTCACAACACTTCCAAATGAGGCCACGCCCACTTAGGAGACAGGAAGTGCATACCATTTAGTTCCGTTGGCGCAGGTTGTAGCATGCTATCTTTAAGAAAAAAGAATCTTTGCTACAGTTATTCACATCTGCAGGCCTAAAGCGCAATCGCTGTTACCGTTCCTCCAACGTTGATGTTGAGAGAGAAGTGTTTGGTTGGAGACAGCAGCAGGCGGGAGGGAGACACCGGGAGTCGATCTTCCTCCTCCTCATTTTCATACTCGGCGTAAAGGTCATAGATGTCTCGGCCCAGATCCTTCAAAAATAAGGCAAACACTTTATGTTGGGGAATTCAGCAGTAAATCATTCAGAGCATTATTATTACCGTAATATTGGATCTGAGATCATTTACCTTTGATTCAAACGTAATAATAATTCGATCATTGTCAACATCATCCTTACGGTAGTCTTTTAAGTATTTATTATTAAATATATAGGATAGGGATACTCAACGTGCTTTGCTTGGGGGCCACTTTGTTCGATGACAGGTGACCAGGGCCCAGCTCCTATACAACTTGAAATGGTGGTCAATGTTAGCAACCTTGCATACAGCAATTGTTGTCTGGCAAATTAAACAGTGGTTTCAGATTGGTATGAAAGGGCAAAATAAAGGCAAATTCATTCGTCCATTTTTAATTGTACTGACTGTTTTCAATCTTTCAACTCATGCAGTCCTCACTCATCTTTGTCAAGAGACAAATCCAGTCACAGCAGCACGTACGTACGCAAGTACGCAGGGGCGTTTCTCCGATTTAAGGGGATTCAGGGCTTAGCCTGGACCTCTGTAAGCGGTTCTTGGAGTCCCCTGGCATAAACAAGCTATGTCTTGAGGGTGTTCATGCACTCCGACACCTTAGCCACATTCAAAGTACTTATTTCCCCTTTGTAAATGGGAAAATGGTCAGTGGGCCACTCAGCCCCCTGCAGGCCAAATCACTTTGGTGGATTTCGTTATGCAAATAATATAATGATCTTTCATTTTCAATTTCAATGCCATTGTATTTATAGTGCCGAATCATAACAGGCGTTATCTCAGGACACTTCACAGAGTAGGTATAGACCACACTCTATGACTTATTAATGATTTACATAGACCCAACCATTGTGGGAGGACGAACATCTGTCTTGACCGGTTGGGGAGAAAGAAAAGGAGAGAGAAAGAGAGAAAAGACGGACAGATGGACAGAGAGGGACAAAGACAGACACAAAGACAGAGAGACAGACACACTTCCAGAGATGCAAGGAACCAAAAAGTAACTATAGAGATAGCTAACGCAATGTGAATATGACTTACAAGTTATGGCAGTTAATTCAGCAGAACAGCAAGAAACAGCTAGAGTGACAGAACATGGCACTTTCCCAAGATAACAGCACATATCTAACATTAAAGATTCATTGTTGGCATCAAAGAATATCAAATCAATAATAATATATATATAATAATATAATAATAATACTTTCAGAACAGCAAGAAACAGAGTGACAGAACATGGCACTTTCCCAAGATAACAGCACATATCTAACATTAAAGATTCATTGTTGGCATCACAGAATATCAAATCAATAATACTTTCCAGTACCTTGTGATATCGCACACAAGTTGAAATCATTACAGCTCTCTGCATACTGAGTAAACTTTGTTTAGTTCTCATCAGAGGGACTACTTTCCCACTCAATATTATAATCCCTGAGCATTAATATTTCCCTCCTTTCATCCAGAGCGAGATCAATGCTTTCACAGTTTTTATCCAGGGATCATGGAATACATCAAATATAAATGAATGAAAGTGTCTGACCTGCATGGAGCTCCATGGCTTAACAAAGGTGTTGATAACGTCCACATAGTCGTCCGGTTCTTTGATGGTTTGAGTCCGGCTTCCGTGCTTGTAGCTGGGGAACAAACTCCTGCTACGGGCTCTGATGTGGGTCAACATGGTCGCTGCTCGACGTGTAAAATCAGTTAACCCCGCTCGAGAGACATTCTGGCATCTCTAACACACACTACCTTGCAAACACACAGCTGGCATCTTGCACAAAACCTTTCACTCACACACACAAGATGACAGTACAAATGAGTAAACATGCATGCCAGGATGGGTTCGTTTCACGCCAATTCAGAAAGAAATCACATCAGCATACCAACAGCTGACCCACGCACACACAGACACAGTGATGAGGTAGGAAGTGACTCTCGTCCTCTTATGCAGCCGACTGAGATGATCTGGGTGCTTAAAGTTTTAAATACCGTTATCCTCTTTTATCCATCTCGTGATCTCTCCCTCTCCTCCCACTCAGCATATTCCATCTCATAACTTTACACACTGTATTTTGCATATAACACAATGGTCATCTAAAGACTGGGTTATTTGGGTTACTTTCATTTTGTCAGTGTCAAAAGATGTTGAAAGTAGTAGTAACAGACTGTAGCAGAAGTTCCTTTATATTTTATGTAACTTAGACGTACACATCTGACATCTGTCTTATTCCAAGTGTGTGTTTGGCATTTTTTTTCCCCCCACTGATGATTAAGGCAGTCAGATAGGTGGAGAATAATCCTTGGTGCAATTAAACAGGGATAATGAACGGATGGAGCCGGACTCGTTCTAAAAGGACTTATCCACGCTCCCCTCGTCTCAACCCACTTCACAAACACGCCTCCTCTGTGATGTGGCCATGGTGCGTCAGGAGTGGAGATTTTTTCTTTTCTGGCAGAGATTAAACTGTGTGCTGGATGCAAAATGGAGGTAGAGGGCTCAGCTGTATTTACTACATGAGTTTGATAATTGACAGACAGCCTTTACTTTCATGTCCATCTACCTCTACCTGCCTCGGTGAGCAGGTTAAACAGCAGGGTGGATCTTGTTTGCAGTTTAATTTTTTCCTCAGACCACTGACTCGTCGTCGCTACCCCTTGATCCTCAAACACACTTGGCTTAAGAGACCCCTAAACTTCTCAGATGGTTGAATTTCTGTAACTGTTCAAATTATCCAAAAGGTCCATGAAATTAACACTAATCCATTACGCATCTCTCAACGCTCCAAAGTGATGTGACTTTGGAGTGGACCTGATCCCTAGGTTGGGTACCACTGCTGAAAGAACCCAACAATATAAATGTTGGTTAAAGTATATAAACGCAGACCAAAGTAGCTCCATGTTGACTGGCTACAACAGCAAAATGCTATTTACAGATTAATGTATCAGTATGAATGATCGAACCATGTCAAATATATATAATACTGTATCAGCCACAAACGCCTTTTTTGCAAAGAAAGCATTTTAAGTTAGCATTTGGCTGACAATACTAGGGATGAACCGATCTGACTTTCAGTCCCTATACCAATTCCTGGGCTTTGGGTATCATCAGATTTGAGGACTGATCTGATACCAGTGTTTAATTAGCTGTATGCCTCACTGTGCATCAGACTCTACTGAAACGTTGGTTTCCTAACTTTGTAAGACAAAATGCAACACATACCTCGACATATATTTACTGATCATTATTATTGTCAAACCTATCACTGTACTCTGTAACTGTAACTGTGCCTTTTCATTGGAACCAAGTGGCTTAAGGGACCATGAAAAACAGACTAAAATACACAGTATGTAGACAGCCCTGTCCATGTGGTGTATCCTCACATACACTTGCATGTATGATAGAAAAGACATGAAACCAGGTTTTGAACAATGTTGTGGATTAGGTTTTAATTCAAGTGATCAAATCAGTTTCTTCACAGATACAGAGCTTTAAAGTTGTAATAGTATTCCCCCTCACTGTACAAGGCTAGAAAAAGTCCACATCAACAGCACACAAACATACAAAATAGTTTTACCAAATTCAGTTGTATTGTTTTTTTTCTCCTTTTTTCAGCTTTTTCTTTCTTGTTAAATACATCTGAACTCTAACCCTGGTACGATGCCCAACCATAGCAAAAAAAACTGATCAAGTCAAATTTATACAATCTTATTTACATGAGGAACATTTGATCAAAGTGCATTGAAGAGAGTCCTGATTGACGGTCATGTCCTTGAGGGACGATGGGTAAATATATACAATGTTTACAAATGCTGTAACCATGGTAATCCTTATGCAGATCCAATAATAATATTATTAATAATAATAATAATAATAATAATAATAAACACAGGCTGAAAAACGCTTGTAAGAATGCACTCGAGTAGTACCATTGTAAAGTAAAACAAAGAAATAAAAATCAGCAAATAAAAGAAACTTACATTTTAGTTATAACTGCCCAAAACATGATCGTACCTAGATATTCTCACATCTGAGCCGGTTGGACCCCTCTCCACTGGGAATATGATCAAAAAGTAGTCGCACGCTGTCTTTAACACGTGTAATGTCGGATACTGACAACTCAGATCCAGTTTTAAATCCTGTCCAGCAGAGTTGATCTGTTCGGCGAGAGAAGCACCGTGTCCTCCTGTCAGTTTTTTCCACTTCAGTTTGAAGAGAGAAATCCCCAAACGAGTGGATCAAATAGTGGAAATTCACTGAGTTTCTCTCGCGTTGTGAAAAGATGGCGGGCGACTTCTTTAAGCGGTTCGGGTGAAAAAGACTGGACGCTGGCGCCCGAAAATAATACGGACCAAAAGAAAAATAGAAAAAGAATCCTTAACACTTTGGACGCACTGAGTGAAACAGTTATGGACACATAATTCATTGTATTATTCACATAATAAATAACATTTCCTCAAGTCATCCTCTCCACAGATAATGACATAATGCACTTCAGAAGGCATGTGGTCGTACTGTAAGGGCTGCTGCTGCTTCTACGGACAACCAGCGGCATGGGAACGAGGCAGCGCCATGTAACGCTGTGGGTTGCCATAAAAAAAAAAAATCAAGACGATCATGATAAATCGTCCTCTGTGCTCACTATGGAAATCTGGAGACAGAGAGAGGGAGGGGAAGGAGAGAAAGAATTGGCTTCATCAAATGTGTGCGTTTTGTGCTGGAGCTGGGTTAAAGTGCAATTCTGGCGTAAAATCATCCCATGGTCTTTTTCGTCACTTGTACACATCAAATAAGCCAGCGAGACAGTTTTTTTTGGTTTTCATGTATGAACTATCAACAGAGAAATCTGGTAGAGTCGCTGACAGCCTGACGTTGCTAACACTGATTAGCTCGGGGCAGTACGGTGAAGGCAAAAAGGCTTTTTTAACCACTAATGCTGCTCAAAATAACAGCAAACCTCTGCAGTAGCATGAGAAGAGTCCTTAGACATAAAACGAAAACGACTCTCCAGAATATCTCTGTTTTTTTCGTGTATAAACTACTAACAGTTTCGATGGCTTATCCGATGTGTGCAAGTGCTGAAAAAGACGTTGGGATGATTTTATGCTGGAATTTCACTTAAAGACAGGAAGCACGGGCAAACAAGTAGCCTGGCTCTGTCCAAAGTGAAAACACAGCTACCAACGCCTCTTAAGTTCATTATTCATCATATGGCATCTTGTCAGTTGGATTTGCAAATAAAAAGGAATTGTAATTTGCTGCAGCTCTGAGGGTGACAGCGAGGTGTGTGTCCATGTTTTGGCTCTTGCCGGGGTTAGGTTAATCTCTTTAATCTATGTACAGAGAGATGTGTGCTGTGCACTGCCCACAATGCACTAAGGATTACTAAAGGCCACAAGGTCAGGGTGAGTGAAGAGGTGATTAACATGTTTGTCTATGATACATCTATATGATTTTACAGTTTAGTCTGGTTTAAGGGATATACAGTGCGGGGCTCACGCGAACGGATGTCAGACTTCTTTCGCTATCTCTGCTGTCGGTTTTCCCTGGGGGACGTCTCGCTAGGGCTTAGTGCAGCCAAAGACGATTGTGATTGGTTTGAAGAAATACAAACAAGCCAGAGCTTTTTTCCCGGCTATACCAGATTGATAACTTGTTTAGCCAGAACATACTGCAGTGCTGGAGTATGGTCTGGCAATGTGTGGCTAAAGAGAGCTAAAAAAGACTTCAGGGCTCTGAGGTTCTATGCACAGCACATTGTGTGTTCAAGTTAACATTATCCACTGATAATGAATTCACTGGGAGACGAGTGTGTGTGTGAGTCTTATCCATGATGCCCTATGCTCGGAGGTTGTTTACTCACCGCAGGGTAGGTGTGACCCACGTTGGCGCCGTGCCGGGTGATGTCGATGTTTAGGTCTTCTTCTGTGGTCTTCAGGTAGACCGGGTTGTCAAAGTTCATGCTCTTCTGGTTCTTCAGCTGCCAGTTTCTCCACATCAGGTAGCCACCCGCTGCCGCCATCGCAAGCAACACTGTGCAGAGGGACAAATGGACGCAAACAGTTAGTTTACCCATAATTCAGTACTAGGGCTGATTGGCTGAGCTCTCACAATTGTATTAAGGATAATTTGAGTGTGTGGTCTTTGATAAATCTTTATTATATACGGTTGGTGCCCTCAAATTACAAATAACTTCCTCAAATTTGTATCCTTAATCTAGTAGTTTGTATCTCCACCCGTACCCCCTCACACTCTTCATTCAGACTTACTCTGAAAATGTTTTCACACAGCTGGCCATCAGACTCTTTAAGAGTGTGACTGAGTTTATTTTTACTTACAGACAGGAAGTATGGCCCAGGCAGCAGCAGACCCTCGGGCTGTGGAGTTCACCTGGATCGACGTGCTCACGTTGGCTTCTGAAAGACAAAACCAACCACGGGTCGACACTTTAAACCCAACACACTTTCAGGACATCTTCAGTTTGATAAAGTACACTTCTTTAAACATGTTAGTCAAGTGACACAGACATATTCTGAGACAGGCCTGAGAGGCATGGAGGCCTGGGAGTGGAGTTCAGATGGTCAGAAAGGATAGTGTGTATGCTTGAGCATTAGCCCTACAGTGCTGATTCAAAATGCTTTAAGGGATGGACCGTCTCCATTGAGGGATACTGGGAAAATAGTCCCAATGACTGAATGACTGACTGAATCCACTTTGAACAGTTGAGACTGAATGTTAGAAAAGATGGGAAACGATTTAGGGTACAAACAATTGTTTCATTTTGAGAAAATCCAAATAATTATAAATTTGATATCCTGCTATGTTGAATTCATGCATTTGACAGTTTAGCTCCAAATGTAACTCTAAAGCTTTGTGGAAATCGTTTTATTTTTTCCCTTGGGTCAACATCATCCAGTCTCTGGGTCTTCATGCAGAAGGCTGGAGTGTTTTGGTGTCAGCGAGGAGTGAGTGACATGACTGGCAAACAGCTCGCCTGAAAGCAGTGGCGAAGACTTCTCGACAAAGACAAAAGACAGGGTTTGTTAACTCCTGTTCTTTCTGCCAGTCAGTTGGCCCTGTTACCAAATGGCTTGGTGATGTAATCAACATGCCTTTCAGCCACAAAATGAGAGAGGAAGCAGCTGGCCAAACTCCAACAATATCAACAACACTTTGCATATACTAATACAGGGCTGTATTTTGAGATTCCATGGAAGAAAAAAAGTGAAAAAGAACCCATGCAATTCTGCAGGACTTTTCTGACACCTGATGTAGTCATACATCATTTGTGTTCCTCAGAAAGCTCAGATCACAGAGTAGGACTTAGCAAGTCTCAGACTCATTTTCTTTTGCATCATTTCCTGCTTCACTTTTCATACAATTGTTTCCTGAAGATGTCTAGAGGATTTGTGTTACAATCTCTGCGCTGTATTTTCAATTGCCCGTATTGGGAAACTTCCGTGTTCCTGCCACTAGGTGCTGCTCCTGGGCTGCGTCTGCAGATAAACATCAAGTGCAGAGTTTGGTACTGAAGTGTGGTTTAATATCCAGATAACCATCACTAGCTCATTCTACAATAACATGAAGATAACAAACACCTTGTGCCGATGCAGCAAAAGAAGTCTACAGCGACACGTGCAGTTAGGAGGAGTGAACGCACAACTTTTAGCAGTATTATCACTTAAACACTAAATGGAGGGTCAAACTAACTGAATAAAAGTCATGAGAACAAGTGCTATAATCAGACAGAAGAACTCATCAGCAAATGATCTGTGCTCCTTGTGTCGCTCATTAGGGTCCATGTTTATATCTGGATAAATATATCTCATTCACCAACGGCATTTTTCATAGGATTAGGACTAAGATAATGAGCAAACACTACATTCTAGTTTACCAATCACATTTTAAACCATTTGAGTCTGAAATATTTACAGGTCTAAACTCTGGCTATATCCACACAGCTCAAGTCAAGTCAGAAATCTGAGTCCAGACGGACACAAAAGCATATACTGTACAAAGTCTATGCCCAAACTAAAGCAAATACTATAAACAAATTAAATCATAAATGAGAAAATGCTAGCCACTGTCCTGATCAAATTCTGCTCTCACACCAGTGGCACAACTGGCAGGTGTGACAAGAAAAAGACCTGAAATGGACTGGATTTACTGTGTAGAAGAAATGGAACGTGAATTGTGATTAAATCGAATGAGAAACATAACATGTTGCAGTGAGATAGAAATAAATCTCAAAAAACAAAAGAAAAGAAAATGTAGCCTGACTTAACATGAGTAAAACATACAGGACAACATAATCTGAAATGGGAAATCAACACAGAACAATTCCAGATTTCTTACAACCACAGGTTGACAAAGATTGAACCAAAGTCAGAAGTGATTCAGGTGATGAAGACATTTTGTACACTACAATTCCCATCAATCCTTAGGCCTTTCCCATTCAATTCCATTTAGGGCCCGGTGATAATACCAAAGGATCAATTATGTCTTTCAATGTAATCGTATTGTGATGAAATCAGATATTGTGATACACATTTACGTCATCTGAATTGTCAATAAGCAACATACCAATTCAAATCTTTTTCAGAAAATCTGATGTGAATGACTTTGAATTTATATTTTGCACTACATGTTAATAAAATGAGAAAATACTCAGTATTTTTCTTTTGCTACATATGAAATTCACAGGAGGACAAAAATAGACTATTGTGTTTGCCATATAGACTTTTATCTGAATTAGTAGAGATGCTGTGTATATATATATATATATATCATTATTTACATATAAATAATGATATATAAAATATAAATATATATATAAAATAATAAAATATACAATATAAAAAGTAATCTAGTCTACAGGGACTGGTAGAGGGGGAGTGGAATGTCCAAGCGAGTGCCTGTTTCTAAATCAGAGGAAATAATTTGGGTGGGTAGCCGGTGGACGATTTAAAGTGTATGCGTAGATTCGGATACACTGCAAATACAAACATCACTAATAGATGACAACTCTGAGGCAAGGATGTCTCGATTTTGTTAAATGCCTCTTCCTTGGCCCTTCTGCTTGCATCTCCTGTGGGTGAGACTAAGACACGAGGAGAGCAGACAAGGAGATGAGTTGGTGCTGTACAAACTGGGAAATGGGATTGGCATTGTGGCTGTTTGTAAAAGTATAGTATATATACATGGTTATGGCTAACAACTCTCAGGCCTAAATAATAAACAAAAGGGCAGCTGGGATAAAATTACCCCTTGAATAACTCAGGCTACTTGACCATGTGCTACAAATGGAGTATAAATACACTTAAATCAGTTATCTTAAATGCATTAAGGCCAGAAACACATCTGAATGTGCCTTGTAACCAACATCACACCAAAGCACAGACTGAAGCCATTATTACAGATACATTAGACAGGAAAAAGACAACCCAGAATGTTAAGAAGTGATTTTACCATTTCATTTTGGCAGTAGATTAACAAAAAGGCTGATTTAAGTAAGTACATGTGGCAGAGAAAAGGCAAATTAATTGCAACAAAGGCTGCAGCCAAAAACAATTCAGACAGATGTTCGGTTTAACAATTCAAATGGAAAAACACCTTCTGAGTCCACAGTAAGGGAGAAAAGCAGCTTGTTACATTTTTGAAAGCCCAACATGCTTCAAGTGAGTCAGCAGAGACAGGCAGAAGAGCAGGCAACAGCTGATGGTTTTACCTGAGGGTGGCTGTATTAGAGCTTTCCCATCATCCTTTGAGGGACCTTTAGTAGAATGGTCTGTCACAGAGAGAGCCAAGAGTCATGCTTTTAACAACAAAAAACATCAGGCCACAGAAGTCATCCTATTTTTAAACTGCACACACGTGAAGTAGGCCTTCTTTTAAAATAGACCAGGTCTCCGGAGACTAAACTAGCAAATAAAAGCTTGATAGATAAAAGCAGGATCCATTTCTGTTCAGCAAGAAAGAAGCCCTCACCAAGCCAAGAGACGAGACAAACAATCATGACACCATCGACAATATACACAAACAGCAGCATCGTTATATTTACATGAAGACAATCCTTACGGCTTTTCTGCTTCGATACAACAGTTTTCAAGCCATATTCACACAAAAGCTGGAAAAGTGCGCAGACAACATATAGAAGCAGCAAAGCCACATCGCACAGTTAACTATATCAATCCCAATGTATCGGAATTTGTACAACAAGGACAGACAGCTGCAGCAACAATAAAATCCTTAGAGGCCAATCAATGCAGCCTTGATTAGCAGAGGCAGAGGCGTGTTGTGTTTATTGTAAAATCACAGGGCTGTTAGGTCTCCTGTGTAGGAGTAGGGAGTGAATGCATAACATGCTTACTGCCAAACAATACAACATTAAGCACAGTCTTACTCAGACTAAAACCATTTCAAAAGCCTTTATCAACAGGAAACTAGACCTGTATCGGTAATTACTATATCATACTTTCATACGAAATATGGACATGATCTCCAGCATTTTGCTGACCTCGATATTGCCCGTTTTGTTTACATGTGCATTTGTTTATAAAGAATGTCACCAACATTCTATCCAACATGATGCCAGAATACACAGCATTGTTTTCCCCACCATTATAGGATTTGGGTGTAGCGCCTAAGCCGAATGAACAGAACAAAATATGCTGAGACGCATTTTGCTGTCCTGCTGCTTCTGTCTAGTCTGCTGATTTTGTTAGAGTTCCACTGTGGGCGGGGCTCAGGAAAGCCGCATGAGTAGCTATGAACATAGCAGTGAAGTGTGTGTACAGTTTAGGCCATTTGTCAGTGAATAGATGCTACAACTCCTAAAGACTCAAGATATACTGCATAAGTTCAGCATATCTCTCCTATAACATTGTCTTTTTAAAGTATCCACTGTGAGAAAGACAACAGGATCAGAAGTGATGCAGCACAACCAGAGGTATCATCAGTTTGGTTCTACACATTCTTCCTCATCAAAACCTGGTGCCTACATTTCCCACAATGCAGTGACATCCCTTGAAGCAATTTCACTTCACGCAGCTCCATTTAGAGTAAAAAAGTCCTTCATACAACTTTTTTTGCACGTGCTGTAGTACTCGCATTTAACTAAAATTTGCTGCTTTGTGGATTGGGACCGTTTCAAGTCATGATCTTGGGGTCTGAATAATCATTTTTGGACAACGTAGCCTGGAAGGGAGACGAATGTGCCAAGCTCATGTTTCATTTGCTCTGGCAGGTACGTCTGGCACCTCTCCCATTCAGACTGATTTCCAGCAGGCCAGATCCTGGGGGAAGCTAATCAAAACTGTTTATCTCATGTTGGGTGGGTTTTAAGACAATGACAGCAGAGTCAGGAGCGTCAGTTTTTAATGTGTTCTCTGTTTAACGCAACCAGGCTCACAATACTCCAATAAAACTGTCAAACTGGGCAGCACTGAAAGTATGAGTCAAGATTCTGTTTCTGTGTTGCCCATTTCTCACTTCAAAAGTTTTCAGGAACACAAGTGAAACAAGAGAACAGGACTACAGTCCAAATACATGCAGGATAGGTTGTTTGGTGACTGGCATAGGTGTGAATGTGTGTGTCTGTCAACCCTGTGATTGACTGGTGACATGCCTTGGGTGTGCCTAGCCTCTTGCCCAATGTCAGCTGGGTTCTGGTTTCAACCACCATGCAGCCCTCGGTATGCTTCAAACTCGGGTTGCCAGAAACAAACAACCGAAAAATCATAACGGGTGTGTGGGGAGGAGGGTATTGGCAGGGTTTAAACTTCATATAGACGGGTCAGACGATGAATAATGTCTTAGGAAAACTGTGAAACTAACAATATTCTGTATTTCAGCCTAAAGGAAAACACTCCCCAGTTGCCTCTAAAGGCGGTTATATAAACCCCTCAATGGTAGTTTCGGATTCAACCCCTGAAGTACAGAGCATTGCTTATTACTTTCTTTCACTAACAAGATTAGAGGCGGTCAAAGCTGCAATGGCACAATGCTCTACAGTTCCTACTCATTTAAGCTGCAACTTCTGTAAAATTGGATAGATAAGTTAGCTGAAGGTTGAGCAAAGAACAGCGAGCCTTTTGGCTGCAGCCCAACCGGGTGGAAGGTGGAGGAGCATTCAGCGAGTGACAGAAATCCCTTTTTAACCCCTCCCACACTATTCTCACATCTAAATCATATGAGAAACACAGACCGGCGTGTACAAGCAGTTGAAGAAACACACAAATGCACATAAGGCACTCACGAGATAATGTAGTAAAACTTGCAGAAACGCAAACAACACTCGCGCTTGGATAAAAACAAGTTTGCATGGATACACATGCTCAGAAACACCCTGGAACTGCATGCACTTGCACACACTCTGCAGGAATAGAGACAGTCCCAAGCTGTGTGAAATTGTGCAGAGAAGAAAAAAACAAGAAAAAAAACAAGACATGCACAGTCTGGGTGGCATGTTCAGTCATCAGAGCAGCTGTAAAGATCCTGAAGGCAGCTCCAGATTCCCAAACAGCCTGTGGAGGTGGTGAGCAGGCTGCAGGGACGTTCATTTTATGAAGGCCATTACATTTCTGTAGACCAGGCGGGCTGTAAAACCTGCTATGGAGCTGGCAGATTCATATTGGCACATAGGTCATCTCCGATAATATTCTGGCTCCACACCTCTTTATCAACACCCATATCTGCGAATTCAACAAAAATAGGTCTGCTGTTTTGTTGAAATTATTGTTGTGAAGATCTGGGGAATTTGACGCCAACGGCATAGAGCAGGAACCTAAAGCTTTCACGTTGAACATTTCAAATGCTGGTTTCTGAGTCTGAACAGACGCAAGCTCAAAAGATACGCCCCCTGGATTTATCTATCACAGCTAAATCAAAAGGGATCTACTTTCAGGTCATTTTGCTTATTAACCAAACCCAGCAGGCAGTGAAAGGGCCAGAGCGAATCACCATAATAATACCTGTTTACTCAGTGAGCTGTTGTTTTTTACACAGCGCTTGAGTAAAAAACAAACTGGTATGGATTTGTGAAGGACAACAGTATTTCACCTCTTGTGAGAATTTGATGAAGTATAAATCAGGTCAAACTAGACCAACAGTTAACTCTGCAGCTGCTCTTTATAAATAATTCAGGACAAGGTCAGCAGGGTTTTTTTCAAAGTAAAACCTTAGTTACTGCGGCTTTAATACGAAACTATGCCCCAGGTTGTTGTTGGATTGGTACTTTAAATAAGCAATGTGTATATTTTCTCTGCATATCAAGATAGCTAAAATGCATTTACTACTCTCAAATTCTTTGGCCAATACAGCATGAAGCAGAAACACATTATGGGGGAAATATAAATGGAGCATAAAAAAGACATATCAAAGGAGGACAGACTGCACAAACTCAAGAAACTCTGTAAACAGACTCAGTTCTCACTTGGGACCGCAGAGAGTAAAGAAGAAAACTGGCTAACTAGGCTGACTTTCATTCAGGAGAGCAGGACGGTGGTGCAGAGAGTTGCCAGGGAGATGTTCCCGTACTTTATGTACACCAGTGTCTCGGTCTACAGTTTGGGTCCAATTAGGAGAGTATGTGCGCTGAATTCAGCTGTCAGGTTCCTATCAGACGCTACTTCAGTATGAAAAGGCTAATCTGTGGAGCGCAGAAAGGAGCTGGGCGGCTAAAGACAAAAACAACTGGAGCAGAGTAGATCAGAGAGAGAGGACAGCGTTTCCCAGCAACCATTTCACAGCAAAGAAAGAGCGTTGATGAAAAGGGATTCATTTTTAAAAACCGTTAATTTGATCATATTAAATTCAACATAATATAACCAAACAACTCTTTATATATTGATGGTGCCCTTGCAAAAATAAAAGTGGAAGCATGAGGACAATGCCACGTGAGAGGCACGCTGAATGACAGACTTTATACTCAATGTACATTGGGTAAGCCAGATGACTGAATAAGTGGATTAAACTGACTGGGCCAAAATTTCTATCTACTTAGTTTCAATGGAAACTCTTAATGACAAAGCATGTAACTTGTAACAAAAATTGCTTCCAACATTGTGACTGAAGTTTGGGGAATACCCTTTCGTGTTTCAACGTGACAATGTCATTGCACACAAATGGTTTCCCAGTTTGCTGTGGAAAAACTAGACTGTCCTGAACAGAGGCCAGACCTCAATCACAGACTACCTTTGAAATGGACTGGAACACCGAGCAAATCCCTGCATCCTGGTTCCAAGATATTATGGAAAGCCTTCCCAGAATGTCACAGCAACAGATACATTCCCATGGCTTTCAGAATGACCTGTTTAACTATGACATATCGGGGTCCTGTCTTCAGTCACATGCCACTGATGAGTCCAGAGACTTGAAGGCAGCTCACACAGCCCTGAACTGAGCCCAAGAACAAACGACTGGAACCCACACAATTCAGCTGATGAGATTACAAAGACACAGAAAACAGGAGAGGGAGGAGACAGAGCTACAGCTGAGATGTGAAGGAGGACGGTGTTGAGACTTGCCAAAAAGACACTGAAAAACTGGATCCCTACACTAACTGACTCAGCTACTGTTCAGCTGTCAGACTACTACACACACACAGCTGGGTTTGAGGCTGGCATGGATGCAGATAGAAGACAGGACTCAGAGGGAACACACTCACACCAAGGAAACATGAGGAGGCGACAAGACTCTTTTTGCATCAAAGCCAGTTTAAGTATTAGACTGAATTAATATTGTTTCTTACAATCGATTCTGTTTTGGAGGATCCACTGAGAAAGCCCCGCTCCCTTAGTTTAGCATTTTCTTTTTAATCAATTCAGTGCAGTAAGGGAAGATAAAGCAGAGAGGAATGCACAGGATGGCCTTTGCGTGTACAGTAATTGAAATGAAATTAGCATGATAGGCAGCTACAGGTTTACAGTCCGTCTGATGGTTTAACCCATCCTGTTTGTGTGGTTTTCCCACAATGCCATCCACACTAGCCTGAAAGCATTGAGAGGCAAATTAAAATCCGTGAGATGGATTATTGGTAATATTTAGCCAAGGTTCCTCTACAGTTCTATGTAAACACTCTTCCCCTGTAATGGCAAATTCAGTCAGATCTTAGAGTTGGATAAATATATTTCTTCTTCCTCGGGGTAGGATTTCCTTGATTCTGAATAATTTTGCACCTGTAAATCCTCTGAAGCTTATTCTGTCAGTGTTACCATCTCTTTGACAATGTGTCTGCACATTTAATTATGCCGTTGTACTGTAATTCAATCTTGTCATTTTGTGATGCAACTTGGGGAGTATCCAAGTATGAATCAACATCAAAACAATTCATTATGCAGCCGTACAGCATGACCTTAAATGTATATCACGGTATAATTTGTAGCATATATGTAACGGTATAATATCACGGTATATTAATTTATCTTAAAATTCCTATATAAGTAATTCTGAATGACTGTACAATTACTTTGAGGCTCTTGTTTTTTTTACTCGAGTATTAGCTTTTCATGCTACTTTATACTTGTTCTCCATTACAATTTAGTGGGAAATATTCTACTTTTTACTCCCCTACATTTATCTGATAACTTAAGTGACTAGTTACTTTACACGTGTTGCAGAGTGTAAACAAAGGCTTCACAGTGACAGTTAAACAAATACTTCTGTCCATTCGCTGTTGAATTACTGGTTTTCTGTGTCAACCTTTTGTTTTTTTCAAATTATAAAAAAACATTGTGGTGGGGATCTAACAAAACTGAAATGATTGCAAGAACAACAAAAGGGGCAGAGAGGAGGGAAGCAAAAGCACACGAAAAAGAGCGTAGCTGGAGCGCAAGGAGCGGAGCGTTTTGTCAGTGTACCTACAGGAAGCGCGTGGAGCAAGTCTCCCTGAGACCGTTGCGAGAGAGGACAAGGGTCAACATCGGCAAAATTTATTTGCAAGCACACAGATCACAAATGGCATTCACCTGCTTCACAAATGATTGTCGCAGGGAAATGCCAAACAGAAGAGCCAACATCATTTCCACCAACAAAAGCCTTCAGAGCCGTTCTCTGGTGTTCTTTTAAAAAATAAATATTCGCTAGATTGGACAACACGGATGAAATAGCAGCATCCATGTTTGCGCCCATTTCCTTGATGCGAGCCGCCACAGTCATTTCGCTGCTACGTCACATCTATAAAACTCCGCCGGCGGTCCTGATTGGCCTGACCATTTTTTGCAGACCCTGAAATAACTTTCCTTTGGAGCGAATCCAGATGGTTGAGTGGAGCTAGGCGGAGTCAAGAAGGAACGAAAGTCATCTGGCGAGAGTCAAGTTAGCAAATTGCAGCTTGTGTGTTGCATTTTAGTGCTGATAGTCAGGTGTCATACACATAAAATACATTGAAGTAAATAAATCAGTTTCACCAGTGGGGCTGTGACTCACCTGGTCTGCAGCGTAAGCCATCAGCAGCCAGCTCCTGTCCCTCCGGACACACACAGGTGTATTTGGGGGAGTGCTTGTTGATTTGCGGTGCAGGCAGACACATGTAGCTACAGCCGCCGTTATTCCCTTTCTCTGCACACCAGTTAGTACCTGCATACAAGAGTCAACAGCTCTCATTACTTTCACAAAAATAGAAAATCTGCAATCAACAATGTAGCACAAAATGTCTTCATGTCAAAAAAAAGAAAGGATTTAAGATTCCAAGAGAAATGTACCCGATTGCAAACAAAACATTATCGACATTCCATGACTTTTAGAGATTTTCTAATTCCATGAAATTTCCAGGTCTGGGAAATTAAATTTTAAAATCCCATGACTTGATGCTGATGTTTTCCATGACTGTGGGATCCCTGTATCAAGCAGACACAATTGCTTTGTCAAAAAGCTAGTAGACCTGTGTCAATTATAACCGCGTGATTATTGTACCTGAATCATGTGTAATTATACTCCTTTCTGATTCACTTTCTCTTCATTAACTCAGAGCAGCTACTGTATAAAAAAAATAAAAAAAAATAAATAAAAAATAGTCTGCAAAGTCAGCAACCTGAACTTGAGGTTGCTGTGATGTTAGTGAGCCTGCCTTGTCAATAAGATTTTCCAGGTCAACAACCATTTGTGTATGTGCTTTCCCCCTGACTCTCTCCCCCCGTTTCCCCTCCCACAGTGTTCTTACCTGACAGCTGGATCAGCTCATGGTACACTATGATGTCCTGGGGGTCATTTAAGTTGCTGGCCAGTATCACCACATCAGAGCCTGTGAACTTGTTTGCACCGTAGATGGCTTCATTTTCCCCATCTGTCCAGAAGACTCTATCCTGGAGAGGAGACAGGAAAATGTGTTTACAGATTATACTCGATAGCAGAAAATAGCAAAGATGCCACAGTGCAGAACACCACAAACCACCATCAGGAAAACTGTCATCAATTGTTAAATCTTCTTTTGACTTTAAATGGAGTGTCTTATCAGCAGTTTGAAGTATGCTGATAAAGTTTTGATAGACAACTGCCAGCTAAGTTGTGTGGAGTTTGCATGTTCTCCCCGTGTCTGCGTGGGTTTTCTCCGGGTTCGCCGGTTTCCTCCCACAGTCCAAAGACATGCACATGTTGGTTTAATTAATGACTCTAAAATTGCCTGTGAATGTTTCTGTGAATGGTTGTCTGTCTCCATTTGTCTCTATGTGCCCTGTGATAGACTGGCATCCTGTCCAGGGTGTACCCCGCCTCATGCCCAATGTCAGCTGGGAATCGGCTCCAGCCCCCCGCGCGACCCCGATAGGGACAAGCGGTTGAAGATGGATGGATGGATGAAATAAAGTAATTTTTTAGGAGACTGAGCGAAGGTTCAGCAATTTTGTCTTTTTAAAAATTATCTTTCAAAAACATGGGATATTTTATTTGAGGTGGTGCAAGTGGTCAGTTTCAAGTCCACATATCTAAGCACCTGACCTGCAGCCTGAACGCCACCTTGCTGGTCAATAGGGCCCAGCAGACTCACCCAAAAACTGCTGACAAACTTCTAGCACTGCCCCACTGAGTATCCTGACGTGCTGCTGTATGATCTAGTACTCTAGCTGTACAGCTATAGTTATAACTGCTCAGTGGATAATTGGCTCCCCCACTCCAAAACATTCCACAAGAGGAAATTGTTGAGCATAAATACTGTGCACAATAGAGATGGAGAGGCTCTACATCTGACATTCAACCATCTGTGTCTTAAGACCATCTGTGTGGTGTTTCTTCCAACACTGCATGTTACAGGGAACACCCGTCAGTCAAATTCACATCTCTCCTTAGATTTTCTGTTGATTTAGGTGGTGTTCTGGTTTGGTCTCTTAAGCTTTGGTGGCTTTCACTGCTCATGGTAACATGTTAATCTTGCTCCTCACATGTTTATCCACCCAAAAACACAACTTCCTGTACAGCAAAGCATTTCCCCCCATGGAGGAGCTACAAGACCCAAGCAATGAGAGCACTAGACATTAAATGCTTGATGACTGATTAGTTGGATCACACATCTATCAGCTGGAAAATAAGACGCAAAATGTGGATTTAATTAAAACACTACACAGTGTTGAGACATGAGCTGTACCATAAGCACATGTGCCTGCATGTGAATAAATGGCATCTGTCTGAAAAAACGAGTTTGCAGTTCAATGAGTGGGTGTATGTGAGAGAGAAGCCTGAGAGCCACATGTCCATGATTCTAGGATTCAGAAAGATAACATGTGAAAGACAGTATTGATATAAGACGAGTGCCGGTCTTAACCAGCATATCATTCTTAGTACTTAATATTAAGACACTATATTTTTCAGATACAAGACATAATCCACGAAGTGCACCTGCTTTCCATGAGTTAATCCCCTCACAGTGGTGATTAAAGCTACACATGCATTAACTAGCTTTGTGCTCACTGGAATTCAAATTCCAAGATATTCTGAATGATGATGATGATAATGATGATGTTTTACGTTAACGCTTGAAACAAATAGATCCCAAGACTGTCAACATTAACTAAACCGAGACTGGAGAGGATTCTGTCCAACTTGTTCTAATCAGTCGAGACCAAATCAGTAATATACAGCTATAACCTGTGTGCTACCTTTACTGTCAGAGAGAAAGCTGTGTGCGTGCGTGCGTGCAAGAACAGCAGCAGTACCTCAAAAACCGTGAGAGCAAAGGGATGAGCCAGGTAGTCTGGAGACTGGAGTACTTTCTTCCTGTTGTCTCCGTTCAGGTCGACGCTACAGAGCATGTGGAGCTTAGAGTCGACCCAGTACAACCTGCCTTTGATCAGATCTGGGAGGAACATGAAGTGGAAGAAGAAAGGACAGGATTGGAAGAGGAGAGAAATGAAAGAGATGGAAGAAGAACAGAAGAATGGAGAATCAATGGGGAAGAGTAGAGTGGAAAGAAGAGAGGACCGACAAGTCAGATGGAGTAAAGAATAATTGCAAAAGGTAAGACATGAATCATAGTAGAGAGAATCCACATGAACATTGAATAAAACGGTGTTGAAAGAGGAAATGAGACCAGGGAATAGAACAACAGAGGGATGAAAGAATACAGAAGAAGAGTACAGAACGAAGATGAGCATGGCAGGCAGAGATAAGGAGAAGATGAATAGGGAAAAAAAAAAAAAAAAAAAAATTCAAAATCAATACAACATTTCATTAACAAGGACATCAATAGCTTTTCCACAGAGTGGGGGATGAAAGTACAGGAAGAGAAAACGACGAAACAAAGAAGAGCATTTGATTATATGATGTGGTCAGGTGTTGGATAGTATGGATAAAAACGCTGTCATCTGATCTAGTAGTGTTCAATGTATTCCAAGAGTGGAGTTATTTTAATAACATTCTCAATGATTCAGGACTAAGTGCTAAGGCGGCTCCTGTTATACTTTTCAACTTAGTTATTAGTAAATGGACAGATAATGCTTCTTCAACATGTAAATAACTAGAAATGGCTACATATTCTAAGGCAAATGTATCAGAAATATTATACATTTACCATATACCTGGTACATTTACCATATGCCTGGTACATTTCCAGAAAACTCAAATTCTGGTCTGGTTTTCCTCAGCATTTGTAATTTACATGTTCAGAAGTTGAAAAAGACAGCTCAAACTCATTATGAAATTACTCTTTTAATAAGCCCGCTTCAGTGATTACGTCTTGTTTCCAAAATGCATATCTCATACCCAGAGAGAATCAACAGGCAAACAGTATAAATGTGGACAACTAAAAGAGAGTTTGTAGTTTTTGTCAATTTCCCAACACGTGCGCACTGAAACTCATCTCTGTGAATCTTCTGAGGAATTCCCAATGTATTTTATGAAATATAGCTAATTCAGAATATGACACACTGTGTGTGTGTTTTCCTACCCAGGGTTATTCCATTAGGCCACTGGATGTCCGTCGCCACCAGAACCTGTCTGTCCACTCCGTTCATACCAGATTTCTCAATCTTGGCTGGCTCGCCCCAGTCAGACCAGTACAGAAACCTACAGGACACACACACAAAACAGCTATTTAACAGTACATTTACTGGAGGTAAAAGGTTTTCAACTGACAGCCAAACACTTTCTACCCACCCAGAGAGCGGATCCACAGCAATGGATGCCGGTTCTTTGAGGCCTCTGTTGAACAGAACTTTCTGCTGGGTTCCGTTGAAGTTAGCTACAGAAATGGTTTTGGTGCCGAGATCAGACCAGTACAAGTTTTTGTAGATCCAGTCCACGGCGATTCCCACAGGAGTCTGGACATTGTCGATCACTTTGTTGTGTGTGCCAACGTCGCCTCGTTTGTCCAGCACAGTGCTGAGAGGACAAACAGAACACAGACAATGTCAACAAAACTTGGAGATTCAAATCATCTACCAAGAGCTCCCCAAGTAAAACAATAAGTTGAACAGTCACATGGCCCCATTAGTATAAACTGAGTCAGATGTGCCTCTGCAACTTTGTGCTTTGGTGTGTTCCTCCACATGCTTCTGTGTGGTTGTTTGGTGTGCACTCTACCTATAAATGGCCCTCTGGCCCAGGTCAGCCCAGAAGATCATTTGCTGGTTAAAGTCTGCATCCAGAGCAACTGTGTTCCTCTGCTGCTCCACAATCTGAGTGTACTCCTTCCTCTCCAGACCCAGACGACGGATGTCACGGCGGTTAGTGAAGATCAGGCAGGGCTCCTTGCCTGAGGAAGACAGGGAAGACTTGGTTAAATGAGAAAAAGACAAGGTCAATCTGTCAACTCCTGTCTTCAAAACATTATGTTCAGTTGCTCTGTTCCACTTGCTGGTGCTGGAGACTTTCACATTAATCTTTAGAAAAAAAAATTACATTTTGAATAATATCATGGTGTGATAACCATAACCATGAGCCTGGCCGACATGGTATGTTTCAGATGGCTATGATTTAAAGCTTGAGAGAAAGGTATCGGCATCTAATGAAACTAGACTACTATGAATCTCTAAGATTTAAGGAATCAATTGGTACCAACTATGTCAACAAAGGGGCTAAATAATGTTCCAAAGTTGGGAAAAATTTGGGGAAGGGGAAAAAAAAAAAATGGCATGGCCATTTTCTAAGGGGTCCCTTGACCTCTCACTTCAAGATATCTGAATGAAAATTGGATCTATGGGTACACACAAGTCCCCCCTTCACAGACATGTCCATGTAAAAAAAAAAAAAATTGTCATGCAGTACAAATGTGTTATTTTGGCCTATTCTAAAATGTTGTACTGTATGTTAATTAGTCTTGGAATTACATAAATTGTGTCTGACTAGAAAGCTGAGATTAATGTTTGATGTTAGCCTCCATAATTGACATTTCATTGTAGTGAGAGATTTTTTTTTAAAACTAGAGCTGTTGTGACCTCTTAGATAATTACAGCCTCATGAAACGTTACAACCACAAACTAGAGACCTGGTGCTGAGCTGCATGTTCAGCCCAGCTTTCAGACTGTGCTATCTTCTATGTGACATCTACTGTTGACATTTTATCTGCCCCTTAACACATCGCCCTCCACCCTGCAAGAAAAACGGGCAGAATGCTAAGAGGTTAAATTATAGATAAGAATTTATAGGATCAGATGACATTCATTTGGAAGAATTATGATGAAGGAAACAGTGGTGGTCTTTGTCATCAAGCAACACAATACAGTCTTTTTACTGCTGAAACAAACATCATGTGATTACCAGACAAAAGAATGACATCCACATCTCCAACAGCAGGACAACTCCAGAGTCTTTCTGATGGTATGAGAGTGTATTATTTAATGCTAACCACTTGAAGATATTCAAGATTCATTTCTACAACTTGAGATTCTTCTGTTATCTTTTGTTTTCACTTACTGTGCTTAGCCTCTCACTGAAGAAGAGTGGCTGTTTCTCAAGTGTTTTCCAACATTTAGATTTTCAAAGCTTCTTTTAAACTCTTAGTCCTCAGGTTAAATACTGACTTCAGTGTGCGTGAGGCCAGTGGTTCTCAACGTCAATTTCAAAAACTTTAAATGTGTGATTTACATGCATTAATAATTTTTTAATTGTTATTGTTAACAGGTTGTTATGTAACATAATAATTAGGACTTTTATCAACTTTCTCAGTTGTCTGCAATTGCCTCTGTATTGACTTCTATGTCAATTCCAAGTCCATCGCTTCTCTTCAGCTCCGCTACAACCAACAGTGATAGCTGTTAGGTTATATTAGTTCATGTTCACAATGAACCAAGTGGTATTCCCCATTGTCTGAATCTGCCAAAATTCAGATTTCAATCTGGATAATTATATCGCTGAAAAATAACTCCACACAATTAACCTCTGACCACAGCTGTAATTTTACCTTGCAGACAGAAATTCACTTTCGGAGCAAGTGATGACAGTGCATTGTCAGACAGTAAATCAACAATTTTATGACAATGGTTTTCAGGATATTTTGGTTAATTGGATCATTTTCCACAACTTGTTCATGACTGTAAAGCTGCATGATAATCAAATACCCCTCAGTATAACCCATTACAAGGCACCTGCCTTTTATCTCAAAACAGTCAAGTCAAACAGCCTGACAGCAGCCTGGTGTGGTGTGGCTCACTGCAGGGCTTCTGAATGATTAAAGACATTTCAAAACTATGTTTTGTACCATACAATTTGACTCTATTTTGAGAGCTTCCTTACACAGAAGTCAAGTAAAAAAAGCCTGAGACAAAACAAAAGTAATACTTAACCACTGTGCATCTTATAATTCATCTGAGTTACACTGTATTCCGAGCTGTTGACTCACCAACAGCCTTGCAGACACCAGTAGTCGGATCCATCTGGTAGCCATTGTGGCATTCGCACTTGTACCCACCCTTCAGGTTGATGCAGATCTGACTGCAGATGCCGGGGTTCAGACACTCATTGATGTCTGCACATGAAGAGAGAAAAAGATGAAGAGAAGAGGGAGGGATGTGGAATAGAAAAAAAAGGGAATACAGCTGGCAACTGACATGATTAATCAAGTCTGTTGAATGCTTCAATTTGAGGTAATCAGATGGTTTGCGCACAGCTCTACTATAAAGACTAACTACCTATTTTGAAAACAATTCCTTTTCTGGAACATCCCGATTGCTATTGCATGAGATTGTAAACTGATGTGTGCTTGTCATACACAAAGAGAAATTGACATTTATCTATAATTGCAGTTGGTGTTTTGCCAGAACACTTTAGCAACAAGCTGCTTTCATCAGAATTAAATGTAATTATTGTTAATGTTTTCAGGAGTTTAGTGTCTGTTTTATACCTGAGAGTAGATTAAGCGTCTGTGCAACCAGTGGGGCTCATTCTAGATGAGATTATACACATTCTCCAATACCCAAACAAATCTTGTGGCCAAGATTGGCTCAATAACAAAACTGTTTTGGATCAGTACCACCTGAACATAACAAAGAGGATTTCCACTTTTTTTTTTAAAAAAGGAGAAAGAAAATCATACACAGCCGATTAAATTACACACTGAAACCTTCAGAGGCCAGAAGAGCGCAATAAGAACATGTACAAGCCTTAAGTGAAATACTGTATCTCCAAGTCACAACAGCAGCCAACTGTCTGTCTGACCCAGACTGATGGGTGAGTGGTTTGTTAGAGACAAACACAGGAACACGTTTTCTTTTCATACCATCCAGGAAAATAGCCAGACAATGACATTGTGATTTTAGATTCATTTTGAGAGCTGTGATGTTTAAAGCCGGCAGTTCTGTCTGATGTAGTTTCAAAACAATTGAGGTTTATGGCTGCCCAAAAACAAAAGCATGTCAGTGAACAACATGAGCTGTGGTGTTTTTTCATCAAGAGTCAAATACTTGGTGTTTTTTCATCAAGAGTCAAATACTTGGTAATGATGAAAATGTTGCAGTATTTATCTTACACTAAACTGACCTCACTAAATCACATGCCAATAATCAAATACACTGACAACCTGCAAGTATTTAATCAATTTCCAATTATCAAACTCATATTCATCTGTGCAGACAGGGATGTATGTTGCAAAGTCAGATTACTGCACTGCTGCGTTTTTCATCCCTCACAAGTTAAGTTTTGCAAACTGATGATATAACTTTGGTCTGGTCTCAGTTGCTACAAACTAATTGGACCCAAAAAGACATGAGATGCGATGCGATTCAGTGTCATCTGGTATCTGGGGTATCAGTGTCATCTGTGCTGCTGGTGGATGAGTCATTAGGCGTTTTTGGACTGAAGTTTCTCCTTTTCATAGTTCAAAGAACACAGTCCTGAGAATTAACAACATAAAACTAGGGCCTGACCAATGTGAGATTTTTGAGGCTGATACAGATACCGATTTTAGAGGGGGACGAGTCACAGAAGCATGGGAGCCGAAATTGTACTGTTTTTTTTAGCTGGAATGAGATCTTTTCTATGTGGATTGTGCACAGATATGTACTTACAATTGATTTTTACCTTAAACAACAATGCAAGAAAAGAAAAGTTTTGACGAAACATGGCTCTAGTGTAAAGGTCACCTACCACCACAGGTCTTGTGGTCTATGAGCTGAAGTCCAGGTGTACAGTCACACTCGAAGCCAATCACCATGTCCTTGCAGATATGAGAGCAGCCGCCGTTGTTCAGGAGACACTCGTTTAGATCTGAAGCACATGAAGGAAACAGGGCTTTGTTGACAGTTATCATGCAAGCAAGACACAAACTGTTGATACTGTTCTGAATAGTACTCCTGCCGTGCTCACGGTCAGTTAACGGTTATCAAATGCAACATCTGACATTTTTGGTTTCAGCCAGGCATTGACAGTTTAGGTTCAAACTGACTATTGAGGATGTTGTGGTTACGGTCCAATATTTATACTTAATCATTAAATTTACATTTTGTGATTCCATTGTGTGCCTTACTGAGAAATGTGTGCCTTCTGACAAAAAAGCAGGGAGTGCTTCTTCAATTTATTGAATAATTTACAAAGATACCATTTCACTCGGTCCTCATGTTCTTTGATAAAAACTGGGAAAATCTAGTTCCCTACTCTCAATTCAACAAAGCAGGCGGTGTACCAATAGTTGAAACATGATTATTCAGCTCATCACCAACTATATATTACACTTGGAAAAAATAATTTGTAATATTTTTAATAGTTATTTGATCCATTATATTGATCATTTACATGACGGCTAATATTTTTCTCTGATATCTGTAGCACAATTCAGACTCATGTTTAGTATTCTGATTGCGGAAAGTATAATTACTTTTGGACGAGTTCCTCGATCCATTAAAAGGAATTATTTAGCTTTACTTCTAAGGCTGAAATGCAGGACGCATTAAAGCTGCACAACACAAGATTTTATATAAATATCAATATTTTATGAATAAATCAATGACAGGGATTGCCATAGTTTTACCCTGCCTGCCCAAATTAAACTCTCATCTTTCATGTATGGACACTTCCCTGCCCACAGGAACAGATATCTGAATTTACTGAAAAGCTGTTGTCTCCTGAACAGTGACTAAGTGATCTGTCCAAAGAAACCTAAATGTTGGACATTACATTTTGCTTTGGTATACAGTATCAATGTACAGAATTGCTGATATTTAGAGCTGCCAGCTTGGGAAGCACTAAAAGACTTGACAAGTGCCATTTGCAGATTACAGTAGACAAAAGCACTACAAGATCATTCATATTTACACAGATTCTATAGCAGTTGTGCAAAACTGCAAATCAATTGAACATGTTGATCAATCTACAACTGCCAGTTGGTAAGGTTGTAGAAATGTTTTTATAATAATCATCATCATCAGTAGTCTCATTTACATCCGTTTGTCTTTAGTGAAGCATTCATTTGATTGTCGAAGATGCTGATTTTTCTGTTACTTACTGCATTCCTTGATGGGTTCGTCGCTCCAGTCAGGACAGTCTCGAGCCTTGTTGCACACTTTGCTCATCTCGATACACTCCCCGCTGCGACACTTGAACTTCTCTGGTCCGTTACACTGAGTCACTGGAAAGATACAAATAATTTCACATGTCAGGGGCAGGAACTGCTTCCACGCGACATTCTAATACTTAAAATTCCTTCCTTTAGAAATCGAGTTTCATGAAAAGCTACCAATGCATTATTGCATATCGGAATATTTTACAGTTGCTCTCATGTCTTTGTGCAGACGTAGGCTAGCGTTTCCCTTTGCCTCCAGTCTTTATGCTGAGCTAATCACTCACCTGGATCCAATCACCATACTTAATGCAAAGAAATGTGTTGCATTAACCTTCTCACCTTACTCAAAGAAATTTTAATTCTTGTAAATACAGTAGTTCCATTTCTAAAAATGACTATTCCTTTAAGGTAGACACATTTATTAAAGCTTTACAACTTTATATGAACTTCAGAAACTACAGACCATCCACCAGAGGGTCCAATGCAGCCTTCTGGATGACTTTGTAAAGTGTGGAAATGGCAGAGAAGTAATTAAAACTAAAGTTGGTAACTTTGTTTGTTTTTCACATTTGCTGATGCGGTCATTATATTATGACAGCCCCATGACACATACGATCTCTCTCTTCCTCTGTCTGCTCCTGTACATCAGTCAGAGCGGTCTCTGACCTGAGCTCGTGTGCAGTTATTGACACGAGTCAATCTGTTAAACTAGACAGCACTGATGTGTTACTGTATTGCATATTTCTCTCAAAAAATGTTTTCAGAAACATTTTGGTTTACGTTCAACTGTAAAGTTAGAATGTTTTTGTGGACAGCCGGCTGGTGGGTGATGTTTGGTTTTGGTGAAACTAATTTTACAGCTAAAAGTTTTGAAAACACTAGTGAGAAATAAGCGATAGCGTAACTGAATCTTGATTCATATTTGATCACTGCTTGGTTTCACAGTTGGATCTGAACTCATAGCAATTAGTGACACAGTGTCAGAGGGCGCTCGGCTCTAAATGGTTGGTTTATGTTGGTTGTGGTGGAAACTAGCAGATGTCATCAGGAGCAGAGAGACATCTGCTAACATGGAGAGGGCGGGACTTGTGACCTATACTGCAGCCAGCCACCAGGGGGCAATCGTGACGCTTTGGCTTCACCTTTGGGGAGCTGTCAAGCTGTCCACGGTTGCAGTCTATGGTTAAAGACCCGAAAAAACTATAAACATAACTGAAATCACAAACCGAACAGTGACAATCTCTTTTGGCAGTCTCAACGTGAGAATCTGCAACAAACTTGTCATTCTTTCATCTGTTTTGAAATATTTACATGCCCACAGCCGCTACACTCATGCAAACGCACACCGCTTCTGAACTTCAAGACAGCCTGAGGTGGAATGTAAAAATAGAAACACATCCAAAGACAAGAAAAACAGAACAAATACTTTCAGTTATAAAATGTGTTTCTTTCCGCCTGTCATGGTGAACTGACCCTGGCCTTTTACCCACTCTGCCCAGCATGTCAGAGTGGGTCGACACTCCCTAGTCAGATTTTGAAAAGTCGTCTCAATATCTTCTTCTAATTCTGCTAACGGAAGTGTTTATTCACCTGAATACCGACCTGAAAATACAGTTCTTCACCTGATAGTGCATTCAGCAAAATTCAAAACAGTCATTTGTAAAGCTGCACACACACAGAGCACACGTACTGTTTTTGCAGTTGACTTCATCGGATCCATCGGCGCAGTCTCTGAGGCTGTTACACTGTCTGCTGCCCAGGATACAGTTCCCATCATCACATTTAAACTGATCCGGTCCACAAGTGCGTACAGCTGCCAAGGACACACATTACACATAATTTATCACTTTGTTGATTAGCAGAAAATCATGTGTCATCAGTTCTTAAGCCAAACATTCTCGCGTTCCAGCTTATCAAATGTAAGACTTGTATCCTTGTAAAGTTAATATGATTGGGTTTTGGACTGTTAGTTGGATATAAAAAGGCACTGAAAACATCACTTTGATTTCTATAACTGTGTGATGGCATTGATGGCTTTATCATCATTGCAGGTATTAATCAAGAAAGAGATAACTGGACAGATAGATAATTGAAGATAGCTTGAGCAGTGATCCATTACGTGCTGCACACATTCCATTCATTTGACAAATTACTTGATCTTTTTTCCCCGAATATTACCTACTGAATGTCTTCAGATTAAATTACCCCAATATGAACATTTCTGAATTAAACCATTAATTCAACTCCCAATACTAATCTTTTCTTTGAAGGCAATATGTGCCTCGAAACTTAAATCAGAATTGAATCAGCTTTTATGCATTTCAACTCTACAAATCTTTGATTTCAGGCCCATGTCACATCCCCAAACTCTCAAACAAACAACCATTACTGATTAATTTTCTTATCTTGGCAATTATCCCTAAAAAGAAAGATCAACACAATTCAATTCAATCTGCCGTGGTACGAAAAATTTAATGTGGTTATGATTTTAAAATGCTTGATTTTGTGTTGATGGCAGCTGGTTTGTACATACGACAGTTGGCTTCGTCACTGCCATCCTTGCAGTCAGGGTCTCCATCACACCTCCACTTCTTGTGAATACATTCTCCTGAGCGGCACTGCATCTCACTGGACGAACACTTGGCAGGTGGCGTTGGGTGACGGCCACAACGAGACGGAGACTCATCTGACTGGTCCTGCAGGGGAAAGACACGCGAATTTGATCACGTCTCGCCTGACAAACTACAATTAAGAGTTAGTGCTCTATAATTTTTGTTTGAATGGGGAAATGCATGCTAATTTTAAAGATAATATAATCATGTTAATGACAGTTTTGCTCCAGTGTGTTTTCGCCAACATTCAAGTACAGCCCATTCAGAAAGCTCCCCATTTTTCTGTTAACTTTCTGTCAATACTTGCTCCCTTTTAGCCATTTCCTGGCAGCGAGTCTACTAATGAACTTAACCTCTTAAAATAATGTTTCTAAAACCTTTGTGTTAGACGTTTACTGTTTTCTTGTAAAGCTTGCTCTCCTTGCCCTTGAGTCTTGCCAGACACCATTTCTTGCTTATGTCTTTAGTACAAGGGAGATGCTGAGTTAAATGCTATTCTGACCAATAGTCATAATTGAAAAAAGTATGGAAACTTCCAGGTTGATATCAATTTTCTTTAAGACTATCCAAGGACTTTACATTATAATATCAGACAATTAAAGAGTTTTCCAGGCTTTGCACAGATATCAGCCACCAAAGGAACTTCATTTAATGAGAATCCACAAAGAGACACCATGGTCCACCCACACCGTTTGACTGACAGGGGATCTGTGGGATGCGGGATAGATGGGATAGAGAGCTTTTAGGACTCGGATCTCACAGATGACTACCAGTCTAATTAGAATCCAAACTGGGCAATCACACAGAATGGGATCAAGAGGAGCAGCAGGAGGAGTTTCTCACACTTTCATCATCTCAGAAAATCACTGACTCATGAGGGAGCAGATTACTGTGTGAGCATGTGTGTGTGTGTTTGTGTGTCTGAAGCTCCATGATTGTTAACACTGACGCAGGACTGGCTGGCTGTGAGAGAGCAAGAGGGTGAATGACAATGACCTTCCCATTGAACACAGTGCTTTAAATATTTGTGTGTGTGAGCATTTGCATCAGTTTTTTTCCATTTTCCTACGAGGCACCCACAGCGATAACCACACAGCCAATTAGCAGGTAATAGGCCACTTGCCGACTCAGTGGATTTTGTTCCGCCATGTGTGATAACGTGTTGGGATTGAAAGTCTCTGTGTGTGCGTAAGGCAGGTCAATAACCACAGGGTGTTGTCAAAATTGAACTTGCAGAACTGGTGTGTGTGTGTATTTGCCCTTGTGGAATATGTGTGCCCAGGGATATAGTGGACAGTTTATTATAGTGAGGCAAAATGTACTGGGCTAATGAAAGCAATGCGTTTGTGGTGATAAAAAGTGCCAAAAACCCTGACCTGGAAGATAGTGTGACACTTAGTCTTCCTTAAAGTCTTACAGAAAGTGTTAAAAAAGGACTTTAACCTCAATTTTAGTATTTTATATTTCATGTCATGACCTATATCTGACATTCTACATCATTGTATTTAAGTAGATGTAAAGCTTTATCGGGCCTTTTTCTCTCTACTCATTGCTTTCCATTTTTATATACTTGGATTTAAAAGTGTAAAAGAAAACTCATTCATTACATGAAAGAGACAGCCAGGAAGAAGAAGCAGAGGGATGCCAAACCAGTGTAGTACAAAGTAAAGAGGGGGCGGAGGGGGGCAGAGTTTATTGTAATCTCTTCTAACAAACACTTCTCTAACCAGAGGCAAGTTTACACATTTCAGAGAACATTTTTAAGAGGACAGCAGCCAGTGCAAGAGGCTGTGCCACACAGACACGCACACACACCCTGGACGATGCATTACACCGACTTTAGTTTCCTTGGTAAGGTCAGCAGAGGTATAGATTAATCTGACTTCCCTGATCTGTCCCCCTTTCCAGTGCATTAAAACTGTTAAAGATACACCTACTGTTCTTCTGCCACACTAGACTCATCCCAGTCATTTAGAGCTAGACTCCTGTGATTTTTCATGAATCACATGTTCATTCTCAAAAGTTAAATTACAACACCAGCAAAACTATCCATAAGACATTTTTGTGCTCTTGCCATTAATTGTGAGCTGTAGATCGTGGGATTCATGACGTCCAATCGCCATCAGATAATTAACTATGATCTATTAAATCAAATTAATTATAATGCATAAAAGGGGAAACATGGCATAGTCCTTTTGATGGTGGCTTGTTCCATACTGTGTTGTGTCTGTGTTAAAGCAACCGACAATAACCAACATTGAGTGGATCTGGTCTATATGCAAGGACAAATTTTAAATCTGTGATTACCAATGCTTGTCGCTATCTACAGGCCCGGTTCACTGATAAGATAATGTTGGGAAGTTTTAAGTTGGAGAGATATGAAATAAAATGGCACGGTAAGGACTCAAAGACCGTTATCCAGGCCAGGTAAAAAGGACTTGCCAAATGACTGCTTCTCTCACTGTCCTCTGATTTTGTCTTATATTTTGTCCATTATGACATTTTATTATGTTCCTCTTACCTGGCAGTCAACGTCGTCATCACACACCCAGCTGGCCGGGATACACGATGAGTTACCACACTGGAACTCACTGGGACCACAGGAGGACGGTGCGCACTCCACCTCATCAGAGCCATCGCCACAGTCGTCCTCGTTGTTACACACAAAGTTGCGGGAGATGCAGCGGCCGCTGGCGCACGTGAATTCATTTGGAGCACAGGTGATGTTGCCTGGAGGCAGGCAGGAGGACAGGAAGGAAAAGTCAGAGTAGTTTCTAAAATATATATAAATATATATTTTTTAAGCAACAAGCAGGTCAAGATCATTTTAGTCTGATTGTTTATCTGACTATCAGCAATTTCCAGATATAATTCTAAAAATCAAGATTGTTCACCTTGTATATACACATTAGCTTGAAAACTAAACAATACAAAACTGGTACCCACTCATAGAAAAACAGCTCCATGGAGGTAAAAAAAAACTCCACAGGGGTCCTTTTAAAATACTTTTCAGTTGTCCCCATAATTTTAGCCGTGTGAACATGGCCTTACTGCTGCACGTAGAAGCTGAGATCCTTCAACGTGTGCAGCAAGATGTTGGAGATCTTTTATCAGTTTGTGGTGGCCAGTGTACTTTTCTTTGCTGGGGTTTGTTGGGGAAGCAGCATTGGAGCCAGCGATACCAACAGACTCAACAAACTGATCAGGAAAGCTGGCTCTGTGATTGGCTGCAAACAGGACACTCTTGAGGCTGTGATGGAGAGGAGGACACTGAAAAAACTGTTATCCATCATGGATAATCCTCTCCACCCTCTCCAACTCACACTGGTCAGACAGCGGAGCACCTTCTCCAAAAGGCTGCTTCAGCTTCGCTGTCGTAGCAACAGATTCAGGAAATATTTCCTGCCACAATCCATCACTTTTTATAATAACTCTCACCTCTGCCTGACAGAGAACTCTGGTCTCTCTACGGTTTTGTTGTATATATTATTATTGTTTTAGTATATTTTGCATATTTTGTTGTATATATCATTAATGTTTATAGCACACTGTGCACTGTATACATACAATATGTATATATTGGATTCTATTTATGTTATGTACAAAGTTTTTATTTGCTTAACCCACTACTGCTGTTACAAAATAATTTCCCAGTCTGATATCATTAAAGTAATTCTATTCTTTTCTATTCTGTACAAGCAATTGTCATAGCAGGCATATTGAGACCATGGCTGTACCAGGTTTGCCCTTCCCCACTTTCCTTAATAAAACAACACTAGTGTTAAAAGAAGGGAGTGGAAGTCATAAATGAGTATGAGAGAACGTATGACGCCGGTTTTAAGCTTTTGATAACATGGGTGTGTGGCAGCTGACTTTTAGAGGTAATGGGGGGTTTAATTCCCTGCTTGAAAATGTGTGTCACACTACAATGCAGCAAAACATCCTGGTTCAGAGAGATTTAATATGAACAAGCAAGACAACAATTAACAAGCATCCCCTCCTACTAAGCAGCTGACTTCACTGATTAGCATCTTTTGCCAGAGAGGACGGTACAACCTAGTGTGCTCTGATGCTGTAGTATTCAAACATCCACAGTGATACACAATACTATCTACAGCACTGGTATCAGTCCTAAAACGGCTCCTTGTACTCACTCAACATTGCCATGTTATAGATGAAACGTCATTCACTGATGTGCCCAACATCTTCTATTATCAGCACTTCTGTCAAGTGTAGAAATCCAATAATAATCAGTCATAACAATCATTACTTCTCAACTGATTATCTACTTTTTTGTGTTTAAATCTGTCGTTTGTGTTTTTAAAAAATTCTACCTAACCATTTTCCTTTATTAAAAGCTTGGGAATGCCTTGAGATCCCCCAGGAAGAGATGGAAAACATTACTTGGGACAGGGACGTCTGGACTGCTTTGCTCAGCCTGCTGCCACAGCCCCGGATAATTGGTTGAAAATGGATGAAAGGATAAAATTTACCAGCATGCTACAGGCTGTTTTAGTATTTTTCTATCAGATTCAATTATTTCAGTTTATAGTTTGTCCAAGCAGAGCTTCATGCTCTGTGCAAAAGGCTCCTAGTGTGTTTATGCTGCACAGTGTTTAGGATAAATAGCTAAAGGATGTGAACCTATTGATACACACATCCATGAATCACTTCTGAAAAATCCAGCGTAAAATCACCCCATTGTCTTTTGACACTTGCATACAAATAAACCATCGAGACAGTTTTTTTCCCTGGTAATAACCTGGCAGTCTGACCTAAACCTAAGAAGGCCATTTAGGTCTACCTGTAAAGTTGGACCATTTGGGGAGGTTGTGAAAGTTCAGTCTGGCCTCCTAGTCCGCTTAAAAAAAAAACAATTAAAAAGGGAAACTATGCTGATTTTGCTCATGAACAGGCAATTCCTCACCAGGTGACATGCTCCCTGTCATTCACATCACTCCTTTCAGCTATAGAAGATTAATATTTCCTAATTTCTTTCTGTGCTCATGACTACAGCCTCAACATAAAATTTTAGGCATTTTAAGAATTCACCAAAGAGCTTTAGAAAATGTAATTCTACCATGTTGTGTACTGTAACTGACGATCATTTTTAAATGCTGAGGCAGACATGTGGACAAATATTCTCATATCTCCCGTAAATGTGTGTCCACCTACCACAGTTGACCTCGTCCTCTCCGTTGTCACAGTCCTTCTCTCCATCACATTTCCAGAAGATGGGGATACACTGAGTGGAGCCCGCTCCGCAGCTAAACTCGTTCACACGACACGTCCGCATGTCTGCAGGGACAAAAACCACACAATCATGAGATGTATTTAGTTCCATATTCTTTGATTCATATCAAAAGAAAATACATCTATCACACATGCATGTATTCAATGGTGATGAACATTAGAGAAGTTCAAGTCTGAGCGGAGTTTATGTTGGAGCTAATATTCTGTTGGTCCAGAGTCGTCTTTTTCCTCTCAAGTCTTTGAAAGGTTTATGAAACCATGTGTATTTGAGTGATTCATTTGTAGCAGTCACCTCCACATTGTTTTGTGTCAAATCAGTCTGCCGCAGAGAACACAACTTTATGAAGAAGAAACAGAATCAGTGCAAAACAAATTCTTAGACCAAAGTGAACAGACTGCAGCAGCATCAAATAGTTCAGTCATAAAAGGTGTTTAGAGCAACATTTCTTATCTGATTGTATTTTTCAAAAAGGACAGTTCATCTGCATATTAGGGCCTTACCAATTCTGATTTAATGGCAAGATCAATCTTCTGATTTCCTGTTCACATATACTTGAGAAACATACCCAAGGGTTTAAATCATGTATGGTGTCATCACAGCTGCAGTAGCTCTACTTGTTGCCTTTTGAGTACATTTCCCTCATGACAGAAGGGCCAAAAACAACAAGAGGACAGAACGGAAAAGATGATATTTTGTAAGTTGGTAATAGTGAGCAGATTTGGCAGAATAATGCTGTAATGTTGAGCTACAAGTTACCCGTCAGAAAAATACATCATAATAAAAAGTGATGGCAAAGATACAGTCCTCACTTTTGTTAAATTAATACCCATACAACCAGAAAAGGCTTTCACATAATTCAGTTTCTCCTGACATTTCAGCAGTGTTAGTTTAACTGAATATTATTTTTTTTGTCTCCTTCGTTTGTTAAAAGCACACATTCTGTTTGGATAAGGGACAGTCTTTAATTTCAGGCATCTGGAGGTTAAACTCAAGATCTTCCAGCATTATTAGAAACCTTTATCGCGGCACACAGACTCATTCCAGTTATAGTTTCCATAAAATTTCAGCTTTAACACCTGGTTTGGCTCTTATCCCTGCGATATTCCACTGTGGAGGGAGATAACGAGCAGTGTGGCACAGAAAATCGGACTGGACTGTGATAAGAGCTGCACAGTGGAGCAGCAGATGAAGGTAAATTGAGAAGTGGCTCCTACAGCTGCGCGAATTATTGACTGAGGATGTAGTTTTCTTGATAAGGCAGGTAACACTATACTGCCATATTTCTGAATCCAGTTTGGTGTTACGCGTAAGCATCCTCTGATCATAAAGTAAATCACTAAAAAAATACTCATACATCAAACCAATATATAATTCAAAAAGCAACTGTCTACAGGGGGAGTGAAAATCACTTATTTAGGTGGGTAGCAGGTGGATAATTTAGCGTATAATTGGATTCAGGGGGGCATCGGAGTCGCTCCGCACGTCATGCTTGTTACACAGAATCATTCATTTAAATAGGAGGTTGACTTAATAGGGCTCAACTATTTTTGCAGGACAGCTACAGCGTGAGCCTGTGTAAACAAAAACATATGGCCAGCTTAAACCCAGGTTGCCACTTGAATTAATGGCAGACTGTATTTTTATCAATGACTAAGTGGACAGAAGCTGCAGCTCACTTTCTTTATTCAACTTTGACGCAAAGAAAACTGATGTAAACACAACCACAGAACAAGTCCTTCACACACAAACTGCCAGGAGACATTTGCAAACACACACACACACACACACACACACACACACACACACACTTTAGATTCCATTCCCAGCTGCCAAGTCATGTGTAACAGCTGGTCAAACAGTACACTGACGTAACAGCTATAGTAGCTTGGTTGAACTGCACGTACACCACTGCAGCTATGACAGGAACTTAACCTCTTACGCACACACAAACTGTAATGCCGTTGATGACCTTCAGCTGATCGACACTCTTCTAAATGCAAATGGAAACATGCAGACAGGTTGAACCATTTGATTTACACAAGCGCAGACGATGTCAGAAAACTGACAATTCTAAAAAAAAGAAAGATAAAATGGTACATCCGGGCTTTAAATCATTCTCTGAAGTTCTCTGCATAACTTCATTATACATTTTCAAAATTGTGGTTTAAAAGGGGTACGGAGGATAAATTGAACAGAAATTAATGTAAAAGAGATAAAGTAACGACAAATCTGGATGAAAAAAATCTCAGAAAAGGCCATAATTAACTGAAAAAGGCCAGCATGGTAACGAGGAAAATTTGATATAGGATAACATTGAATATCGGGATAATATTACTTGCGATGAATAAAACATGAAAGTGCACACCCTCTGCTGCTTTCAGCATACTTCTAAAATACAACAAATTGCTTGTTAACTGGAAACTGTAAATTTCCATTATTTTACTGAACAGATCAAATGGCCCATCTTAGACCTCGGCCTTCATTTGGATCTCACCTGCACACCTGTGAAGTTTCATAAAAGTTTCAAAATGTACTGGAAAAATACTGGAAACCACCTGTGTGTTACTTCCTGCTGTAGGTGTCTCCAGGACCACATTTTGCCATGATGACACAGACTGTGGTGAAAACAATACCAGCTTCATTCTCACAGCTGCTAATTATAACCTATTACAAAGCATTTGGAGGAATATTTTCAACTTGCAGGTTCTACAGGATCTCATGTCATATGCAACGGCAGAAGCAGTTAATAGCAAAACTCTTCGTCACCACATCAACTGGCAGCTTGTTTACTTCAGCCTACAACTTGGATTAATCTAGAGACAGATTCCCTTTACATGCACAATTCCAACTCAGACAGCTATGTTGTAGGTTGTAGTTAACAGACTGGGAAAAGTCCCAGTTTGCATTAATCTTGGTGAAGCCAAATGCGTCATGTTATTAAACTACCAAAAAAAGATTTGTTAAAAAGGTAACTAGGTTCAACAATCGGGTCATAAAAGTCCTGAAGGGGCAAAGGACGACCTAAGTGGTTACTGGCAGGTGGTCATTTTAATCTTGCATGACAAAGGGTGGATAATACGAAGGCCAGGGTGATTAACTCAAACATTAACTGGCTCAAGAAGGTGAGAAATAATTCAAATCATTATCAATAATATATCATAATTATCCAGCAGCTACTTATTTTGCACTGTAAAAATGTAATTTTATTTTTCCACTAAAACTTGGAAAGGTCGTGGCAACACCACACATCCAATGGCCTTGAATAAAGCGGTACTAAAATGACTCCCTAAACTACACTGCTCTCATCTTGGCAGAACGCACCACAACTCCCCATCTAAGAGTGCAGATAGGATTTGTCCTGACTCAAATATGTAGTGTTTTCTTTTCTGCCTGAGGTAGCTCAAGAATTGGGTTCTATTAGTTGTGCTTTTTTTTATTTTCAATCTATTTTCACAACAAAACTATTGCTGGTGCCCTCCCAAAATTAAAACACAAGACCGTCAATATTAGGAAATATTACATACCATTATTGTATTAAAGAGGCAGTTCTCAGTAACGGCCATCATTTTATTTCTATTAACAAAGTGTGTCCAGTCTGTGAAGTCAGACTATCAGGTAAGGGTGTGGTAAAATATGGTTTTAAAATCATTTGACAAATAATAAAAAAAAAAAAATACAAATGAAAAAATCAAGACATAGAATGACATGTTTTGTTATAAATGGATCTATTGTATTACTTTTTCTGTTGCTTCATTGGTGTACTCTGTTATGAGAGCCAGGCCCTCTGCTCTTCCTTAGAGTCAGTATTAAGAGTTGTGTGGCCTGTAGCCTGGCATTGTCAGACTAATTTGCAAGTGCATAATTATCTGGAACCTCTCAGTTTCTTTTTGATTTCCAAGGGATGTTCAACAGTGCAGACCAGAATGTTGGACGCAACTGGAAACACCCATTCAGAGCAACGAAACATGACCTACAACTAAGGATGGATACCAAGTACAGGTACCCAATTGGTCAGCACCAGAGTACTGATAAGCTCCAGCTATCGCCATTTCTCTTCTTCTACTCCTTTGCTGTTGTTAATGGCAAACTGAAAGCATATCCGTAGCGTGTCATTTTCTCAGTCCTCTAATGATGACACAGCCGCCAACACCCGGCGAAGACACTGTATACTTGTGTGTGCGGAGAACATTTATTTCTTTTTGACCCGTGTACTGTGTGAAGGTGAAGTGTGCAGAAGGCTGAATCGGAGGAGCCAGCTCCAAGCTTTGTGTGCAATTATGTTGTTTTATGAAGAGCGAAACAAAGTCTGCATCCACATGTCTGCAACAGTTAACGCACACATACCTCTACACACACCAGACTCACGACACAAGAGCTCCGTTATGTGACTCTGTCTCCGACATGCACAGGCTGAAGTGGTTCAGTGCATGTAATACATTAGCAGATAATCCCAAATAGCAATTTTTGTGCTTTGGATATTTGGTACTAACCAACAGCGAATATCTGCTCATAAAATTTTATGTCATCCCTGCCAAAAATTGCATCCACCTGGCGTGTAAAGGGAATTCTAATAAACATTAATTTCTCTAAATATTTAAAACTACACTAACTATACTATTCTAAATATACTGCCAGATACTGTCAACGGAAGACAAACAAAACACTTATGTAATAGCAACAACACTTTTGATAAGATGCCTGTATCAGAAATCACATCACTCAGAAACCGGCAGGTGCATGGACTCCCATCAACTGCCACTGTGTGCGTCAGGCACTCCCCTCCCAGAATGAGTGTGTTTATTATTTCCAGACATTAACAGTGCAATTTAAAACAATTAGAATGTACTTTTTTTTTGTTTGCCTTTATTGGTCGCCTACATCAGGGGAAAGAAAAAAAAACATACAAAAGAAATATTTGAATACTAAATATGAAAACCAAATACCTACCCAACGAATAAATATTCAGGATTGAATAAATGACTCATGTCTTTAATTTTTCCACCAAATTATAGAGTAGTATCGATAAGTATCAGAAGAGCAACAAAATGACGTAAGATAACGCCGTAACAGAACCTTTATTCATTTGACCAGCACTGCCTAGTTTGACCTGAGTTTTGTGAGCCTGTTAAGCTGCGCTGGACGGTAGTGATAGACTAATCAGAGTCCTTTAAAATGATCCGGGTTGACCGAGTCACTAATATGATCTGGTTGTGCGAGACACTTGAGTCACTCTTGAAACTTATTCCTAGTTCACTGTCTCCAACTACTGACATTAATAAAAACTCTCATTCTATTGATCTATGTATATATTTTAAACCCCCCCTGGATCTGCTTTTATATGTATTAATTACTTTTTTTGCATGATGTTTTGTATCATAATCAAAAATATCTGTGGATCTGTAGGGGAATATTATCGTCAACTGCGCATAAACAAGAGTTTGTGATTGAGTGAGTCTCACTGATCCACTCAGTGACAGGACCGTGCAGGAGCCGAGCCAGCCGTAACATTAATTTGAGGATTTAAGGAATGAATTTTAAACATTTAATTTGAAGTAGCCTTCTAACCAAAGCACAGGGAAATATTGCTATAAATCAGTTACATGAGTGGTGGGCTAACTTGAGGAAGTGTGGGTCATTCCTCCAGATGCAGCGGGCTCTTGGCTGCCTGTCAATCAGCCGATTCACCGTCTTTCGGATGATTTGCGGATGTACCCGGATGTATCCTGATCCGGGACTCACTATAACATTTGGCAGCCTATATAGAGTTCTACATTTCGAGAGGTTTGTGTTTTATGCAATTTCTCAGTTAACAGCAGGACTTTAAGGACTCAACTGATAGAGTGAATGGTCACTAAAGACCCATGAGTCCTTTTAGGGAGCCGGGTGAAACGTTAACCGCTCAATACTACTGGAAGGAGAACGCCAGTTATTTTAGTAACTGTGATACTTCAGTCATCGTCTTAAACCCACCCCACCTGAGATAACAGTTGCCACTGGAAATTTGTCTGAATGGAACAGGGGCCAGACATACCTGAAACAGCAAAGGAAACATGAGCTCAGCAGATTCATCTGGTTTCCAGGCTACTATAGAACCGTTTCTCCGTTTGTACTTTGAAAGGCTTTTACTGAACTGCTGACCCATTTATAATACTGTACTTTTTCAAGAGATAGAGCTTACTCAGTTATTTTACATAGTCCATCTATAAGCTATGTTCCAGTGTTCGTCTTAACAGTATAGTCAAGAGCCAAAGCAGTCTGATCAAGGTAACTTACTGTATAACCCAAAATCAAAATTTGTCTTTACGATATGTACAATATACAATTTCTTCTCTGCTTAGACCATCAATTCCGACACAATAGATAGTTGTTGAACATACTGTATTTTGTCTTTTTTTACTTTGTGAGACACTGTTATCCTTCCACTTTATTTGGGTATGACAGCCATAGTCCTCAGTTGATCTAGTATATGAGTATATGTTCAGTCACTTAAATGAAATGCCAGATGAAGGCAGTTGTACTGAAGCTATTTTATACATTTACTATGAGTAATGACAGAGTGCTGGATTTTGTCTTTTATTATACTATCTATGAATCTTTGCACACGCACGCTTAAGCAACCTAAGGGGAAAAAAAACAGTTATATTGGGTTTAATAAACAGCTGCAGTCAGTTTATTTTATATTCTCCTGGAAAGATGAATATCTAAGCAGTAAAAAAATATTTTAAAAAGTGCTCAAAGTCTCAACCCTCCAACAAGCTTCTCTTTTTTTCCACCACTAATACTGGTTTCATCCTGGTACTTTGCTATCTTGAAGTCGGGAATAGAGCTGAGAGCTCTTTCTTTAGTTGACTTACGAAAATGCTTTACGTTTTCAGGAAGATTTCAGGAAGCAGTGAATATCAAACCAACATGCCATTTGATGAAGTGCCTTCATCTTTCCTCTGGTGTTTATCTGTGAACCTGAGGAGACGCCACAGTCCATTTGTCTTTACAACAGCACAGTGAAGGCAATGCAGCTGAAATACACATTAAAAACGGTGTAAACAGTTTCCATCATCTGATCTCTTTGCTTTTAACAAGCACCTCGACAAGACCTCACATCAAACTTAAAGCTCAGCAGCACTCCTCAGTTACAACTAAGCAACTTATTTATTTGACAGGCTGGCTCACAGGGGATCCCCATCACTGCTTTTAAGTGCATCACTCAATCTAACCAACAGTGAAACACAGCTAGAAACAGCAGGAAAGCTCTACTATGTACTTGGATGGTAAGAAAACGCTGCAGCTGGTTGCTAAGCCAGCTCGAACCACAATCTGCCGCATATCTGAGTCAAACCAAGGCCGCTGCGGTGAGGACTCTCAGCCTCTGTAAAATAAAGTAACATAAAATGAAAATATTCAAGTACAAGTACTTCCGTTGGTACTTAAAATCCAGGTGTGGGTGATGCTATAAATGATATGGCAGATGATATCAATTTTGCTACAACGTTTCTATCAAGGCAAAAGGTCAAACCCCCATCTCTTCAATCCATCTATGATGGAACAGTAATAAAACAGGCACACAGGTTCCTTAATTATCCAACACACCTCTTCAACCAAGAATCTGAACTCCTATATCAAGGAAACGTTTCAGAGGCAGCAGATTTAAAAATAATCATTTTAAACTCTCATTCATCCATTACATTCTTAAAAAAGCAGCCACAAACAGCATCGCTCAGCTGGAGAAGCAGTTATCCCTTTGTTATTCTAGATTGTGCTTAGCTAGCTAATTCCTCCACGTTGGAAAGCCTGCGTATCTACAGTACAGTAGTTAACACAGTAATCTATGCACATTGGTCGGGGATGTCTGTGCCAACATAATTTATATGGTCTGGACACACAAGTCTGCATTTGAGTGATCAGATCAGACAATTAGATTAGACCTTTGCTTGCTTTGTCATATTGTCATAATCATTCTTATTGTTAAAATTAAAAACAAATCTTATTTGTATAAGTCTTCTGTAATTTGCCTTTAAGAAACAAAATCTATTAAAATCATAACGAGTGTGATTTGGTAATCAGTGATTGAAAGGCTTAGGGACAAGCAGCATCAGGCAAACATATTCTAATGTGAGCTCCCAGAACAAATAAATTACCATCTCAGACCAGTCAGCCAACATTTTCCTCACCATGATATTTACTATAAATCAGTGACAAAAGGATGTTGTCTACAGAGGTTTGATTAACTGTTTATTTAGTTAGTCCTAGCCATTTAATGTTTTAGCCTGAACCGTGCTCTTCATTGCAGTCAAAGACACTGCAGTAATTAAGGTTGCTCACACTGTCTGACCTCCTAGGGGACACGTGTGTACATGCCCCGGTTTCATGCTTTAATGTTTATGTCCTGACTTGTTAACCTGCGTTTGCGTGCTTTGCTCTGAATGAACCCGTTTGTTCAAAGTAATTTATGAATAACAGAAAGAGTAGCTGACCTCTGTACAGCAGTGTTCTCTCAGGTGTCAGATACAGCTGGAATAATCACTTATCACGCAACATATTTACTGAACATTAAAATGCCCTGAGCTCTGACAGTTTTTTTTCTACAAAACTGGGTTACACACACACATGAAAGGAAGTAGATTTTCAGAAGTTAACTATTTGTGTTTGGTGCCTTTGAGATGAAGATGTATCTGATTAATATCTGGATATATATTTTCAAGAATTCATACAATACAAATACACCACCAACAGTGAATGCATCTACTTACAAGTATCGACTGGGTAGCCAAAATCTAACAATAAACTCTCTTAATCCACACGGAGCTCCATTGTTGTTCAAAAACAATTAAAAACACAGCGGTGAGAGACACTTGCACTGGGTGGTTTCTTCATTACACTGAACGCACACTGCAATTATTTTTGTCTCAATCAAATCCCACTATCTATGGCTGGAAATAGTCAAACAGTATTCATACCATTTTATACAAACACATTAAAAAGATTTCTCACAAATGGAGCTACTCTTCCACAAATAGGCAGTAAAAAGTGGCTGATACTCTTCTGTGTTATTGCAGAATAACTCAACTTAGACTAAAGATCAAAATATAGGACAAATGTCGTGACATAGACCTTGCTCATGTAAGTTTCAAGTAATAAAATTCATAAAACTCCTTGAAAGTCAGAATCAATGCAAAACCTAGGTTGCCAAGTTTGTCTTTGTCAGCAGAAATTTTAATGTGGTCATTTTTAGCAATTAAAAAAATATTTGAGGAATGAAATGTGTGAAGTTAGTTGTGGTAAACATGTATCCATCATCAAACTCTTAACAACATCTGACTTGAAACCTGTGGGAGGTTCATTAGAGAGGAAACAGTCTACTTACGGCAGATTTCTACACTCTCGTCAGAACCGTCCTCGCAGTCCGGCTCCCCATCACAGTGCCATCGCTTCGGGACACATTGGCCATTACGACACACGAAGTCCACCTCCACACAAGTCTTTCTAACTGGAGTGGAAGAGAAATGAGAGATGGATTCATTATACAGATGGAGGCTTCATGTTCTTTAATGAAACAACCTACATCAAAGAAAGTCATCGCATGAATATGAATAGCAGTACACCCAATCTGAGAAGCTATTTTTCCAGTGAAAGGTCACAAGTTTACAATTTGTTGCCTTCTGATGAAGCAAGTCCAGGTTTGCATTAAAAATGTATGCAAAACTATCCTCTGGAGACTTGACTGATGCATTGATTTTCCATCACAGGGAGAAGATGAACAACCCATTCAACAAATAAAGTGGAAAATTAAAACTCCAGTCTTGACCATGAGGTAGATTATATTTGCTGGGAATTCTTGCCTTACAAACGGACATGGCAGATGAACACAGGATTCTGAAAAACACTGATAATCATCTACATAAATCACTTGAAGTCTCCAGGCTGAACGATTAGAGAAAAATATCCAACGGCTATTTTTCTGACCAATATTGCCATTTAAATTCATCTTGTTGCTGCAGCAATACAATCAGATAAATCAATGCAGTTGCACGTTTCAAAAAGGTCAACATAGTTAACTTTAAAGTAAACCCGAGGAAAATGTACCAATTTAGCAATTACATTGATGCTAACATTTCTATGTAATATTCAGACACATTAAAAACAGCTGCATTGCAATCTCTTTATAGCAATTAGTCAAAAAGTAATTTTTCCTTCTCAGATTGGTATGAATCATTTTAAGACCTTGACTAAATACATTATTGTCTCATTTACAGGTTGGAAAACAGCAAAGATTAGTTCAAAGACTTACAAATCATTGAAACACTGTATGTAATTGAAAATGGCACAAAAGAAAAAAAGACATCCTCATTTAGAATTTGGACCGGGTTGTTTCCCTACTCTGTTGCAACACCATCAACACTTTGTGTTTGGGAACTGAGGAGACCAAATGCTGTCATTACAAAGTGGAATATTTTTCCATTCTTGCTGGTGTAAGGTGCAGGTTTTACTAGTTGCCAAGTATTTCCTAAAAGTAGTTTTTACTAGTTGCCAAGTGTTTCCTAAAAGTAGTCGACTAGTCATGTTATGAAGGAAAGACACAATATGGGTTTCCGCCGGCAGCTAGATTGTCTTGGCAACAGACGTAAACACAAACGTTCACGACCAGTTGACTGTTGGCAACAATGCTGACAGGTGGTTATAGAAACTAGTATGACTAGTTGCTGAAACCTCTTTTTTAGTTTTGATGTAAAATAGTTCACCCCATCTTCAGTTTCTGATAGTCTTGTGCAAATCAAGGTCATAGAAAAAAAAAGAAAAAGGAAGTCAGAAAGAGAAGAACCAGATTGAAAAACAAAATAAATAGTTGAATGCAAACTGTAGAAAGTATTCCTGACAGAGTGTTGGAAGGATTTTGAAACTGTTTATTACACAACACAAACCCCTTTCCCTCGACTCCCATCACCTCTATGTCCATGTAAGGCTCAAGTGTCTCCTTGAGGATTTTCCTCAGTCTCTCTGACCAGAACACAAATATGCACCCAAGAAACAACCAACTCCAATTTCAGCCACGACAACAGCAAGTCACAGCGGGCCTCATTATCAAAGTTCTTTTAGGAATGAATTTTGGATTCTCATATTTCACATGTCTCAGCTCTCTCTGGGATGAAAGTCAAAGCAGCTCTGATCTCCCTGTGACTGAATAACATACTGAGATTCAAAAGCAACAAAATGTCAGCGGTTGGGAGAAAGAGTGACGCGATGAAACATTATGGGCAGAGAAGGCCACAATTTGTTTAAGTCCATCACTTCACTGTCACTAGGAGAAAGGTCACTGCTCCCGTTCTGGGTGGCTTTTGCTGCAAACTCATCCGGATGAATGCAGTATAATTCAAATTTCTGCAACTCCAATTCCAACTAGTGTTGCATCTCCAATCTCTCATTGTTGCTCTGCCACAATGACAAAAAAGACTTCTATCTATCCATCTACACAACACCAGATTTGTGTCACAATCCCAAATCTTTTGTTCCGAGTCAGTTTCTCCAACCACAAATTATTTTCAGTTGCTTCCATGTTGCCATATTTGATGCTATTGCAATAAATCAATGAAAACACATTTCTTGCAGATATTTCACATTAAAAGTCTTCCAGTATCTCAAAGAGTATAATCCCTCACATTTCTTGAAGGTTTTTATATTGAAAAACCTGCAAGAAGCATTGGGCTTCATTGCAGTAACTGCTGTTGAAATGTATATTATACTGAATAGTATATTAGTAAATACAGTAGTATGTGGGCCTTTGAAATAAAGGGAATTAATCCGTTATCAAGGTCAATTCATTTCCTGCACGAAAACGATTTTTCCCCTCATATCGCCTTGCAGTACGATCAGCTGTTCTTTTTCTCCCCCTACATCCCTTGCTTTCCTCCCTGTCCGCACTAATTTCCAGCACTTGTTCTTTCCTTCCACAGTCTCATATGACCCAGATATGGGGGACATAAGAAAAGGGAGAAAGATCTGAAATGTATTAGACACACAGACACAAACTCCTCTGTTGCATCCATATTTAGCTCTGCTCTATCTGCTACCTTCCCCTCACCAGGTCATTCTGTCCCAAGGGATGATGGGAAATAATGGCAGGAAATAATGTACAATTGTAATCAAGGTGGATTGTCATCAATCAATCCACCCATCAAATGCTACGTTAATAGTGTAAATACCCGTACCAGCCTGCATACAGCAGATGAGCAATGGAAAATGATCCAAACAGGGAGAATAGCACAAACCATAACAACCTAACAAACATGGATTGTCATCATTTTTATCAGGCTAATGAAAAAGAAAAGTAATGTATGATGAAAGTTAAAGGATAAGGTATTATATTTTTATTGTCAACGAAGCCCATGAAATGGCCAAGAACAACAAAGAGTCCCACTCTCAATACTTTGACTTTTACCGTTTTTGTAAATTGCTAACAAATATAGCTTCATTCTTAGGCTCAGTGATTTCCTTAAACAGTTGTCAAATGGTGTAGTTTTTAAATCAAAAAGGAGTAAATGGTGCATTTGTTTGGGACTATTTTCAATAGTGGTGTCTCACCACCATATTTGTGTGGGTTGTGTTTAGTATATTTGTCTCCTGTTTCTGGGAAACTCTTTACATGTGTATTGTGCTTCATCTAACTCCTTATGGCCTTGAAGGACTCCAATCAATGAAGCCCTTTGAGTCACACAGGGAGACAGTTGAGTTATTGCTCTGAATGAGACAAGTCACAGCCTACTGCTGTTATATTGGTCACTGAACTGACTGAACTAGGGTACAACTGGCCCAATTTAGCACAGCATTAGAGTGTAAACATTTTTTCCATAGCACTGGGGAGGGGAAAAGAGAAACTATATTTCAGTGGCTGTGAAAGGTCTGGTGACCTGCCTGAGTCTTGAATTCAGACTATATGACTTTGTTAGTGAGCTACATTCATAAACAATCTACCTCAATAACTAATCATGCACTGACATTTCTTAAGTGAACACAAACACATTCCCTTGCATTCATCTGCTCTGTTCTTTGTGTTTTTCTAACACTTTCATATGTGTGGGAGTCCACTTTGTTTGGCATCTTACCACAGGAGTTCTCGTCACTGCCATCGGTGCAGTCCTCATCCCCGTCACACTGCCAGACGGATGGGATGCAGCGGCCATTTCCACACTGAAACTGGCTGGCCTCACATTCTGTCTTAGTACCTACAGAGGAAGACAGATACAGAGGGGGTGTGAGGAAAACCTAAGTGATTAATGTCCCATAGGTTTTCATCATTTAAAAAAAAAAAAATAGAATTTGACTGTTTAGTCCTAGCAACAGTCCCTGATGTGTTGTAATTTAAAAAAAATAAAATTAAAAAACTTGTATTAAATAGAGCTTGCTGGCACCACTGAGCCACTGTAGAGATGCACTAGTTCCTCATGTTGATTTATTTTTTCCTGCAAAAGCACCACATTAAATCTTGTATTTACCAGAGAATGCTCAGAAGTTTCTTGGAAATGCCAGACCAAATGCAAATATCAGCTGATATCGGCCTATCACAGACATACAAGTATCGGTGTATGAATCTCCTATATGCACAGATACAGAACATAAATGCAGAAAAATATGCTTGGGGATTTAGAAATATGACATAGATACTTATTATATTTTAATTTATATATCATCTTCTCAGTGTTCTTTTAGAATTAGTTGACAGTATGTATAAATCTTTTTAGTGCAAAATCCACACAAAAAAGTCCACTTTTCATTTCAGCTCAAAAATGTTACTACAGTATATCACCACCATATCGATAATCGTGAATTAACCTTTAAAATCGGTAGCGGCCTCAAAATTCCCATATTGTTTGGGCCCTAGAAAGTCATTTAGCATGAAAAAAGTATGTGAGTAAATAACTTAAGAAATCTTAGTCCACTAAGACCAAAACAAAACAGGAGGTGGTGCTCCGCCAACATACAGCTGGACTGAATACGCCCGGGTTAACCTTTTCAAAATCACAAACGGCTGACTTTTGGACAGAATTATGACAGAAACTGGTCTTTTTGGTAGTGATGTTACTTGCAATTGCGAAGTTCTCCCTTGGTTTAAAGGTATCGCTTTATTGTTTTTTTCATGTTTTCGGCACTCCGGTTACTAAAGGAGTTCTCTAGGTATGTTGCCCAGGGTATGAGAACTCCAATTTTACCCGGGGTATGATGTTAACATGGTGTTTGGGAAACGTGGATATGCCCTTAACCCAAACATAATCCGATTTTTAAACTGCATGTAAACGCACTGATTGTAGAAAGATCCACCATATTTAGGTTGGTAAATTCTTCTAAGGAAAGCCACTCATCTAAACACCAATGTTGTCAGAATATAAGAATTCTAAATACATGATACAAGCATAAATAAACAATACTGATACCACAGCAAAAAATAAAAATCCTTGGCATATGATATTTTTGCCCTCCTTAGAAAAAAAAATTCAACATGCTGCACACATTAAGGACAAAGAAAAAAAAAAAAGGGGGGGGGGGGGTCCACTGAAGAGATAAACACTGTTTTATCTGTGCAGCCCAATCTGTTTGTTTCTAACTTTCCATACTATGAAACGTGGAAATCATATTAAAAAACATGGGATTGAAAAGTATTGAGGTGAAACCCATGTGAGTCCATTCGTTCTATCGACAGTTTTAACTTGATATTCGGTTTTAAAAATGGATTAATCAAACTCGGCAAAAATTTGCTCCAGCGTCTCAAATGCAAAAGTTTCCCATTTTCCTGCAATTTGCTAAAACACTTTCAGTGCAAAAATAAGATTGCATTTAAACTAAATCTTTTAGTTTTTAACTATTGTTTGTACAAAACAAGACATTCTGAAGACGTCCCATCAGACTTTCTGATATGTTCTCAACATTTTCTGCAGTCACAGACCAAACAATTTGCCAATTAATCAGCTGTCAGTTTTTGGCAGATTGATAAGTAATCAATCAATAGCAAGACTCTTCTTAGTGTATATTACAAAAAGGCAGAGACGCAAAATTGATTTTCAAATCAGGAGTATACCGTGAACTATAGTGTCAAAGCAGCACAGAGATCCAGTAAAAGAAACCCTGAGGTGAAATCTGAATCTATTGACATATTAAAAAAGGTTAAATAAATATTACTTTGAAATGTGGGCTTAAAAGTTGCTGAGTCACAACTACAGTCACTTTTGAAAAGAATAGAAGGTTAGAGAGTGGTCGAATATTTACAGACCTTCAATCAATGTGTGGTTTAAGAACAGGTTGAAGCACAGAAAAAAGCCAAAAAAGAGCCATGAACATCAAACAGGGTTTTTTTTATTAAGCTACAGAGTCAAAAGAAAAATAGGATTGTGTTTATTGTAGCCGATAATGACCAAATCCAATCTGTAGAGCTACCAGTAAATTATGTATTACTAGGAAACAAGACGCCTCATGCTATTAAAAAAAGGAAACAAATATGGTTGCCTGCACATGCAACAGTGTGGGGATACAATTTAATTTTGTAGGACTTCAGATGAACAGCTTTTTTTTAATTAACATTTAGAAAAAGAACTTGTGAGGAACACGGCAGGGGAAGGTGATGGTCTGTCACCTTCCTCTGCTGTGTCTGTCTGAAAAGTACCCAATGTTATGATATCCCTTTCTGGGCAACGAGGCCAGTGTACTCAAATTTCACATTTGCCATAAAATCTAGCAGGCTGTCAAATCACCTGCGACCTGCATACGTCCTTAATGCTTAACTTGATGTAAACGCCTGTCTATATTCCTAGCTACGCGTCTATTACATTAGGATGAAGACAAGCTGCTTTCACCATGTCAGGGCAGCCCCAGAAAGAAGGCCAGTTATAAACAAATCCAAATGCCTGCTCATTACAATAACAAGCCGTTCACTAAGTAAGTCTACTGTATATCACGAAGCCTTACAGGTAAGGGACCAAAGACAATTGATCTATGTTGGAACAGGGTTAAAACTGAATACTCTGCCAATGAGGCTATGCTAGCGCTATCACTAACAGACCTTTTTCTGTATCAAGTCAGTGGCTGAAGCAATTTGGAGCCATCGTTAAACCTTAGCAGAAATTATCTGTTCTAAACTGATGGACATCTCTAGGTGGAACAAACTGTACTAGAAAGTTTGTGTAGTGTGCCCTTTTGGAGATAGTGACAATTCCAGGTCTTAAAATAACACTGACCTTGATGACAGCTTTAGTCTGGACTGTGTTTCTGTCCAGGTGGGTAAATGGAGCACAATGATAACAGAAGCTCAGGAGAGGTCGCAGATGCATCTGAATCTCTGTGCCACTGGGAGGTCAACTACTTTTCATAAAAAGGACAAGTTTCCCTGTAAAAACTTGCAGGGCCTTTGCCAAAATAGGAGACGGTTAAATAAAAAAACATTTTCAGGCCAAATGTACTGCAGGTATTTACACCCGAATGTTGTTCTGTGAGGATGGGAAAAGCCTCTATAAACGACATTTAGTCACTGAAACGCCATTCTGAGGGGAACTGTTTAAAGTGGGTCAGCAGCTCCTTTAGGGAGAGAAACATTCCCTTTTGATTTGATCCTGAGGAGCTTCAGGCCTTTAATGCAGCGACACACAACTGAGGACCTGCATGAATGGAAGTGTGCCTTAGTTATAAAATCTGGGGTTCTGCAGATTATGCAAGTGTGGCTATTAAGATACCTCTAGTCAAAGAGATTTCATCTTTAACCATACTGATAGTGGATTGATTAATCGTTTAAATCCTTCATCACACAAACATTCTCTGGTTTCAGCTTTACAAATGAGATAATTTGCTGCCTTGGATTAAAGACCACTGTAACCAGAAAAGGTTTGGGTATTTGGACCATTGGTTGGTACCAAACAGGCGGCCTGATACGAGTCCACCAACTTCACAGCACAGGAGGAAGCAAACAGCCAACAGTGCCAACAGCCTGCATGCTTCCATTCAACCAAGACTACAGCAGCTGCACATTCACCACAATCATGTTAGAGAAAAGAGAGGACATTGACCTTCCATTACATTACCATTTCACCAACAACAAAGCATAATGGATCACAATGTACCTACTGTACCTGCATTTGAATCAAAACAAAATGAGCACATCAGTCCATCAAATAAATAACCATGTAGTCTACATACGGACAGATAATAGGGAAAGGGTACACAACACATGAAATGACTTAATCCAAAATTAATTGCCATGGCAATATAAAGGAGCCTGGTTTTGACAAAACAATAAAGAGTAGTCAGTCATTATCTTGGGGCAAACAGGTTCTTACAGGGAATCACAGGGCCAAATAAGTAGGACAAATAATGCAGTGTCTTATAAAGTGGTTGTGTTGCCTTGAAATCTGATTTTTAAGACCAGGGCACAGAGCAACTGCAACTGACACTACATGTCACTGTGGGTTACCAAGTGTTACACTGAAAACACACCAAGAAAGTGCAGCCTGCGGTCAGCTGCAATGTCTATGGAAAGCTGCAAGGCCATTTGATTCTGCAGCTAAGTGCAACAAAACTAAAGTTTGGGATATTTTCACTTTTAGCGGCAAAGTGGAGCCAGAGAATAACCGCAGCCAATCAGTAAGTCTGGTGACTTGGAACACATCAGCTATCCAATGACAACAGCAAGTATTTCAGGCTTTCTGGTGTAGCCAGCAGACAGGGGGCCTAGACTTCCTATGTTGAGCGGTGATCGTTGTTTACAGTCCGATTAGCAACTTGAGACGCGAGAATGTGGCTGGAGTTGAGACAATGTCTCTATGAACAAACATCTGCATATGAATGGAGATAAATTACAAAAAGTTTATAAAACCTTAATTGTCAGACAATAGTCAATGGTTTCCGGGATTGCATGATGGCCGCTGCGATCCAACCATTTAGCTCTCCACATGGACTGTTTACCTGCCAACAGAAACTACATTTTTTTATGCTACACCTAAATCTTGTCTCGTTTCCGACAGAGTTTACATTCCTATGCAGAATCTGTATAGAGATTAAGTAACTGTTTGTTGACCTATGTTCATAAATAATTCCTTCCCAAATGAAATACATGAACATGCCACCCGTCTACAGAAAAGTGTAATTATTGTAGCAAGCTGCACTGTCGCTGCTTGATTGATTAATCGTTTAAATCCTTCATCACACAAACATTCTCTGGTTTCAGCTTTACAAATGAGATAATTTGCTGCCTTGGATTAAAGACCACTGTAACCAGAAAAGGTTTGGGTATTTGGACCATTGGTTGGTACCAAACAGGCGGCCTGATACGAGTCCACCAACTTCACAGCACAGGAGGAAGCAAACAGCCAACAGTGCCAACAGCCTGCATGCTTCCATTCAACCAAGACTACAGCAGCTGCACATTCACCACAATCATGTTAGAGAAAAGAGAGGACATTGACCTTCCATTACATTACCATTTCACCAACAACAAAGCATAATGGATCACAATGTACCTACTGTACCTGCATTTGAATCAAAACAAAATGAGCACATCAGTCCATCAAATAAATAACCATGTAGTCTACATACGGACAGATAATAGGGAAAGGGTACACAACACATGAAATGACTTAATCCAAAAATAATTGCCATGGCAATATAAAGGAGCCTGGTTTTGACAAAACAATAAAGAGTAGTCAGTCATTATCTTGGGGCAAACAGGTTCTTACAGGGAATCACAGGGCCAAATAAGTAGGACAAATAATGCAGTGTCTTATAAAGTGGTTGTGTTGCCTTGAAATCTGATTTTTAAGACCAGGGCACAGAGCAACTGCAACTGACACTACATGTCACTGTGGGTTACCAAGTGTTACACTGAAAACACACCAAGAAAGTGCAGCCTGCGGTCAGCTGCAATGTCTATGGAAAGCTGCAAGGCCATTTGATTCTGCAGCTAAGTGCAACAAAACTAAAGTTTGGGATATTTTCACTTTTAGCGGCAAAGTGGAGCCAGAGAATAACCGCAGCCAATCAGTAAGTCTGGTGACTTGGAACACATCAGCTATCCAATGACAACAGCAAGTATTTCAGGCTTTCTGGTGTAGCCAGCAGACAGGGGGCCTAGACTTCCTATGTTGAGCGGTGATCGTTGTTTACAGTCCGATTAGCAACTTGAGACGCGAGAATGTGGCTGGAGTTGAGACAATGTCTCTATGAACAAACATCTGCATATGAATGGAGATAAATTACAAAAAGTTTATAAAACCTTAATTGTCAGACAATAGTCAATGGTTTCCGGGATTGCATGATGGCCGCTGCGATCCAACCATTTAGCTCTCCACATGGACTGTTTACCTGCCAACAGAAACTACATTTTTTTATGCTACACCTAAATCTTGTCTCGTTTCCGACAGAGTTTACATTCCTATGCAGAATCTGTATAGAGATTAAGTAACTGTTTGTTGACCTATGTTCATAAATAATTCCTTCCCAAATGAAATACATGAACATGCCACCCGTCTACAGAAAAGTGTAATTATTGTAGCAAGCTGCACTGTCGCTGCTTGTGTGTTTTTGGTATTTCCGCCATATTCCACTAATAAAGAACTACTGACCATCACATTTCCTGGAAAAATAGATAACAGGCAAATGGGTCAAGGGATAATAAAACTTCTTATTTTTGAGATGATGCAATATACCAGGAAAAACCCATAAAAAAAGTGCTTTGAGAGTCCTTTGATCAGAGTATTCCACTGCTTAAAGGTGAGTTGTGTCTTGTCCGGCAAGTTGGTTTGATTGTACAGTGATCTACACTTTCCTGACACACTACCAGGAACACCAATCTACACCATCTCAAATTTGAGAAAGTTTGCCATGGTGCCAGAAACACTGGATCTTAATAGTCCGCATGGGGAAAATAAATGTCACTTTTATGGCACAATTCATCCTATAAAAACTAGAGAATAAAACCATTTATCCAACTAAAGCCTCGAAAATGAATACAACGAAATTTACAATTTAGAGTCAGTCAAATCCTGAGAAATTGTCATTACGTTTATGTTCTCTCCAACAGGTTTCTGATGCCACCAGAGATTGTTGAGACTGTAGAAGGTAAGGTGATGAAAGACAACAGTAGTACCCTGTTCAGTGATGAGACAAAGTGACTCTGGTAAGTATGTTCTAGCCAATGACACTTAAATAAAATGTGAATTAAATATATAATTATAGCAAGATACAGCCTGGCCATGTATGGTAAAAAAAAAAAACAACTGGTGTTGAATGTGATCTGTGTTTGATAAAGTATTAAATCAACCACAGATCACAGATAGAAAAATGACATTGCAATCCCAACTCATCATATTTGGATTTTTGCATCATTATTCCCATTTTCCTTGAAAAATATATAAAAAATAATAGTGTGCGGATCTGTACCAAACAAAGATCTTTTCTTAAGACTGCAAAATATGATTTGTAGGCCAGAATACTGAAAGCTATTTTCAAAAACCATTGTCTTTAACAAATATTACACTTCCTGCAATTTGGATTTTGCACCTTTACCGTTGAGTTACAAGCGTATTTAACCTACTTTTACTCTGTTAACAAAAGAAATGGCACAATTTGAATTTGTCCAAATTGTTTGCATGTACGGAGTATGGGGTGCAATGCTGACATAATACCTCTCTGAAAGGATCAACAATAACTGAGCTTTGCAAATATGAATGTGTTGAAGAGTTTTTGTATTGGATTGCATTCCATTGTACAGGTTTAGTAATGAAGTGGCCACTATTTGCATGCGACAATAAGATGCTACGCATTACACATGCCATGAAAGGAAGCTCCTGCTCATTAAATTATTGTATCATGTTGCCCATGTCAACCAAACTACGCTTGAAAACAAATAAGTTAAAAGATCCTTGAAAACATAGTGCATCAATTTCTACACTTAAATTTCATATCCATTCACAAGAGTGTGACTTTAGCGGTCTCCTTTGTGCTACAAAAGGCAAAAACACTAAAATATTTTAGAAGATCCAGAAGTACACAGAGAAGTCATAATGAGTTGTAAGTGTTCCATGAGGGAAACAATTCACATGATCAGAAAAAGAAGCCGTGACTCATCACATCAGCCTGACTGCTGACTACTGCTTACTGCTGACGTACTGTAAAGTTAATGCTGACAGAGCAGGAATAATCATCTGAGCCTCAGGCGCCTAGTGACCGCTTAGTCCTGGGTTGATCAAAAACAAATCACAATGTAAACTACAGAAGTATCACACAGGTGCAGCAGGGTTTTCAAAAGAAATTTATTTCAGCAGTTCATTTTGCTGAATCCATTCATCAACCTTGACCCATGTTTGTTTTTGTAATTCACAAGGACAGCTATAGAGATGTGCTGACAAAAATAGTTATTGTTTTGGGCCAATACCAAAACAATACTTTAATAACTTACTTGAAGTGTTACAGAACTGTTCCCCCTTTAACTACAAATTCTCAAATGCTAAATGTTGTTGAAACACAAGTAGCCATAAAATCTCAAATGTTACATGCAATCTAAAATTTACAAAATGATTTGATTCTGATCAAAGAATATGTGAACAAGTCAATCTATCAAAATGGCAAACTTTTCAGCATCAAACTGTTACAAAAGAGCAGGATTTTAGTGGAGACATTCATGGAATCTGAAATATTGAATAATCAACACTAAACCAGGAATACACGTTTAACGTTCTGGCTTGTTTGCATTTCTTTAAACCAAACAAACAATTTCAGGTGGTGCTAAGCCCCAGGTGCAGCAATGGTGCACCTCTAAAATATATAGTGGGTGGGGAGGAGAATGCCAGCTCAAATAGGTAGCCTTTATCCCAACAGTCTACATCCTGTAGGTCAGATAAATTGAACATCAACTCTGCATTCATCTTCATCAAAGTTACATTACTGTTAGGTGGTAATGCAGCTTCAATGCAGAGTCTGATTCAGGACTGTTCAGCTTTTCATTGTGATGTTAATGTGAATTCAGCAATTTTAGAGCGCTTCCCAACGCAACTACACATTTCTCTGGGGGAAACGGTGCACTGAAAAATACATCTAGAAATACTGTATAATCCAACAGCATGGATTGCTGTAAATGTGAGATGTAGTAAACATGGTGCAACATGCAAAATCACTGTTACAGAGAATTATATACATTCCTGTGTTTTGTTTCTTTAATGGTGTATTCTCTGGGTTACTGTTCTAGTGTCTCAACAGAATTCCACTGACTTGCCGTCTAAAAAACTGCACACCCTGCACTTTATCCCCCTGATCCCATCAGCACAATAACAAGACTTCAATAGTAACTCAAGTGAACCTGTACAAGAGTATTCTCCTTTTCCCTGCTGTGTCAGACTTTTTAGTTGACATTTTTAGTCTGAACCCTCTAAACTGTACACTACTAGTCTGCTACCACATAAGGAGTGGATAAGCTTTCACCAACCATTTTTGCTGCGTCTTTCCATTCAAATCCTTCTTTATATTATTTTTGTCATCATTTTGCATAATTGATTGCAAGATCTCTTAATGATGACTAAGAAAACATAACTTGACATTTTGGAGAGCTAAAGGCAACATTATTTTTCCTCATGGCTGCAGGGTACTGTTTCAAAAGTTCAAACCTCAAAATGTAAACTATTTAAATAATTATTATGGTGAATGCAGAACCACACATGATCCAAAATGTTTTCTGTAGGTTTTTTCTCCTGAAAGCGACCCTAGTACATCATCTTAAGTGTTGTTAATGTCTACATTGGCTTAAAGAGCCAATTATCTTGATACAGCTATGAACTGAAGGTGCAAGTTTGAGATCATAGAATATTTCACATGGTAATCATTACTCCCTGTGGGTTTAAAACCATTGATTCAACAGGCGTGGAGCTGCACTGAACCGTCTACCTCCCAAAATAGTAGGCCATTGTGCACTATATGAATGCTGTCACATTGGAGGTCATGGTAATGCAATTTTCCCCAGTAACAGAAACGGTTGCTGTGTACTCCCCCTCCTCCCTCTGTCCACCACTCCGCCCACTTCAAGACCCCCCCCCCAGCCCATATAGCTGAGGATCTGGGTCTAGCATGTTATCACTGTTACCGTAGAGGGAAAAATGCATCCATTTTAATCAGGCCAGCGTTGCTGCTTCTGCTGCTCTTGCCGCTATCTAATTTGCGTTACGTCTTGTTCAAATAGGCTCACACAATCTCAATCTGCGTGCATGTGTGTTTGGAGCTGAGAATAAGAAGAAGGGGGTGGGTGCAAGCTATGGAGAGTGTGTGCCTATCACAAGCACTAGTTTAGATTCACTGTTTCCATCAAAGGCCTTTTTTTCACAGTAGGTAGAAATTCAAGAGACTGAAATCCGTGACACATGCAGACACAAGTAGCCAAACTACCCTCTGCCTCTGAACTGTATTATAATTTAGCCTGTGTGCAAACTGCTGCTGACATGATTAGTAACTGCATTAATAAAGCTATGCCACAGTTGCATAGGCTACATGTTTTATGCATACAGGCCAGAAAAAAAAAGTCCACAATGTAATCAGCTAGATCTGACACAAGACTGTCATATGTATCAAGGTCCTGCCATTCTATCTCCAATAACTTGGACATTGAGTCACTGACTGTATAATTATAGGCCATGAAATTAGTTATGTAATGGACTCATTTGTTGGTAACCAATATTTTATGCAACCCAAAATCACTAAAAATCACAGGTTCGCTTGACCAAGTAAGTAGGGTCTCTTCAATTTACAATAAATACAAGCCATGCCTTTTTCACGAAGCGATAAGTAGTCCTGGATCTGGACATGTCCGCAACATGACTGGCAGAGGGCTATCTGATATCTAATAAAAGTACAATTTGTTATAATAGCCTAGCTTCAAGAGATTAAACATCAAGCTAAAACACCAAATATTTGCAACTTCCATCAAAGAATGACATCTGACATCGTATTAGATGTCAGAAATAAGATTATAAAAAAAAAAAGAGTGTTCAAAAAATACCCTTACATCTCAGCCAAAACTGGGAAATTGCTTGTTTTGTTATTGCAATCAACAAGTCAAATAGGCTACATTAAATGAACAATATCAAAACATATGAAGTCGCTAACCTTTTTTTTTTTGAAAGATTAATATAAGTAATTATAATATACAAGTACATATAATTAATTATGTATTTCGTGATTTAATACAATTTCCATCAACCATAACTTTTCTGACAGTTGTGGTTAATGGATGAAGTATCGATAGTTGCAGCAGTGATAAAACTGCTCTACAATTAGCCTACCACCAGTTGGTGATAACTAACCGTGGCCACTCGCATAATTAGACCCTCATTGGAATCACCTGCGGTCGGTAATTGGCCGCGGTCACTCCTCACTCTCCACACCCTCAGCTGCTGCTACCCTACCGGGACTGCGGTGCTGCTTCCTACCCCCGTTTTATCGCTCTATATCAATCTACTGTAAACCCTTCCCTTCTCCCTGCCCCCCCTCTCCGCTTCTGTCGGCTTCCACTTCAGGAATAAATAAATAAATAACCAACCTCGTTGGGGGTGGTGACGGCAGGAGAGAATCCCACAGTGGAAGTGAATGAGAAATCAGGACACTAACTGACACCAATACGGTACAAGAAGCAGTGGTTAAATTGTTAAGGGCGGCGTGTTTTCAGGGTGAAATTAATTGGCCGCAGGGCTAATTGGCCATGAATGTGTAGCGACAAGCAGTGTTGTACAAACCACACGGGCCTCTCCATCCCCCCCTTTTCCCTTGCCTTTCATTTCCAGTGACAGTTATTGACCGAAGACACTCAAGCGAAAATTAATTAATAATTTAAAAACTAGCACGTTCCTTATAACATACTTTTAAAAGCACACCGAAAGCAGAAAGGGTCTCGTCGTAGCCTGCAAAATACGTTATTTAAAGGGTTTATTTGCCAAGAAGCGCGCAAGGTTGACTATACCGAGGTGTAGCCAGGCACGGTCATTCCCTCAAGGAGCAGCCACGACAGGTGTACAGCTCGGTAACGTTAGCTAACCACACAGGACACGGTCACGGTGCGTGTTTCCCAGCGCCGTGGTTGCCGACACACACCACACAAACATAAGCTCACACAGAGAGAGAGAGAGAGAGAGAGAGAGAGAGAGAGAGGACTCGAGACTTACCGTGGACGTTAATGCGGTGCTGGAGACATATTAGCATCGGCAGCAGAAGGATCCCCGGTGTGGACGTGACCATCTCTCGCAGTGAACGGTTGCTAGCTGAGCGCTCGCGGGCTGCCTCTGCCCTGCCTGCCTGCCTGCCTGCCTTTCTTGTTGGCTCGCGCTGGCCTGCTTCGTCTTTGATTCTGCCGGTTCACGCGCAAAAAAACACACATGCAGCCAACAGACACGAGCGCTCATACACGGTCACACGGAACAGAACGGCCGCTTGTGCCTACGCCACCGACCGATCAGCAGCACGCGCTGGCGCTGCTCAGACCCGTGCCCAAAGAGGAGCAGTGAGAAAGGAAAAAAAAAAAGGAGGCGGCCGACGCGCACACCACGCGCCTTTTGAGCTCGAGCTACAATCACGCACCGCCCGGGCTCCCGTTCACTCCTCTGGAGCTGAAATCCATTTCCTAAAGTTGACGGTGTAACGAGCTGCCCCGGTGTAGCGCTGCTACACAGCCAGTCACAGCTGAGGAGGATTTTTTTTTCCTCCTTCAGTGCGTCTTGGAACATTGTTAACCCTTCACTATCCGCATGAAATAATATAATTATAGATAACCTATTTTCATAGGAAAAATCGAGAGAAAGAAGAGAATACATGGCTCAGTAATTCTGCATAATAACATTGTGAAGTGGGGTACTATATTTACCCTTAGATACCCACTCAGCTTCTTTATTTAGGAGATGGGATGTTCAGGGGGAGATAACAGGTCACAAAGAAGTGGTGTACTGTATAGCATCTGAAAGCTGGGAACCTGAAGATTGGTTTGAGATGCATCTCAGCAGTGTGTGTCAAGTTCTGCTAGTCATGAATCTATACTAATCATTGTGGTTGGGTCAAAGGTTTATTCCAATGTCTACGATTTGATTAAAGGCCTAGAACACTGGTTCTCAAACTGTGGTACTTGTACCACTGGTGGTACTCAAGCTCTCTCTGGTGGTATGTGAAGGAATCTCCAAAATAAATAAAGGAAACATTAATTATTAAATTAATGTAATGCTAAGAAAATACTTAAACTTTTTTAAAAAATGAACCTTCCTGCCCGTAGCTGAATGGTGTATGCATACACTGCTGTATTTTAACATTGGTCTTAGTGGTGGTGCTTGTGAGTGCCCGATATTTCCCAGGTGGTACGTCATGTACAAAGTCTCAGAATCACTGGCCTAGAACATTCTGATGGAAGTCTAGGACGGCCATGCCATGCTAAGGTGTATCAGCAAGTGGCTTACCATTTGGTACTCAGCCTTGGTGTTAAATGTAATCCTTTCTTATACAGTAGGCTATATATATATATATATATATATATATATACATAAATAGTTTGTAGTATGTGAATCCAGAGTTTATTAAAAGAGTTTTTGAAAGACTTACCTACTGGCCCCGGTACCAATGGGCTCCTTCCTTTTGGATTGACTTTGTAATCGACTTGAATGGACTTTACTATGAGAGGAGCTGGTACAGGAGCCAGTAGGTAAGTCTTTCAAACACTGTTTTAACTCTGGGTTCAATAACTACGCTGTTGCTGCTTTGTTTTATGTGTAAGGACTCTTCTCATGCTGCTGCAGAGGTTTGGTGGTTTTTTGAGCAGTATTAGTGGTTAAAAAAGACGTTTTAATGCCTTCACCGTACTGCTTCAAGCTAATCAGTGTTAGCTATGTCCGGCTGTCAGCGACTCTACTAAATTTCTCAGTTAATAGTTTTACACTAACATAACTGTCTCAATGGCTTATTTGATGTATGTAATTGCCAAAAAAAGACCATGGGATGATTTCGCGCCAGAATTACACTTTAAGGGACCTTTACACTTGGCATACTTTATGGAAGCAGGCTCATGCTGTCTGTAGATAAGCTGAATACCTTGGAGATGCTTCGTCTTCATAATAAGCATGGCTGAGATGTGGTATTGGCCGCCACGGACAGTGAGGTACCCCTCCATTATGGTCATTTCTTCAAGGTAAAGGTATCATATAAAGTTGAGTCAAGACATTTTTTCTCTCCATACTAAAGACTTTTGATTTGTGTTGTTGTAATAAGTAATTATTTCAGTAAGTACAACTGAGGCTGGTTGGGTTTTATTCTATAATTCATCAAAATGGAGATTGGACAGAGGTATACTGTATGTCTTCTTCATCAGGTATTATGTATTTTATCCAAATGGGGGAGGGAGGGGGTGTCACAATTATCTGAAGCTCATTATCCACTATGCAAGATTATTTAACTATTATCATTTTGGCAACCTTATGGATAAAAAGTGCCCACCGGTTCAAAAGCACCCTATGTTTAGTTCTGATTTTATTGCCGATCATTTTGTAAGAGCAGATGTCTCACTTTTCAAAGAGTGAATGCCAAATCTTGGAACCAAACTCAGCTTTTACATTTTCCTCCCTCTGTCGGATGCTATTTCTCCCCGTTTTGATCAGCGGGCCTTTGGATTTTCCAGAGGGCTGTGTGCTGCCAGGTTTCAGTTCTTATCAGAGGATTGAACCTCATCTTCAGTGATGGCTGATGGCTGCTCACACACCCCCAAGGCTCATTCTGGCCCAGATTTTTTCATTCCCCCCCAAAAAACCCTACAAACCACTGTACAATTATGCACGAGGAAGTGTCTCCGTCTCTCTCTGACTGTCAGTATCTCTTTCTTGCAGTCACCTCCAAACACACACACACACACACACACACACACACACACACACACACACACACACACACACACACACACACACACACACACACACACACATTAACACACACACACACACAGACACGAACTGCAGATCTAACGGTTGGAAATCCAGTCTCCTATGAAATACAACTGCTGAAAATCATTATTTGCAGGCTCCAAAGCAGTGCAGATGTAGATTTTTTTCCCCCAGCTGATACTGATAACTGAATTTCACATTTTTTTATTTAAAGAAAATAAGTTCATTACATGTAGTTTGAGAACACCTGAGGGTAAGAGGGGGGAAGTAGTGGGGAAATATGGATGATTTCATATTTCATAGCCACGTCTAACTGATCACGATTGTTAACACAACAAAAGCAGTTTCCTGTTATAGGAAAGTATATCAAAGGACTTCACAAACATACTTATGTAGAGCATTTTTACTTCAAAGGAAATGCTTTGACATAATCTGTCAAATCATGCAAAAATGTATACTCAATATTTGTGTATTGGTGGATCAAGAACCAAATTTAAACCATATATATTGTGCATCCCTAACATTTAACATTAATATATATTATACATACAATGTATTAAAATGTCGACCCATTCTAGAAATGAACAATGAGAAAATTAAGTATAAATAAAAAATTAAATAAATAACTAATGTAACATAAGTTGTTCCATGTTATATTTGGTATCAGTCAACTGCTTACCACGCTCTGCTGGACAAACTATGTAATGACACCACTTCAGAAGCACTCCAAGCATCGTTTTTTCATATCGGACAACACATACACCAACACCAAACGATATCAATATGTCCCGGATAGGCCATTATCATCGGATAATTTGGCCATAAAGATATATATATATATATATATATATATATTGTGCATCCCTAAGACGATCCCAAAAATCAAAATCCATCAGCTCTTCTTATTTCACATGATAATCATCTCTATAACAGCTGGAGAGAATTGGAGCTTTCAATAAACAATAGGCAGAGTTTTTATTTTCCTGTGGTAGAACATTAAACATAATACATTAGCAGGGGTGATGCAGTTGTTGATCAGTACCACACAGTAAACATTATATCAGAATTCAGTGAATCAATAAATCCTTTATCAGTACCGGGGTGCTCAGAAAAAATCCCCAGAGCTGTGTGGGTTTGTGTTGCTGTACAAAGACAATGACATCCAATCCGGAAAGTCCAGTTTCAGTAATAGATCTGTACATTTAGGACCTATTGGGCTACACAACTTTGCAAAGTGGTTTATAATGGTTGCAACATTCTCTCTCCCTACTCGTGACTCAGGACCCCATGGCGTCACGTTTTTAGTGGTCTGTGCTTGATTTAGGATGATAGCTTGGGTTGAAATAAGTATGTTTGTAAGCCACATTTATAAGGGCAGAGAATTGCACACAGCCTACAAATATCAACCCTTCCTCAGACCAAACAGCTTTATCCTTGTCTCACCAGGAAGCAGCGGGGACTCTCCCCACTGGCTGTAAGCAGACATTTAATCATGCTCAGATCTGGGCCATGTTTCAGAAGACGTTTGTATCCAAAGGGGAGCGTCTTTATCTCTCTTTGAAGGAGTGCTAAAAGTCCACTCTCTTTAGGATTTTAATTTTATCTTTAGGTTCTGTTGTGATTTAACTCCACACCAGAATGATTCATGTGCTCCGAAATGAGCTGTAACCTCGTGATAAATGACTACAATGATTCAAACACTGACTCACTGTATATAAAAGTAATATATTTCACTCGAAAAATAATAAGTAAATAAAAAGTCCAGTGACAGTGGAACATAACAGAAATATAATGAAATTGTCATAAAAATAGAATAGAATAAAATAGAAATACTTTATTGATCCCAAGCTGGGAACTGCAGTGTAACAGTAGCATTACACAATATAAAAATACAATATAAAAAGATACATAAAATAAAATGTATAAATAAGCACTCTAATTGTAGTGCAAATGTAAACATGTAATGATATAAGGTGTAGTGGGCAGATGTAAAGTAAAAAAAACAAAAAAAAACATATAAGGTGCTTGTGATTGTATTGTTGTGAACAGTTGAACTGTTGTTGTACAGTGTGATGCATGTGGCAGGAAAGATTTCCTGTATCTGTCCCTTGGAGAGTGGAGCTGGAGAGGCCAGTGTGAGAAGGTGCTCCACTGTCTGACCACTGGGTGATGGAGAGGGAGCTGATCATTGTCTATGGGCGCACTCACACTGTCCATCCGTACCGTGCCCCGTGTTTTAGGGTACTTGTCCCCCCTCCCTCTCCCCCCGTGGCCCAGGCCCGTTTGTACTCACACTACCTGGGCCTCGGTGAATGCTTCTTGCTGTCTATACGTCATCAAGCCGTAATACGTCACACGCATTGATTTACGCCATCTCGATGCGTCGCTTTGTTTACTAATCTTTCCATAGACCTCTGAGTTTTTGTGCGTCTTGTCGACTGTTTGTGACTATTTTCATCTGACCAAATCTGCAGTAAACACTCCACCTCCACATCACACCAATGTGAACCTTTCGCCGCCATTGTTTTAAATGTCGCGCATGGTCCGTCCTTTTTCTTTCTATGTCCCAACAGGCGCACATAAAATTACGTCAGAACCGCCGTAGGCCTCGTGCTTGTACACGTGCGCATGCTCGTGCTCGTACATGTGCAAACGTGCCTTACAAAAGCCCACCTCTCCCAAATGGGCTGTGGACGGTGCACGGTTGTACTCACACTGGTCAAACGAACTAGACTTTAGCCGTGAAACGTGCTAGGGCACAGTACGGATGGACAGTGGGAGTGCGCCCTATGATGGCTAACACGTTGTTCAGCACTTTCCTCTTCACCACGGACTCAAAAGACTCCAGCCTGAAACCGAGTACAGAGCCAGCCTTCTGGATGATTTTATCAAGTCTGTTGGTGTCACTGGCTCTGGTGCTGCTGCCCCAATACACAGCAGTAAAGGAAATGGAGCTGGCAACAACCCACTGGTAGAAGATCTCCAACATCTTGCTGCACACGTTTAAGGATCTCAGCTTCCTCAGGAAATAGAGTCTGCTCATCCCCTTCTTGTTCACAGCCTCGTTGTTAGACTTCCAGTCCAGTCTTTTGTCGATCACCACTGTCACTGTAGTCCTCCATCATCTCCACCACCTCCCCCCTGATCCGTAGTGGCTGTGAAGGCATCCTCTTCTTCCTGCCGAAGTCGATCACCATCTCTCTGGTCAGCATCAGGTCATTCTGTTCGGACCACTCTACAAAGTTGTCTACCAGTGTCCTGTACTCACCCCCCCCCCCCCCCCCCCCCTTACACACCCGACAACAGCTGATACGTCAGAGAACTTCTGCAGGTGACATGACTAAGTGTCCTGTCTGACCTCGACGTCAGGTCAGGCGGACAAACTGTGGCCTGCCCGTCAAGTAGTCAGTACAATCCTAGCTTTACAGTATTCATACTTATTATATTAATTTACCGTAGATGTATTTCATTTTTGTTGTCTTTTTCTGTTTGGCTGCTTTTATTAGATTATTGGATTGGGGCGGTAGTAGCTCAGGTGACTCGGCTGGGAACCCTAGGGTCGCCAGTTCGAGTCCCTGTGTGAACCATGAATGGAATGTGGACTGGTGGCTGGAGAGGTGCCAGTTCATCTCCTGGGCACTGCCAAGGTGCTGTTGAGCAAGGCACCAAACCCCCAACTGCTCGGGGCACCGATCTATTTGGCAGCCCCCTCGCTCTGACATCTCTCCATTAATTGCATGTATATAGGTCCTGTTTGTGCATGTGTGTGTATTTCAGGCCTGTGTGTGTGTAACATGAATAATAACAGAGTGAAAAAAATTGAATTTCCTCTTGCGGGATTAATAAAGGAATTATTTTGCTTCTAAAAGAAAGAAAAGAAAAAGAAGTGTGGTAACATTCATTCATCTTCAACCGCTTGTCCCTGTCAGGGGGGGGGGGGCGTGAGGCGGGGTACACCCTGAGGTGGCCAGTCTATCGCAGGGCACAAAGAGACAGACAGAGACAGACAACCATTCACACCTATGGGCAAGTTTTTTTAGAGTCACCAATTAACCTAACACTGTCTTTTGGATTGTGGGAGGAAACCGGAGAACCCGGAGGAAACCCACGCAGACACGGTGAGAACATGCAAACTCCACACAGAAAGGCCTTCAAGATGATGGAGGGGGAACCATTTTCCAGGTCCCAGAGGAGAGAGAATGGAGGAAGCATGAATTTAAAGTAATAAAATACACCCCTGGTCTTTATTGTTCCATTCCGTTCTGTGAAAACTCTCTTACCACACTTAATAATTATTAATAAAAAATAATTATGTCTTTTTCTATTATTATTACTATTTTGTCTCCCTCCCTGATAATATAGCTAACTTTAAGCCAACATCTCTATGGTGCAAACTTTGTTGTGGGCGGCCTTGACTCGGTGGTAGAGTGGGTCGTCCTCCATTTGAGAGATCGGCTGTTCGATCCCCAGCTTCCCCGGTCTGCATGTCGAAGTGTCCTTGGGCAAGACACTGAACTCTGAATTTCTCCCTGTGCTGCCCATGGGTGTATGAATGTGGTTTGAATGGATTAGATTAAGATTAGATAAAATGGTATGTAGATGTGAACGGGTAAATGTGAAAACCACTGTGAAAGTGCCTTGAGTAGTCAGAAGACTAGAAAGGCACTATAGAAGTACAAGTCCATTTACCATTTACCATATATATTCTCACGTCACAAGAATGAACTGAGCTTCTGTCTTGTGTCTTTCACTAAACCTGGTCTCACTTTGTTCTCCTAGTGCTCTTCACTGCCTGAATAAACTCACTATAAGATCAAGCCACTAGAAAAATCGGGAACAAACCACAGAACAATTGTGATCAGATTGTTCCACAACAGGGATGCACCTTTTTCTTGGCCCATGCCAATTCAGGGTATCTGCTGATGATCAACTCAATTACTGGGAAGCTTCCTGTTCCTGTTTTTGGTGGTGACCCAGTGGAGGAAGTCCTCTGTATGGAACCATGACAGTGACTGAACTGAAAAAGGAAACATTGGCATTGGAGCACTTGATTGGTCAATCAACAGGAAATGAATTACCAAATTCAGTCATTTATTCCCTCGTTCCATCTTGTTAAATGTGAGGATTGTTAATCTGTAAAATGGAATATCATTGGGCTTTTGAAAGAACCGTCTGACGTCATAACTAATTTTAAAAAAGTACAGTTTAACCATAAATCAAAATAATATTACATCTGTCAACTTTACATTGCGTTGTTACTAGGGGTGTCTTAAGATCAGACAGCTGTGTGTTTCTTCGCAGGACGCTCAGGAAGCTGCAACCTTTCTTACCTAACTTTAGATACAAACATAAAAAAGGACAGGAGGCTCTGAATAATCCTTTATATTCTCAACATATATTTCTGTAGAAAACGATATATTTACATATTTACAGGCATGTTTTTTTTTACAGTACATACAGCATTTACATATAAATATAGAGTGATTTACAGCTTTAAATCCAGTGCTGTACAAACTGAATGAAACAAATAAAATCCAATGTTATTCATGTTCACTCTGGTACTTTGCACCAGTCATGGTCTGATTCCATCTCTTGTTAATACATGTGATGTTTTCTACCCTCCATGGACTCACAAGAAACAGAACAACATTTTGCTTGGGAGGCAAAAATCACAATTACAGTTTTGGGACTCTGCACCTTGACCAGAGAGATGTGCATGTGTTTTGCACACTAAACAAGTGAGCTAATATCTGTTAATTACACAGAGATAATAGAGGTATATAGTCTGGACGAGAGGCCGGAGATTTGTGAAATATTTAATATAATATGATACACTTTCGGAGTTTCGGTGCATCTACGTCTGTTTGGGATGACATCTCTTTTCATTCAGAGATTCTGTCCAAAAACCGACACTGAAGAAGGTCCAGCGTATCCCACACTTCACCACAGCCTCTCACTAGTCCAAATGTTGGCAGTAATGCACCCACAAGTTACTTTTAGGACTGCCAACAATCAACAGATATGAAAACGTTGAACTTAATGACATGGTTGGATTCAGCCTGAAAATGATTCCAACCGCATGATCCTACTTAAAGTTCTTAATTTTATTCCTATGGTCTAAGACGGTCCAAAAATGTTAGAAAACATTAACAATTCTTCCAAATCCAAAAAGGAGAGTGCTCAAAGTCAAATGTGTGATGTCACCAAGTAGAATTGAGAAAGGAGTTATAGTTGACACTGAACTTTCTGAGTATATGGGGACATTTTCTGTTTCACAGCTGATGCACTACAAGAGATTAAAGCTCATATACTGTAGTTATAAAAAAACAAAAACAAACAAAATCAGTCTCCATTCGTTGTCTATGGAGCAGCTGCACACTTTTACTTGAGACTTACTTGCCTGGTTTCTGGCTTTAAAGAGTAGCACATGTTCACAAATGTAACTTTCTTAGGTAGTGGGAATAACACATTGGAATTCTTAAGTTAGATCATTTCCCTTCAACTGTCTTTTTTGTGAAAATAAAATAAAACCACCAGAGCTCGACTGAGCTGTGTATAGACTTGGGCGCTTTTTTGTGACTTTTGTCTTTTCCCATACCACAAGAGTGGACCCTGGGACAGAAAAGGACCATCAGGATCCCAGGATCACAGATGAAGCTGGATTGAATTTTTGTCATTTGGTGTCACAGCGCCCCTCTGTGGGCGGCGTACATCAACTGACTTCTGACTGGCCACGCTGGCTCTTGGATTGTGCTTCTTTACCATCGTTTCATGCTGTTTCTTCAGTTTACATAGAGCAGCAGGATGTTTTCAAAAACAGAGGAGGTGTCTGATAATTAGAATTCATGGTCTGTTGGTGAGTTGGCTAGATTGTTGTAGGTCTGTTCAAAAGAGGTTAAGGATGGCTTTGGCTTCTGTCCAGATAAACATCTAGTTTGTCTTAAAATTAAAGGTTGTTAGAAGTCAGATTTCCATGTCGTTTTTTGATTATAAAGGAGGTCGAGGTGCCATATCAGCAATGTGAAAGTATCATAATGCTCAATCCACAGAAAATTGCACACAGCCTGTATTCACAAACTGTGCCTTTAAACAAGCTGTCAGGACTTCTGTACGGTTGTGATGTCACAAATATTTTATGTATAGGTAGAAAGTGCAGCTACAGTGCTGTTACAGTCATTCCCCTGCTGAAAACAGGGTGCAGAGATGCAAAGAAACACTGACCTATCAGAGCAGACCGGGCTTTTGCAGTAGAGGGGTGAATACAGGTATATTCTGACCGATAGTGCGGGTTGTTTTGTTGTTGTTTTTTTAACATTAAAGCATGTAAACATGTTCTAGTAGAAACCCAAAATACAAGTATGAACCTGAAAATAAGCATAATATGGGATCTTTAAATATTTTTCCATTAAAGCAATTCCTTACCTTTCTGGCATGTCGCACAGCACTTAGTAAAAATTTAAAAACATGAACAACTCGTCCTCCCTCCAAAGCAGGGGGGGGCGTGAGCTGGGACAGTGGTAGGCATTGATGGGGTGACATAGTGGAGTGGTGGTTAGTACGGTTGCCTCACAACGATAGGGTTTCTGTTTCGGTTCAACATTCTGATGCAGTGAGAGGTTTGATGTGTTCTAATACACTGTGACAGTTATTTCATCTGAGTGAGTGGGTTTGTGTGGTTGACAGAGATGGATTTCACTTGCAGAGACGCCTTGACCCTCTGTTCTTCTTTGGTCTGAGAGTGTTGATCAGGTGCTCAGTGTCTTTGTGTAGGGCATTTGCAGGCAGAGCGAGCCGTGGTGAGGAAGAGGATGGCTGTAGTAGTGTTCGATTGCAGCTGACAGAGTGGGGAAGGTGATTTCAGTGTCCAGAAACACACGGCCCTCCTGTCAAAAACACCCACAGTGAACACAGGACTTTAATACTGTAAATGTTACCCATAGATAACTATAATGGGACTGACAGCAGCAGGCTTCTTACCTCCTGAAACAGTCGGTAGTTTCTGGCCTTGCCTATACTGGTATCCCACACCACCAGCACCTGGACATTACACCAAAATGATTCCATTAGGACTATTTGTCAGGATTAGGTGACTTAAATGTCACATCAGTATCACAGACTTCAGTTACTAAGATTTAAGATATTTGTCTAATAATTAGGCTCTCTGACGCTGTGTTTCTATGAGGGGCTAAATGAGCTCAGTATTTATTTTATACTGAGTGAGCTGAAGAAAAGGGCATTAAATTTGTAAAATATTCATTTTTGGAATATTTTTCTAAAGAGCCAAATTAGAGCCTGAGTTTCACTGTTCACCATCTTTAAATGCACTCCGATTCATTTACCAAATGTCTGCAGCTCTGTGAGGTTATACTTGCTAACATTAGCATGCTAACATTCCCATAATGGCACCGACATGCTGATGTTTAGCAGGTATGATGTTATGTTCACTGTCTTCGTGTAGCATGTTAGCATGCTAACACTCATAATAGCTTGATTTATATAGTACTTTAAAAAAAAAGAAGGTACAAAGTGCTGTGAGTACAACAACAAGAGCAATGACAGACATGGAGAAAAGAGACCAAGCATCAGGTAGCAAAGAAAGTATTACAGAGGCAATTACAAATATCAATGTAAAGACAAAAAAAGACTCAGCAAAAAGGCAAGTAGAAGTGCTTTCATTAGTGGGTCATATGATCAATCACCATTGTTTTAACTCACTCTTTGATAGATAGGAGCTTAAAAGACAATTAAAAAGATGAAAAATCTTACGGAGTACAACTTTTGCCTGAGGATATCCGGCAGCACACTCTGACATAAGAGGAGAGCAGCTCGGAGATATAAGAAGGTCAGAACCAAACGGGGCCTTAAAAGTGATTTAAAGTATTTTATGATTGATTATAAAAGCCAATGTAAAGAAGCTAAAACAGGTGCAATATGGTCACATTTTGTGGAACCAGTTAAGAGCGGAGCTGTAGCATTTGAGGAGAGCTGGAGGCGATGGTGAGACTATTTGGAGAGATATGTACAGGGGGTTGCAATAGCTGATGCTTCAGACTTACAGTATTAAGATCAGAAGTGGACAGGACGGGGAAATCTATTTTTATTATTATATTTTTCAGTCACTGACTACAGCAGCTTTTTTCCTACCTGTGATGTTTTGGTTCCTGAGTTTCTGATGCCGTACAGTCCGTCCTGTGGAGGGGCCGGACTCTCTCTGAACAACCTGCAGGTACAGACATCACAGATAACAGGTTATCAATACACACACACACATACTGTAAACATGTCATCACAGATGAGCTAAATATAGTGTGTCTGTCTTCAAATTATGTATTTATTTATTTGTAATCACTTGATAAATAAAGGAAATGTGAATTCAAAAATTGCATTCAATTAAACACTAGAGGGCAGAGATGCTCTGCAACACAGACTGTGACCTGCTGAAGGAATGTTTCAGTTTTTACCTCTATGTTACAAAAAAGGACATGTGTCTTACATTTCCACAAAGCTGGTTTCAGTTGTATCAATGAACACAGAGTCTGGCAGCTGTACCTGCAGAGAGAAACACCGGCTGTTTATTGGAAAACGGATGTTGCATTCAATAAGCGTCATTTAGATCTTGAGTTTGAAGAATGAAATCACACACACACACACACACACACACACACACATACACACACACACACACACACACACACACACACACACACACACACACACACACACACACACACACACACACACACACACACACACACAGACAGACTCACACACACACACACACACACACACACACACACACACACACACACACACACACAAATAAATCATATCAATTGCAGTTTGTCATAGAAAAAATGGAACATTTCTCGATAAAATTACAATATACGGTAAATATGGTGATGTGATGCAATTGTCTGAACTTATCAGACTATTCTCTTTTCTATTATTTGCCTTTATCCACTTAGTCATTATATCCACATTGCTAATGATAATTCATCGAATAAAAATAAAACATTTCTTAAAGCACCAATAGTCAACAATATTGTAGCAATATTAAGGTATTTGGTCAAAAATAATGTGATATTTGATTTTCTCTATACCGCCTAGCCCTATAAAAAACAAACTTAGCACAAAAAACATCATCCTGTCTCGTGGTGTGAGCAGCATTCAACTCAGAGATTTTCAAAGTCTCGTAGTCTGCTTGAAGCAACACCCATGCACAGTGATTGAGAGGCCTGTAGGTCAATATCAATTCAGTCTTACGTTCTCATAGTCGTCATCGGACTCTTCTCCTCCGCCGTGCTTGGCCGAGTCCCGTCTCCTCCTGAAGTCTGCGGGCGTCTCGTCTCCCAAGGAACGGAAGCTCTGGCCGTCAGGAGATGCTCTTCTGGGGGAAAACATGTCGTAAGCCTTTTTCACACAGAATCTCGAGATAGCTCTACTCTGTTTGCTTTAGGCGAGGGGTGAGGCCTGAGTAGAGTGTGAAGAAGGAGGGACGGAATTACACCATGGTGACGGAGCCGGTTCGCAATTTGGTCCAAAAAAACCCCAATATCTCGACAATTTCGGCATCGACAGAGGCTCTCTAAATCTAATCACCTCTTTGTGACATCTTTGTGTAAATCACCCTTCTTCTTCACCCTTGGAGGTTTGTTTTCTAAAGGTGCGTTCACACCGGGGGCGACAGACGGGATAAACGCGACAGGGTTACATACAAAGTCAATGGTACAGACACAACTTCAAGACGACAAGTTAGGCGTTTTTTGTGCGACAAGATGTATGGGATGCCGCTTCAAACGCGTCCAACGTGTCCAACGGGTGAGTTGAAAATATTGAACTTTTCAGGTGTGTCGCGTGACAATGTGGCGCGTCAGCCAATCAGTGTGGAGATTGCGGTAGGCGTCATCAAGTTCTCTGTGATTACATCCAGGGCTTTGGAGGTTAAATCACTGACGGTCTGTTCTCACTAAAATACAACGGCTCTTTTAAGAGCCAATCACTTCCTCTGAGAGCTCATATCTGTTCTTTTAAAAGCATTCAGATCACTGTTAGCACTAGCATAACTTCCATTTAGCACAACATGGCAGAGCTTAAGGCAGCTATTCGCTAACTGCCTGTCGCTCCAAAAGTGTCGCTTGTTCATCCAGTGTGAACGCACCTTTATGGCTTCAGGGAGAAACGTCATCAACACGCCAACTCACTCACCATGAATGCTCTGCACATTGAGCTAGTCTATTCACACATGGGCTCACTCAGAGATGAAACTGTCTTGTACTGGGGAGCTGGCAGGGTAAAGTCCGTTTAAGTCCGTCTGTTCCGACTGACATTTGTGTTCTCACATACAGCTCCGCCAGGTAATGTCTAGATAATTTCAGGTTTACAGTACATCTGTAAAAGGGGCTACAGTGATGTAGCTTCAACCAGATTCACCTTTTGTGTTATATCAGAGGACAATGCAAAGTATTATGTGTCGAATGTTTTGTGTGTTTGTGTTCAACTTACTGAAGTGGGGTTGCTGATTGCTTGGACTTGGCTGCAGGCAACGGGGGTTTGACTGTTGGCGGAGGAGGTTTGGGTATTGCTGGCTTATTGTGTAGTCCAGACTTAAGTAAAGGAGAGAGCGGAGGGTGACCAGGCAGTGGTGGGTGACTGGAAGATGTCTTGTTGAGGGACAGAGACTCGCGTGACGTCACAGGTCTGAGGGCAGACCCTGCAATATTCGAATGCGGAGGTATGCTCGGCTTGTTGCGGTGAATGCTCATAATCCCTCCAGTATTAAGGCGGCGGTGGGCGGGACCATTTAGGTCCATCCTGGTCTCTAATTGGTCACAGATGGGAAGAGTGGCGGGGGATTGAACAGATATGGCCGGCAGAGGCCTCCAGTCTCTCTTGTCATTCCCGGGCCCCCCCACCGATGTCGCCCTGCTCTGAAAAGTCCTTTTTGAGTTGGGGGGAGGGGGAGGTGGGGGGCTGGGAGTCGAGGGCCTGTGCAGGTGGGGGGCAAAGGGAATGGGAGGGGGTGGGCCTTTGATGGACTCCTTTAGTAATGAGGGAGGGGGGACAGACGGTGGGAGTTTTTTGGGGAGCGGGCTGGTTGGGATTCTGTTTGGTGGCGGGACGGGAGGGGGCGAGCCTTTGTGGAAACCCTGACTTGAGTCTTGACGGAGCTGGAATAGTGCCGGCACTGGGGGAGGGGGGTAGGAAGGGGGCGGCCCTGTGGGTCGACCTGCAGAGGTAAAAATGTGAAGAAATCAGGCGGGTTTGTTTTACTATATGTTTATTGCACTTTATGATTTCCCTATATGTAAAAGTGTAAATACTACTGAAATAAAAGAAAACATAAATGCAAATTTTCATGCAACTAAATACAAATAGCTTAAGTATGGGCACAAGTAATGTTTTCAGATACCTTGTGAAAGGAAATCTATTTTTAGAACCCACCAGACCCTTAAGCAAAACCAAATCCGTTTGATTGCATTGTTATCTGTTGGAGTCTCTGCCCGCAGGGGTGTTTAGTACGTGGCATGGGTTAGGGTTTGAGCTGAACTTTTGTCGGACGACCCGTTTCTATTTATTCCTGCCGCTCACGTTGAAAATGATGCAATGGATAAAGAACAGCTGATTTTGAAATGAGGAGTTATCTCTACAAGACCTCCCCTTTCCCTACAAAAAACCCACATAAATGTGTTGTTGAAGTTAACATGAGTCGCACATAGGACTGGCACCATGCACTGCAGGGCTAAGTGCATGCACTGCAGGGCAAAGTGCATGCACTGCAGGGCTAAGTTAAAATTATTTTTTCATAGTCACTGTCACACACCATGGAGGACAGTTGTTTTAAGATTTAACCTGGCATTCAGTAGCCCCAGAGGTTCGAGGTTATCTTCAAACGTTGCATTCTATATGTCTATAATCTGATCAACGGTTTAACGTGATCAGGTTAAATCTTAAAACAACTGTCCTACATGGTGTGTGACAGTGACTATGAAAAAATAATTTTGTACTGGGGTTAGGGTTAGGGTCTGTATATAGGCTACACATACACAAAATTCTTTATTTTGTTTTCTGTTTTCAGCAGCTCAGTCACTTTGTACAGTAACTGAGCTCCTGTGGTGGTGAAAACCGCACAGAATATACGTTAAGTAATAATCTTGAAGATTTTCATTGAAATAAAAGTCTGTGAAGTGACTTACTGTTGCTGAATGAGGTAACAGCTCATGGTGATTGACTAATGAAAGCCCTTACTTGGCAATGTTATGAACTGGTGGGTGTCTGAGACTTTACTTCAGACTATTATTCATATATCCTGATATATATCATTATCAAAATTTGAAATGAATCATTTAGGGATAGAATATTTTGGCCATATAATCCAGCTCTAGCGTGGGTATTTTTATGTGTGCAGGTGCACTTCTAGTTGCACTTCTCTTTATTGTACCTGCTTTCTTCAACCAAATTATTTTCCTCTATCTATTGCTTTCACCTAAGCTTCTATTTATTTTCCAGAAACTTCTAGTTCGTATGATAAGTAAGACAGAGTTACTGCGGGGTCTGGGTCTCTGAATGAGACCCTTTGACCTTTCATTGTGATCCAACAGTTGAAGACAGTTGGTGTGCGTATATGTGGTCAGTGGGGTCACCTGTAGATGTCGACGAACAGTCACTGTCTGGCTTCAGGTAGTCCTCCTCATCGTCATCGTCATCATCCTCGCCGTAATCTACGCCCAGATAGAAGAGATACCACAGTGGAATAACACGCAGTGAAGCAACACACAAGTATAATGTGCATTCATTAAGGTGGTCTTACCGTCTTCTGCATTATCAACGGGGTGTTTAATGTCCATGGGCTTCTCAATCGTGCCATAGAAACTGTCAGTATCTGAATCTGAGTCACTATGGCAACAAAGAAAATGTTATCATGAATACAAAATATTCAGAAAAAGAAGCAATATAAGTCTCTGGCTTTGGTTAAAATCTTGTGTCAGCTAAAAATGTTGCCGCACATTTCTGATCCGTCATTAACAGATGTGTTAGCATGCATTAGCTCGGAGGGCTAACTTGGCTACTATCCCAGACATCACCAGGCTGCCAGCTAACCAAAAGCTTACACGTAATCCACAAAATCCTTGTTGTTCTGTTTATTTATTTTTCCAAATTTTCTCTATTGTTTTTTTGCAGACAAAGAAAAGTGTTGCCTAATGCGTCAGAGCGTCTGCTTTAAAGTGGAAAAGTAAAGGAATGGTAAAAGTAAATAAAGTCTTTAAAGAAAAAAAAAAGAAAGAAAAAAAGGGGGGGCTGTGTCTCTCCTTCCAGGCACTAGGAGTGTCCTCAGCCTCATCCGTAACAGTGAGACTGTTACTACTAAGAGCCAGCAGTGGGTCCCAGGTTTGCTGGAATGATGTCAAAGTTCCCCTCTGTGAAAACCTTAACTTCTCCAACCGTAGACATTGTAAAATTCCACGTATCCAACTGTTATGAGTCGGTGTAGAAACATGTTTCCAGTTAAGGAGAATGTTACGTCTGGCGAGCAGGGTGGTGAAGGCCACGACACGTTGTGTAGTGATGGGCAGATTTTTTGATGGAGGAAGCCCAAAAAGAGCAGTCAGGGGATCAGGTTCCAAATCTGTGTTAAGAGCCTGTTTGAGGGTTTGGAATATATCGGACCAAAATTCTGTTTTTCTGTTTGTTTCATTTTAGCTCCACCAATGAGACTTTCTCAGAGCAGTCAATGCTGGATTACAAAATTGAAACATATTGGTATCATATCCTACTCTCTCTCTCTTGCAACTAAAACAAATTTGTATTTGTGTCAAATTACAAACACTTTGAATACACTGCTTGTAGTTTAGATTAGGGGAGGAAACCTGGCTTTGTTTATTATTTAAGTAAATCAATTTCCTTGGTGAACAGACTCACTGAGCAGCACAGGCACTCGCTATAATGAGAAGCTAACGAGCTGCTAGTGTCCCCCAGTGCCAACGCCAGTATGTGTTCTGAATAAGAAAGATAAGCTCTAGGCTAGTAATCAAAAACAAGAGGCCATTTTAATTCGCTACATGAATTATAAATTAGCCTGCAGAATTAGCTTCTGGTGGGGAAAAGTTCAAGTGTCTGCTGAATAAAAGTTGCACTGGGATGTCGCAATCTAAAATGATTAGTTTTCAAAGTCAAATGTAAAAGGTGAGGCGAGGTCTATGAAGAACTGTGTGTTTCGCCTTCTGTATTGTATACAGTTCTGATGTTTCACTTTTAAATATATATTAAATATATTCTGTTCCCTAAATGAACACAACATGATTCCAACTTTTTGTGCAACAGTGTATTTAATTTGCTGAAGTTACCTTGGAATGTGGGACTCTTTTCTGTCGTTATAGTGATCTATCTCCCTCCGCAGGTATCGCATCCATTTCTGTAAAAGAAAACAAAAAAAAAGGTTTAAAGAATTTTGCCAGATGAGAGGACAAGGTGTGACTTTTTCCATTGTGCTTGAGCCAAATAGCTTATATTTGGCTATAAAACACTACTGGAATTCAAACCTCCTTGAATACAATTACAAACACTAAATTATTAATTAATTAAATATGCAAATGATGAATAGGTACAATTTGTATACAGTTACTGAACAGAAATGTGAACATTTGATAAAGCCAGGTTCAATATCCTGGTTTCATTTTGTTGACGGATTAGAGTCAAAGGTTTTTACAAAAGGGGATTTTGCATATCTCTTTCAGTCATTCCATAAACAATACAATGTTGTATAAACATTGCATTGTTCCTGCCTGTTACAGGGAAGGTTTTCGTTGTCTATGTAAATCATAAATAAGTCATAGAGTGCGGTCTATACCTACTCTAAAGTGGCCTGAGATAACTTTTGTTATGATTCGGCACTATAAATAAAATTGAATTGAATTATATTGAATTGAATTTGAATTAAATCAGGCTATGAATTATATATGTATAAAGCCCTCAGTAACAATCTTTCAGAATATAAATAGGAATGAAACTGGGAGTCTGGTGTATGTCAGCGCCGCTGAAGCGGAGATTTCTGGCTTGAGGTAAGAAAACACTCATTTAGAGAAAGCGTGCTTGCTCTCACCCTCCTCTCGTCCTCGCTGGCTGCAGAGAAAAACCACGTCCTGTGTTTCTTACTGAAGTGGACGATCTTAAAAGGAAACACGTTACTGGACGTCGTCTCCTCTGCTGCTCTCATCACTCTGTGGACGAGGATAAATGTGTCATGATCAGGAATATCTCCGCCCATAAAGGGAGATATCTAAATGAAGTGTACACTGAGTTAATACATCACCATTAAACCTACAGAATAATTTTGTCATTGGCTATGTTGGTATGAGAAGGTTGAGCTGCTGCTCTTTTTTTTTTATTTTTTTTAAATGAGATGAGGTGTAAAAGCCAGATGTCATGACGAGGAGTTATTGTTGAGTTACTGGTTCTTATCAATACACTTATGATAAGATAGTCATTTTTAATATTACAGAGTGCAATGTTATGCAATATTTCCTCTCTAATGCCCTGTTCTTTAAATGCTGTTTATTTAAATGCAAAGACACCCACAAGCTTCTGAAACTCTGTGTATTCTATGTATGTATAGTCACAAACAAGGTGTCTCAGCAGCAAACGTTACATACAAACTGAGAAAAACAACATTATGTTGAGGACTGTCAGCAGCTGAAGCATTTTCACTGACCTGTTGTAGCCGTTGAGAGAGAACGCCCCCTGTGGTGCAGGAGAAGTACTACTCTTAAAGTAGTAGACACAGCCCCTGTGGATGATGATGTACCTCAGGGGCCCTGTAAGACAGGCAACACATATTAAAGCTGCAGCTGGCAAATTTTCTGGCAAATTTCAAATGTTTACAACTCTAACACCTTCCCCCAGTATCACAGAGCTCCTCCGCCCCCTCCCATCGAGTGCTCGTCAGTGCGCGTGCACCAGATTCCTGCGAACGCGCCAGTGTCTTCTCTCATCAATGAACAGCATAGAGTACACACTAAACGGAGGTAGGCTGGATAACTCACTCATAGTTAGCAACTGCTAACTTAATTTAGCGTATGTCTAGCTTGAGGCGTGTTCCTGTGATATTGTGCAATGCATGAGGGGGGATCTTTGGAATTTTGCACAAACTGTGAACTGCACTGAGTGGACAGGATGATACGGGCCCGGTGGATTATTGAAAAACAAACATCTGGCTCTAGGTGCACCTAGAGGCGCGTTTTCTTTTCTAAAACCGTATGATTTATGTTGTTCTATCGGAGCATAATGTCCGTTTCAGTGAATATGATCAAACAAATGTTGTAGACACAGACTTTAAGAACGTCTCATCCATCCACCTGTGTGAAGAAACTGAACAGGGGCTCAATTACAACCGAGCGCTTAAAACAGGTTTTTTTTGTTTTGTTGTGAGGTGTAAAAGTTGCTGAATCAATAAAGGGAGGCAAATTGGAGTTTCAAATATATATTTTCAGTTTTTTCTGCTGTCCACTCACACTCAATCTTTTCATTATGAACTCACATTTCATCAGGCTGAACTGGCTGCCTCCCTTCTTGTGGAGGTATCCTGCAGTGGAAACTCCTCCTGGCATGGTGAGGAGGTTCTGAGCCCCGATGGCCCGCATCGGCACCGGCCAGCACATCTCTGGAGACGACATGGTTCTGCCAGAGAGGACGAGAGATGAGAGGTTGTTGTTGTTATTATTATTGCATTATTGTGTGACAGATTTATCAGTGAATGCAGTCACCTCAGGAGCATCCCAGCAGAAACAAAAAATACAGCAACCCTTTACTTGTTCCTTTACTTGTTGTTACCTTGTTTTTAGTTTAAGTTAGTTTTACTGCACCTTAAGCATACGGGCAAATGAGATACTAAGAGATCCAGAGAGGATTCCTGACCAGCTAAGCTTTCTGGGCTGTGTAAAAAAGGTCAGACAAAACGCTGTGCAAATGGTCTTGTACTTGTAAGGCGCCTTTCTACTACTGAAGGCGCTTTCACACTACTTGTCATATTCAGATCTACATACCATCTAATCTAATCATTCACGCCACATTTATACACCCATGCGCCCCACGATGAGCAATGCGAGGTTCAGTGTCCTAGCCCGAGGACATTTGCATGCGGACCAGAAGAGCCGGGGATTGAACCGCCGATCTCTCGTATGGAGGACGACCCGCTCTTTACCCGCAGCTGTACAACAAATCGTATCGTGAAACCAGTATTGTGAATAGTATGGACGATCAGGTCAGAGGTGTAAATTGGCGGGACAAGGCCCCTTCCCTACTTCTTAAACCCCTACTCCCCTGCACCCCACACACACACACACACACACACACACACACACACACACACACGCACACACACACACACACACACACACACACACACACACACACACACACACACACACACACACGGTGAAAACAAATGCAATAACAATGTGAACTGACTATACATGATACACATATCAAGTGTTTGCCACTGTATGTTTGGTGTAGGTACTAACACTAAACACACACTAAAGTTGAAGCAGGAACTTTTCTAGAATTCTAGAGTGAAACAGGTGCTATTATTGTGTCATTATTCATTCAATCCTCTCAAAAAAATCTCTCAGGCTCCCCCTTAATCTCAAAAACCTCAAACCACGAGCCATCCTGCAGGATCTAGGTGTGTCCTCCTCAGGTGTTGCCTACCTCCTGTTGAGCCTCCTGTTGATACTCTGAACGGCAGCGCTCTCCCTCAACAGGCTGCCTGCGGAGGCCAACGCTGCGGACGCTAACGCTGACAGCAGGTCCATGACATAGACGTGGAACAGACAGCCGGCTGGACTTAAACTCCCTTTCTTTCTGTCCTCAGTGGGTTGACTGTTGCGTCTCATCAGATCCAAACTGAGAAGGATTTGTCTGTCCCCTTTTCTGACTCCTCTGATCACACTTTTCTTCTCATTTCACTCTGATGCTTTCTCAGCCTGCTGCTGATCTCTCTTTCTCGCTCTCTGCCTGATGATTTTAATCTCTCTTGCACATAAACACAACTCAACTGAAATAGTGTACTCACACAGTTACATGAACACACACACGTGCACGCACACACACACACACACACACACACACACACGCACCAATTACATGATGCTTTGAACCCCGGCAAAAGTACATGATGTGTTTCCTGTCTGAACTGAATGTGTTTTTGTGTGTGTGTGTGTGTGTGTGTGTGTGTGTGTGTGTGTGAGACAGATGGAGCAGTAGTCGAAATAAACATCCCAAGTGAAGTTCTTCATCCTCAAATGTGTTTATGTGCAACTTCCAGTCTATCAACAGCATCTACTGACCATGGGGGGAGGGATGGTGTGCTTAAGTGTGTGTGTGTGTGTGTGTGTGTGTGTGTGTGTGTGTGTGTGTGTGAAGCCAAGGAATGAAGAACTCCATTTACCAGGACTTCTTGCCAAAACCCACTCCCTTTCAATGAGATAAGAACCTGCAGGAATGGAATGGCTGTTTGTCTACTCGCTGTGCTGAAACTAATCTGTCTTCTCCACCTGTTTGATGTGTGAAGTGACCTTGACATGCAGGTTGACACAATAATTTACAAGTGGCAGGTTGACGCTATAATAGCACTCCAGTGATTCTTCATGTCAGAGTCAGATTTCTGTCACCGTTAAGGCCTCAGTATGTTTCAAACCAACCAGGAAAAGGTCTGAGTGGCCACAGTGGCTAAAAGTATGCTGCAGTTACACTACTACGATTTACAAACGGCAACATGTCCATGGCTGGTTAGTGTGTTAGCTTGCCAGCTATAGTCATTTTGCCAACCAGCCCTGCTGTCACTTCCTCACTGAGCTTCAGCATCACCTATTTCATAGGGTTGAGCGCAGAGTGGCCTCATTTGCTACACAATTCGTACAATAGTAATGTAATTTGTATGTAATCCACGTATTTATAACTGTAGAAATAATGTCTCAAGCTAAGAACGAAATCAGGCGGTGTAGTATAAGAGCATGGATATTCATGTACAGGGTGGGTTTGGGTGGTAAATGGGTCCCAAATCACAGGACGTTCAACCACCAGACCAGTGTTTGTGTCCCAGAAGTACTAAGCCGGAACAAAACCTTTTCTAATCTCCGATACGATGCTGCTTAAAGTGCTGGTATCTGTATCGAGTACGCAAGTCAATGCACGGATTTGATACCACCCGCATTAGCCCTGTAAAGAAATCTGCTTCAAAGTAATTTATTCATGTTCTTTTTCCGTTTTGACTGACTGTCAAATTAGATAATAAAAGAGAGTTCTGTTGCATTCATTCTCTGTACGTATTTGTTCATGTGTTACGAAGAGTTTACCCCGGGCCAGGCCATACAACAGTAATATAAATCCTATCACATCCATACAGGGTTAGTAAATATATATTGGTATTGTTATTGGTATTGGATCTGCACTTGGTCACACACAAGATCAGGTATCAGAATGTAAATAGGGAAGTTAAAACCGGTATTGAAACGTCTCTAATCTTAACTCAGTTGTTTTGTTGTCTCAACTTAACCGTCACAGTCCCGTGCTAGTCGCTATTTCACAGGGTTAAATAGAATGAAGTCACATTTTGTTAAGCGATCCAACCTGTTGATGGGAATATGTTGTACAGTGCTGCTCTAGTGACAAGCCTTAATACTTAATCACTGGGGTAATTCAAATGCAGCTGCGCAATAAATGTCATGCCATCTGTCCGTTCTTAAACTCTGCTCAAAACAATTCCACCCAACATTCATCTCAGTTTGAGTTGTACCTTCAGTGACCCTGTTGGCAAACGGTGCACTGTTGCGTCAGGTTTCAAGAATGAAAGAAAAAATATATAGAGAAAAAGTTGAAACATGGGAGTGTGGACAGAAAGAATGGAAAGCTGATAAAAATGGAGGCAAAAAACCTGCCTGAGAGGCAATAAATCCCCAGAGAGCTGCTGCATGTTTCTGAACCCTGATTGCACTGCTGTGTGTGTGTGTGTGTGTGTGTAGATTTCAAAAAGACCTACAAAGGCTATCAAGTGGTTTGTTTACTGATAACCAGCATGCGAGCGAACACACACACACACACACACACACACACACACACACACACACACACACACACACACACACACACACACACACACACACACACACACACACACACACACACACACACACACACACACACACACACACACACACACACAAAGATAAATTCTGCTGTTAACTAAACCTCATCTCAGTCTGAGTGACATTAAAGTTCACCAGCTGCTTATTATTGATACAAGGATTCCCTGAAGTCCTCATTCATCTACAGCAGAGCGCACACACAAACACACACGCACACACAACCGTGTGACGTGATGTAACGCCTTTTCAAAGGCCAAGCCGGTCCAAGCCTCGTATTTCTACAACGCCGCAGTGCCATGATCCCCGTTGTTTGAACAAATCTGAGTTTTTAAAAAGCAAAGTAATTGTCACTTTCTTATCGATGACCAAACAGACGAAAGAGGTCATCGTAATTGTTCACATGTCGGGCCGTTGTTGTCTGAGTGTTTGGACCCGGAAATCATCAGACTTTGAAAAGGGTTTCACATCAATACGTTACATTTATAAACAAAAAAGAGTTAAATTTACAGTTACATGTTTTAAGTTTTGTTTTCCCCTACAAAACATAAAACATAGCTCAGTTAAATTTTTAACACTTGTTCATTAAATGTTTCAAAAACGTGAAAAGGGAAAAATACACAACTAATAAATGCTTGAAAATAAGAGAGGACAGAGAAAAGAGAATCCCGTCCTCGATGAATGAATGAGATCCACTCTGTTTGTCCAATGAGGTCACTTCCTCCTCTCAGAGGAAATGCTGAATGAAACAGTGAAATACAAACTCTCTCTCTCGCACGGTTACACGATTTCTGGGTTTTGAGGTTTTACCCAAACAATTTCCTCTCACTGCAACTTGAAACCACCAACATGAGAGGTTGCCAATTTAAAACGTATACGTTCCACAGGTTACATTTGAATCGTCTAACATCATAATTTTCATGACATGAATACTGTTATACTGCTGAGAAACTAACTTTAAAGGTCCCATATAGTAATGACTGAAATGTCCGTGTGTTTTCTGATTATAAAGCAGGTGGAGGTGGAGGTAAAAGTATTAAAATGCTCACTCCACAGAGAAATGCACACAGACTTTACTCAGAAACTGTGCCTTTAAATGAGCTGTCAGGACTTCTGTACATGGGATGTCACAAATATATTATATATAGGTAGAAAGTGCAGCTACAGTGTTGTTACAGCCATTTCCCGGCTGCAATGATGGTGCAGAGAGCGCAGATAAGGAAGACTTGGGACTGAGCTTTTTCAGGTGGGGGTCTTTAAGAGACAGACGCTAAAACGGAGCGTTTCAGACAGAGGGGGGATACAGATATATTCAAACAGACAGTATGAGAAAAATAGTGTGTTTTTGAACATTAAAGCACGTAAACATGTTCTAGTAGAAACACAACATACAAGTAAGAGCCTGAAAATGAACACAATACGGGATCTGTAAGAAATGACTCATAACACTTTTGCATTTACTTCCACTTGGTGCTCTAAACCACAACCTGTGAGCATTGAGTCTTTGAACTCTTCCACCTCACTATTTTCTTTTTCTTTACAGCTTGTCATTCTGAACTCTGATGTTGTTTATGAGCCAGCGATGCTAATCTGAGAGCAGCTGTTTGTCAGGAAGGGAAGCACAGGAGCTGCTCACATACCAGACTTATTCAAACACATTTCCTCCCTGGACACACATACACACACACAATTCAAGTTCAAAAATTCAAGTTCAACAGTGAGGTAAAGTGGCTTTCATTTGTGAGAGCGTAACTGTGATGTTGAAGCCATTTCATGGAAAGAAATATTTGAGTGGCTGTGTAAAAACTGTCAAACCACTGGTAAAATGGAACAAGACCAATAGAACGGCGAGCTTAGATGAAGGCTCGTCAGTGATCACTGACAGGTGCTGGTGTGGGAATTTGAGCAACATGAGAGTGTAATCTTCTTGGCTTTTTAAATACTAAAATATGTTGTCATCATCTGAAACAAAGAAAGCCTAAGGGCGCACTCACACTGTCCATCCGTACCATGCCCCATGCTTTAGGGTACTTGTCCCCCCCTCCCTCTTCCCCCGGGCCCAGGCCCGTTTGTACTCACACTGCCTGGGCCTCGGTGAAGGCTTCTTGCTGCCTATACGTAATCACGCCGTAACACGTCACACGCATTGATGACATCATCACGATGCGTCGCTTTGTTTACAAATATTTCCATAGACCTCGGAGTTTTTGTGTGTCTTGTCGACTGTTTGTGACTATTTTCATCTGACCAAATCTGCAGTAAACACTCCACCTCCACATCACACCATCGTGAACCTTTCTCCGCCATTGTTTTAAATGTCCACGCATAGTCCGTCCTTTTTTTTCTATGTCCAAACAGGCGCACATAAAATGACGTCAGAACCGCCGTAGGCCTCGTGCTCGTGCTCGTACATGTGCAAACGTGCTTTACAAAAGCCCACCTCTCCCAAACGGTCCGTGACCGGCAAGCGTACCACTCCTAGGCGCCATACAGTTGTACTCACACTGGTTAAACGAACGAGACTTTAGCTGTGTAACATGCTTGGGGACAGTACAGATAGACAGTGTGAGTGCACCCTAAAACTGATACAGGACTCCGGCGAAGACAGTCAGGAAGCTAAATCATAACTTCAAATGCTAACAACATGTCTCCACCCCTACAGGTGGTACAAAAGAGAAACTTTACAACCCAACTCTGTTATGTAGAGAAAAAGGCCTTCTGAGGATGTGTCTCTTCTGAGTTTGTAACCCTCTTATCTGTGAAAAGTCTGAAAACCTCTTGTCTGAGCAGAGATACTGAGTGCAGCGGCGAGATAGAAACCCCCTGATCAACCGCATCGCAGTATTCAGCGCAGTATAATTTCCACATGACAGCATGTCAGTGGCAGGCAATACAAGACATATATTAAGGCCTGTAGTATATTTTTTGTGAGATACTGTTGCTGTTGTTCTGTTAGTCATGGACTATATTGAGTAAGACAGGAAATCCTTCAGTTGTTCCACTGACCTCTTGACCTCACACAGCAGTACATTGATAAATTTCTCCTGCCTGCTCCTCCAAACTGGGGGTGTGCCCTCTGCCATATACTCTGGGTTATACTATGGATAAGAACCTCAAATAACCCCACTTCAAAAAAAATCATATCATTTCCTTTAACAACCTCCACTAAGGGGAAAGCCTGCCAGGCAGAACCAAGGGTGAAAGAAGTCCACTACACAGGGGCGGCCCGTGTTATAGGCAATATAGGCAGCCTCCTATGGCTCCTTTTTTTTTTTTTTGTGGGAGTGTATATGTTGTTTGCTACAGAAAAAAAAGAATCCAGTGCTCAAAACCAAAAGATGAGGAGAAGAAAGAACTATACAGAGGTAAAGAAACACAATGTGCACCTATATGTTAACTTGAGCATTCATTTAAAAAAAATTAGACGGCGTATTTGGGCCAAGTATGAAAAAATGAATAAATTAGGGACCTGGGGGGAGGAGGTAATATTTCGATAAAGATATCGTAGATTTATGAGATCAAAGTGGCAAATCTACAAGAAAATAGAGTCGCAGATTTACCAGTTCCAAAAGTGGCAAATTTACTAGAAAAAAGTCGAAAATTTCTTAGATTCAAAGTCAGAAAAATAGTGTTTTAATGTGTTTAAGTGTTTTAGTATTTTGGGTCGTCGTTGTGTATTTTATCAATATCATAATAATGGTACTCTGTCACTAACGTTATGTAAGTGTTTACAGTAACTATGACAACAACAACAACAAGCGCTAGCAACATTTAGCCATAAAGATAAAAATTCTACACTTTTGAACAAAACCACTCACAACTACAGACAGTCACACCCCTCAGGACCTTAACAATGTGTTGTTACAAGGTTAAAATATCAAAGAAGAAGCAGAAATCCCTCTCCGACACAGCACCTTCCTCATACAGTAGGTGCTCTTACTGTGGACATGGCAACTCCCAGTCGGAGAATATGAAAAAAACTGTTTTTGTCTTCTTGTGATTTTAATTTTTTGTTATCATAACACACTGACCCAGAAGATAAACACACTGTAAAACAAACACTGGAGGAGAAAAATAAAACACTTTTTTTCTGACTTTGAATCTAATAAATTTTCGACTTTTTCCTCGTAGATTTGACACTTTTCAAACTCGTAAATCTGCGACTTTCTTTTCCCATAGACTTGCCACTTTAATCTCATAAATCTGCAACATTTTTCCTCAATAGCCCCCCTCCCCAGGGTCTGTATTTTTTTTTCTATACTTGGCCCTAATACGCCGTCATAAGATTAGCTATAGTGTCAGCCGATGGCATAGTGTTGCCTAAGTGTTATCAGCTGAGTGAAGTGCTTCTGCCACTGCCAGTAAGTTTTATTCTATCATAGACTTTGTTTCCATCAAACTATGGTTATGTGTCCTTCTGTGTCGTGATTGTTCTATAGTGTAGCACTGTGCAATATTTAATATATATTATTTATTTATATTACTTATTTTGCGCAATGCCTTATTTATATTGTATTCATTTATTTATTTTTTCTCACCACCTTTCGGCGTAATATTAACATAGAATTGAAACATATAACTGAACACACAACAATATGAACATTTGTTATGAAATTGCAATGTGGGGGGAGGGGGGGCGCCAGCTATAATCAGGGTTGGCACTGCCACTACACACATGTGGATTGCAAGTGTATAAGTGATGGGGAAAACATAATCACAGGATCAGGTCATGGATTTGATATCTGAAATAGTATGTAACCATTGGCAATCAGCAGATATATTGACATGACAACAGAGCAAACTCCATCCCCTGATGAAGATGTTGCGATACGGCTGAAAAGCTCGGAAGCTGAGTGAAAAGGATCTCCTGCCTGTCAGGGTATTTCAAACACCTGTTGTATTGTGTTCTACTGCACTATGGTAGTAGTGCCCAAATTGCTTGTGTGATTATTTATGGGACACAATTAATTTAAATTGACTTATTTAACTTCACCATCCGTGATGATATGACACAGTTTTCAACAGCTGCCAGGTGTGTGTGGCTCACCAATGGCATATGCAATGAGCGACATGTGTGTTTTCGGCTCAGACCGGATCATTAAGCACCCGCACGCAAACACACAACCCCGGGCAGATGGAAAGGTTGTAGGTAAACCGCTGTCCGAGCAGCAGCGCGCAGATAAATGTCTGAATTACCCAGGAAAGAGAAACTGTCATGCAGGGCTGCCTTTCCTTCCTGTTCCCCTCGACCCCCAAACACAACGGTTTCTCCACTGCTTGAGCCTTACATTTTCACTGGAAAGTTTAAACATACTGTAGGTGTGAACTCATGAATAGAAACTAAGGGTTAGCAGGGTTAGAGACGAGTGTTTGCTCTTTCACTTCGTCCAGTTAAATGATTAACAAGGCTATGACAAAATGTCGGCAAAATGAGGACATCGAAATTTTTACGGTATTGAAAATACCAGTGTTGATTGTTGTTCTAAGAGGTGATCTGAGCCCGTGGCAATGAGTCAGATAAAACTGGACTATGTAGGTTGAGAAACAGTCTCATAACATCATTAAACCAAAGATGCTCTACAACCAAAGATACCACATTTCAGGCTGCACCACTGGAATGGAATGGTGTACACTATATACAGCATGTCCCAAAAAAAGGTATACACACTTTAGCAGCTGATAACTCAATTTTTTCTTTGCAGATTAAACCCATTGGAATTAATGATGGCAGGAAATTCATTCTAAAATGCTACTAAAGTATGAAAAATCAGTTGCAAGTGCAAAGACAATTTAGGAGGGAGTTTCGCTGAATACCCTCAACGTTCACCAGACCTACACCACTAGACTTTTTTAAGGTGATACCTAAAAGACTAAGTCTACGCTATGAGACCTGCAACAATCACTGAATTGAGAGCAGCCATTGAACTTGAATGCACACAAATACCAAGTGAATTGTTTTTGAGTGTCTGGACCAGAACGGACGCTAGTTTGAGACAAAACGATAAAATGATGTTTGTAAATTCTATTACATTTTAAATATTAAATTAATTTTAATACACACCTACTTAACAATTATTTAAAGTGTGTATGCATTTTTGGGACACCCTATATATATGGTATACACACTATATACAGTATATATACAGTATATATAAATATATAGGTAATTTTAGTGTCAGAATTTTAGTGTCAGAATGTTTTGAAGATATGTGGCTTGTGAAAAACATGTCAAATATTTACTTCAGTGATTATGGGGCTAAGGGAAATGTCATAATCTGTGTCAACGTTCACTTCTCCAATTGGAATCAATCCACTCAGGACCTGGAACTAGTCTCCTAAAGAGGTGGGGCAGTGACGAAACAGTGACACAGATACAGAAAATGACTGAGTTTCGTCATCTCTCTTTTGATTAATGCTTTTAACCCTCCTGTTGCCCTCAAATTTTACTAACACCATTTATTCCAGGGGTCAATTTGACCGTAGAAATTTAAACATCTGGAAAATGATCATCATCAATTTGTGACTCAAGTTAAGTCGGGTACTTTATGTATTTATTTAACAGAATGAAAAATATTACTGATCTTAAATTGCATGGAGGGATCTTTGTGTGTCTGTGTGTTTTAAAGTAAGTGTGTTATTTTAAGTGCTATTTTGTGTTATTTGTAATATCTGAAATGAAAGTTACGTCCATTATCAAGGACAGCAGCATGAATCTGACCTCATATAATATTTTAATTGTAAAATAGACAATAATAATAATAATGACAAATTGACCCAAAGGAACACCGATGCCACAAGTACATGTACGATAAGAACAATAAAAAATATATATAATCATGACAATTTTAGGTTTTTTATGAGTTGTCCCCATAAAATGAGGAAAAGTCATAAATAAAAAGCAAAAAAACGTCATTATTTACAGATGTTAAACATTAAATGGGGTCAAATTGACACCTTAGGAGAACAGGAGGGTTAAACAGACGGATTTCACGCTTTTTTATGCCAGCAAAAGTTTAGGAGAACAAAAGTTTGGTCTCATTATGTTTGGATTTGTTGAGGAAACACTTTGAATTTGTATGGATGATGCCGCTGGTATAAACTGATTGGTGGAACTTTCCTTGTGAGATGTTTACACAGTATGCTGCTGTTTGACTGAACGAATTCTACCTGCTGAAGGTCAAATGACCACAAATGTGTGTGGGATTCTTTGGCTCATTCTCCAAGAACAAAAAAGAACAGAAACAGAAAGTTAACTTTTACTTTGCACACACACACACACACACACACACACACACACACACACACACACACACACACACACACACACACACACACACACACACACACACACACACACACACACACACACACACACACACACACACACACGCAGAAGTGGGCATACTGGAAGTTGTCATTGTAAAACAAGGTCCTCTTTCTCTACCTGTGGCTTCTCCTAGGCATCATCACTTCCTGTGTCCAAATATGGCTACTCCACTCCACAGGAACTGTCACACTTCCATAATGGCTTCAGGAAGGTTTTCCTCTCAGACATAAACACTGTTTACTGTAACTGCATGAGTTAGAGAGCGGATCAGATTCAGGAAGAGATTTTGCCCTGGCTGCGTGCCCACCCTCCCTTCCCCCCACATAGGGTCGAGACTGAGAGCACATTTCCTGTAAATGCTCTCTTCTCTTCTCTCTGTCTCTGACGCGACCTTGCTGAGGAATTACCGTGGCAACAACTGACAGCTGACGTGAATGGGACTCCATTATGGAGTTTTGATTTGTGTCCGATGTCTGCGTGAGGCTTTCTTTTAAAATCACCAAAAACTGATGATAACTGGAACTTCTTCTTCTGGAACTACTTGCCACTTGTATAAACCAAACCCCATTTTTGCCCTTTGCACTCTACTTAGTCATTTGGTCACATACAGCAGCTCCACTCAGATTTTAGGGGAAACTTAAATGTTACATCTGCAAAAGTATTCTGGTGGTCCCACAGATGTGTGCCTATATGTATGTCGGAAACAAACTCCTTTTTATCTCTACATTAAATAAAGAACTCTTTCTCACTCCCAGACCGCAATCGCCACATCAGTGCATATTGTTTAAAAAATAGACTTGGAAAAAAGGGCCAAACAAGGCAGACACCACTACTGTACTGTGGCTCAGGGGCTAGAGCAGGCTCCCCATATACAGAGGTTCAAAGTCCTCGATGGAGCGGCCCCTGTGGCCCTTTGTTGCTTGTCACCCCCCCAGCCAAATCCCATTTTCTGTCAGCCTCCAGCTGTCCTATCCTAATAAAGACAAGAAAAAGGCCAAATATAATAATAATAATAATAAACACTAATTACGACTGTATTGAGAAATATGCCCACTATCTGACACATCCAAAAATAGGACATACTACTGCACAGCCTACTTGTGTGCATAGTAGTATTTGTGTGCAATGTAGTTACATCATATTCACCCTCTAATCACGTCTCATTCAGTATAAGGACCTCATAGTTCACAGGTTTAATGCCTTAACTTCCCCTTTTTGTGTTACATTTCCGCTCTGTTGCAGCAGATACTGTATCAATGGCGACTACAATATAAAACGGTTTCCTCCATTCAGCTCAAATAAGCTTGATTTCATGTGACCATGCTGGACTTTTATGTTAGTTTCATTACAGTGCTCGTAACTATTGCGAGCAAAGTTTCACATCCGATGACGGCTGTCAAGATGCCACAGTTCATATGTAGTGTGAGAAAATGCGTACGTGTTTACTTCTGACCTCCCAGCTTCCTAACAGGGTCAACTTGATCTCAATACTGTAGACTGAAGGTGCTACGGAAGGAACATCAGTCGTCAAAGGAACATTTTATGGTTAACAGCGTCATTCATGTGGATAAATATGGATTGTGAAAAGATTAAAAAGCAACTTCAATGAGGAGATTCTCAGATTAAAATGTGTAGGTTGCACTCCAATCAACAGGCAAGGACGGGAAATCCTTCAGTTGCTTCACTGACCTCTTGTAACCAGGGAAGAAACTTTAACAAAGCAAACAATAACCAATACAGATGACGTAACTCTCCAGCAGAGAGGTTTTGCAAAGCACAATCGATACCTAAGATCATGAAAAGAACCTGTTAAATTCTCTATATCTGAAAGCAGAATGTCCCAGATACTGACAGAAACCAGCCAACAAGATTTCCCTTGACCCCTCAAATGGGTCACCCAATCAAGACAGGTAAGAACAAACCTCTTAAACCACCACATACAGAAAATGGACATCAGTGACAATGAACAACAAAAGATGAGGCCAACAACCCAAAGTATTCCAGGCTCCCACAGGGTGAAGATAGAGTGTGAACTTACATGACATCCCTGTGTTCCCGAATACATATCCTGACACTTGGCTTGGAGCTTCGCGCAAATGACTTCTTCCTTACGGATGGAGCGGACATGTCGTAGGACATGACAGCGGCAGCACGGCGCAATATACAACCATACTTTTTTGAACCGCGTGTAGCGATGGAGGATGGATGGCAGAATGGACAAAAATACAGATTCAAGATTAGAGGAGCGGTTAGATATGGAAGAACGGAGCAAGATTACAGAGGTATAAAAGAAAAGATGGAGGAAAAGATGGACTATAAAAAGAAAAAGAAATGAAATAACTGAAAAGACAGGAAGATAGAACAATCAGTCATGCTGGTAAGGAAGTCTGTTTGAGGTCTGAACCACTGATACTCTGCCAGTGGTTTCCTGAAGGGGCTTCCTTCTCCAGCCCAGGCTTCTCATTGCTCATTGGTCAACTGGCTGCAACATGTTCCTTCCTGCTTCCTCAGTGCTAGTATGTGATTGGCTGCTGGGTACAACCCACACCATTACACACATGCTTTACACACTCGGACAGAGGACCTGAGAGCGAGGCTGGGGGACTTTCCATCCCGTAAGACTGGAACAATACAGAGGTCAACATACACACACTTAGATGTCCCTGTGCAAGGTTGCAGGATTACTTTGTAGTTTGTGTAACTGCAAGTGACGTCGACTGCCTCTAACAATTTCCATGTGTCCTTTTACTGATCATCCTCACACACACTTTACATCTTATGTACCATCATATTCACCATCATCAATTGTTAATTAATTGTCTGTTAAGTTACTATCTATCAAAGAATGAGTTAAACAAACTGTGAATGATCCCACTAATGAAAGTACTTGTTGCCTCTTTGTCGAGTATTCCAATCTGCCATGTTAGTGACTGTCACCTGCAATTACTTCTTACTGCCAAAAAGGGGCTAGAAACAATAAATCTCAATTCTCATGGACTCAACTTTAAACACATTCTGTAGAGTTGTGAAGCGGGAGAAACAATTGGTAATATATGTATTTTTAGCCACTGAACATTCCTGTTTAACTCACTCTTTGATGGATAGTAACTTAACAGACAATTAACTAAATGCAAATCAGTTGCAATTGTCTTGGAAGGCGCTAATCCCTAGAAGCTCCTAATAATGCTTCCTCTTTCGAGTTTGTAACTACAGTTTTTAGTTTTACTTTTTGAAAGGATTCTTTGCTGATTTAAATCCTGCTCTGCATCATGGCAATGTTAATTAATGGATGGTACATTCACGTATGGTGAATGTTCACAGAGTGCTCAACAACATCAACATCGATACAATTCTGAATTTAAAAAAAAAAATGTAGCCTTTTCCATTGACTTTTGGTCATTGCTGAAAATGTGCTCTTTGGCTAGCATTGATGATACTTAGCCTACATGATTTCTACAGCAAAATAATATTCAGAAATGAAAACCACTTTATGTGTTTTTGAGGCCTAATTACAATTGGTAGAAGTAAAAATCTAATATGAAACAAACTACACCACCCAAGAGCTTCTAACTAATTTCGATGACATTTGTAGTCTCAGTTAGCCACTCGTTAGCAACCGCCTTTCTTAAGACACATACAAGCTTCAAAATTCCAGAGTGGGTTATTTACTGACATATGTCGTAGAACAAACACTATCTATTTTGTTAACCATAGACCTCCTTTCAGGTAACCAACCAAAAAGCCATTAAAAGAAAACTAATTAAAAAAACCCACTCACTTGGGGACAAAGGAACCGGAAGTGCAAAAATGCCAACTCATTTCTGGGTTTCAGGACTCATTCCTCTATTTAGCCTGCATTATGTGCTGTACCACAAACTATTAGCTTGGGGACATTGCAGTCCGAAATTGAAGTACTTTGCATACACCCTATAGTTAATATGAAAACACTTTACATCTTACAATTCCCCTTTACGGCTTAAATACATCATGCAAAACCTCTTAAAACTGTATACATATTCCGGTACACTCTATTCATCTTGTATTAGATGGCTTCAATCCATCACTAGCACACTGCCAGTGTGAAGAATATCCGAGACCCAACAGCTAGTACAGTTTAACAACCTAATTTGACATCTTGCTCACTGTGTGTGTGTGTGTGTGTGTGTGTGTGTGTGTGTGTGTGTGTGTGTGTTTGTGTGTGTGTAAAATGGCATGTGTAATATTTTTTTTCTTTAAACCATAATAGCAACTCTGCTTTGCACACAGTGAGCTGACCTCTGTTGTAAATTACAATGAACAACTCAGCAGCACAATGTGTTATTTTGGTTGCAAGAGCTCTAACCACCATCCCAGATAAAACTGAGGTGTTACACTAAAGTTAGAATTTGAAACCGACTAAAGAGAAGGTTCTCTTGCTGCTGCTGCTCAGCTGTATCAACAGGTTTAAGATTAAGAGTCAACAGAGACTGTATCAGATATTTGTCCATTCAGTATTAGAATGAAAGAGTTTGATTGAATATGGTTGCTGTGCTAAAAGTTGAACATGTAGGCTGAAAACACACCAAGAAGTGGCAGATTGGCGCAATTAATTACATTTTCTGCAACCGGGAGGAGTGTTCAGGCAGGAAGAAATTCTTTGTAAACACTGATCAACATGTCAGGAATATGATCTGGCCACACTTCGCAGTCATTGAATGCAGACTCGCCGCCGGCAGCACTTTGCCGCTGCTTGGTGTGTAAATCGAAGTGTGATTCAACAATTTCTCTGAACACAGCTATGTGATAGAAACGCAGGTGTGTCATGTCAGTCTTTTGAAGCCCTGTTATGTTTTAGGGGATATTGATGTGTTGTTTGAATGTTAACCTTTTCTTTCCGATTCCTCAACATGCATGTATCTAATAGACGTGATGATGACACCAGGTGGGTGTGAATCCGGTGGCTCCTGCAGAATATATACCTGTCAACGGTCTTTATGTACTTGAGATTCAGAAATGTAATATTGTAGGAAAGAAATGTTCTCTATGTAAAAATATAGGGGAGTAATGGTGTCTACGGTATGTCAATTCTTGTGTACCTTTTTTATTAAGGTCAAGCGCACGCTCTGCTGTGACAGGACAGATTGTTCACTGTTTTACTTCATGCAGTCTAACTACATGTTGACCACAGATGTCATGTCAGTGTCACGCTTGCGTGCCGACACCATTTACCCGACACTGAAGTGTGAGTCTATACCAGTTCTGACTGGTCCGCGAATTTCAAAGAATGGCAGGCAAATGATGACAGTGACATTGTCAGTAATGTACAGTGTGGGTTGCAGAATGCCCGTAAATAAACACTGCAGCTACTGGCCGGAAACAAAGAGGGAGTCTGTAGGATAATCGAGTGTGGAGCTCTATGGCTCCAGTCCTTGTTTTACCAGATCTTTTTCAGCCTGTTCCACCAACTTTTCTGACAAACTCACACACATAACCAACATCCCTACCAGGACAACTGGTCTTCTCACACCCAACCTCTCAGAGTTAAACAGCAAGGCCATTGCACTAACCCCAATGGCAAAAGACATCACACATCCACTCAATACCCACTTTACCCTACTGAACCCTGGACACGGGTACAGAACATCTAGGTGTGGAAGAAGCTAATCCCCAAATCCATAACCATCTTAAATAAGAGGCCTGGCTGAACATGCCCGAGTGTGTATGTACAATGGAGAACAAAGTAATAATTCTTGATTTCTTCTAAAATACTGTTTTTTTTTTAAATGCCCCGAATTAGAAAGAATATCTTCTGTGGCTATACCACTGCTGTACTAGCATGTTTTTCTTAAATTACCAAGGCTCTTCAACAAAATCCTTTATTTTATGTAAAAAAAAACAGTGAGCAAAATTGGAGAACACTTTGAGATACCTCCTAGTTATTGGTGTTGATCTGGCACCTGGTGACAATTGACTTAATTGTAGGTCACGCCCTATTTATCTGCATCTCTCCTGGTTACTTTGCAAGATGGGAAGCTGCTCTAAGGTGACTGAAACCCTGAGACAGTAGGTCGTCCAGATGAAGGCCGAAGGGATGAACCTCTCAGCTATCAGAGAGAGGTTGGGCGTTCCAAGTCTGTGATTTCAAGAATATTGAAACTTGACAAGGACACATATTCATTTACGTCCCTCAAACAGGTTTTGTGGACAGAGGAGAACTAGTCCAGAGTGCACCTCAGTGATTAGAGTACGTTCAATTTATTTGGATCTGATGGGAAACATTATGTTTGGGGATGTCTGGGGAAAGACTGAACCCAAAGTGTTTGAAGAAGTCAGTTGAAGACAATGACCCCTGTCACACTGCAAAATTGGTTACGCAGTTCCTTGAAGCTAAGGATATTGAAACAATGAAATGGCCAGCCCACAGTCCAGATCTAAACCCCATGGAGAATCTCTGTAAATCTCTGTATCTCTGAAAATCCTTGTAATGGCTAAGAAACCCACTACAGTTACCAAACAGGTGCTACCGGCATTCCACAGATGACTGTTCATTTCCGGATTAATTTTAAGTCTCAGTTTGATCAAGAGAAGGCCTCAACCTGATCAAACAAAGGAAAAAAAGCAAGGGCCAGGAGTCTGTTTGGCCACATGGTCAGAGACAAAGAACTGCCTTGTGACCCAGCAGGATCACACAGTTCACAGCCAGGTGTGAAAACTCTCCAAAGATCCAAACTGTCAGTCCGTTGGCTGACCTGACCCCCTGATCGTTAACATCATGTCTATAAAACTGGAGGACGCCATTCTCTCTTTCTCTAATCCTCGTAATCTTTTTCCTGGAACTCTTATCCTCTCCACTCTTCTTCTGGACTCTTTCTCCTGGATCCAGGGACCCACTGCCAGCTGTCCCTAGGCTTTGAACATGGCCTGCATAGCGGAGGACCATCAACCAGGTTAACCATAACTGGTCACAAGAACCACCTAAGCAGAGCAAAGAGCGACCTGATTCTTTTGTTTGAGAACAACACAACCATGATAAGGACCAACTTTCCTCAACCCGGATCACAAGGACCAGTGTAGATCTTCTGCTGTCCAAATGTCGATGGGGAGCTCGCTCCACCATTTGGAGCCAGGACAGCAAACAGTTGTGACTTTGTTGAGTGACTCAGTGTTCCTCAGTGCCTTTATATGCAGTTTAAAAACCCGATTATATTCGGGTTAAGGGCATACCCCAGTTTCCTAAAAACCATGTCAACACCATATCCCGGGTAAAATCAGGGTTCTCCTACCCCTGTTAACAGACCTAGTGAACTCCTTCAGTTCCCTGATTATTCGCACATGTAAAATGCGTTCTCGGATTATTATCATGTTTCTTGTCTGTGCATGATCCCCTCTGCGGCAGTGGCTTTTGACCCAGAAATAGAATAAACCAGGAATCAATGGCACCGAAAACAATGTGAAAAAAACGAAAAAATAATAGAGCAAAAAATAATTGGTTTACCTTTAAACCAAGGGAGGACTTCGCAACGGAAAGTAACATCACTACCAAGAAGACCCGTTTCTGTCGTAATTTTGTCCAAAAGTCGTCCGTGATTTTGACAAAGGTGAACCGGAAAAAAAGCTGTATGTTGCCGGAGAGCCACATACTGTACAGGACGAAGAGTCAATCCGTCATTTCCCCATTCAACCCCTGCTCACATATACTGGGGGAACTTCAATAATCTGATCATTCCCTTAACCTGGGTAAGGCCATTTTCGGGTTACTGAGTGAGGGAGTAGCAAGCTGATTTGCTGAAGCAAGGTGGAGTGGGCGGGAGTGTAGTGTAGGGTTTATCCATTTCCTGGATGTAAGCTGGGCCTGATCCGTTAGTAGCATGATAAGCAAGTGCTAGTGTCTTGAAACGGATGGGAGCAGCTACAGGAAGTCAGTGTAGGGAGCAGAGGAGTGGTGTAGTGTGAGAACTAAACTATAATTGTATCTTAACGGACTACACACACATGACTTGGCTTTGACCTAAACACACATTAAGAGATTTCGAGCGGCCCGTCTTTTTCTTTGTCCAGTCACATGTGGTGCCCCAAGGAACTCTAGATTAACCAATGTCATTTTTATTATTATCTTTGATAATTATTGGTTGTAGCTAATATTAATTGATTAATGCATACGTTTATTGAGAATACTCAATCTCATTATCTTTTGAGAATGCAGTATCTTTGGGAGTGGCTTGACTTGGGACTAGACGAGCAGTTGGACAGGTGCACCTAATAAAGTGGACGGTGAGTGTAAATCAATCACCACCACCTATGATAGTACACCAACTATTGAGCGTCTCGGCAATTGCAGACTAGATTTAACTGCATGTGTTGTACCGAAGATATGATGCAGTATGGCGGTCTATATTGTAGCCAGCCACCAGGGGCAGTCGCCTTTATGTGTTTTCTTGCTGCATTGGGTTGGACAGAATCCTTTACCTACAGTTTAGGCCAACTTCCTGCAAATTCAGACCACCGAATAAACAGCAGCCCACCTCCAAACTAGGTGTCATGCTTTCTACATGCACTGTGTGACTGCTTGTCTTGCTCTCTATAGGAAATGAATAACACTGTTGTACACACTGTCTGTGTAACCAGACCAAAACAGCATTTACACTGACCAGGAGTCAGACTTCTGGAGATAAATCCACATCTAATATATTTAAACAGAGACAGCTATGGTCTCCCCAATACAGTACACAACTACTTGTTAGTAGAAGTTCCAAACTTGGATGCCCAGCAGAGTTTAATGTCAGCCTACATTTTATTACGTATCATTCATATGTAGAAAAAAGGCTTACATGCCACAAAACATTTGACATCCATTTGAAAAGGAGACAACAGCAGAATCATCCCCCTAAAAGACATATCACTGCAGTCTAACTGACGTTACATGGCTCCATAAAACCAGATGCCGTGTGAAGTTGTGTTAAAATGGAGTCAACAGAGTTTATAACCTTCTTACCACAAACTACTCTATAAAAACAGCAATGAAAGAGTTAAAAACAGTTCAACACACAAACTGTGACCCCAGCTAGCACTAGCATAGCTTAACAAAGCAGCAAACAAGCTGTTTTGAGTGACGGCCATCTCGCTGAAACTGCTGCTGTGGCTCCACAGTATTGCTGCTGCGGTGCTGAATGCGTTTCTACACTGAGTTTGCCTATGATGATGCAGATAAAAGACTGTGATGTTTCATTTAATTTCTGTTCATTTAGATATAAAAGATAAAGATTCAGTCCTCAGAAATACGAGTGTTTTTTATTTAAAATGGAAACAGAAAGTGTTTTCATGTCTGTGACACATTCTACGACCGCACTATGAAACTGCAGTGAAAGTGCTGTTATGATGTCAATATGACTGAAAAATAAATACAAATAGATACATATCTATGGATACTTTAATTAAATGTAGGAAAAATAAATAATTATAATATTAAAGATTAAAGAAAGAAAGAAATAACAATAAAATAAAAATTATCTGCTAGGGTGCTAGGTCTAAATAAGATTAAGTTATTTATTTTTAAAAATCAGAACAGAGAAAAAATTCTAGTTCCTGTGGAGGTTTAAATGCTTTTCGGCCTTGGAACAGTTCAGAGAGACCTGCCCACCAATCTAAGGCTGTGAACAGGCTCATATGGGTTCAGCATGTCTGAGATGTATTCATGGGGTAGATCTTGACAAGCCTTAAAAGTGATCAGTAAAATCTTAAAATGGATTCTCAAACGTAAAGGGAGCCAGTGGAGTGAAGTTAAAACTGGAGTGATGTTGTCTGTTCAAACCAGTGAGAAGCTGCTGAGTTCTGAACCAGCTGGAGGCGGGGGAGGGATTTGTTATTCATACCAGTTAGAAGGGAGTTACAGTAATCTAAACGGGAGAATATTCCGGCGTGGACTACTTTTTCTCTTTTTATGTGAGAGGATATTTTTTGATTTTTGAGATGGTTGTGTTGTGGAGAAAGCATGACTGAACAACTTTGTTGATGTGACGGATGAATTGAAAATGATACCAAGGTTTCTGGCAGTTGGCTTAATATGAAAGGACAACAAATCAAGACTGATGAGGCTAGAGATGGTGTCTGGCCGGTTAAACAGTCTTATTTCAGATGTTGAATTGTTTAGTTGGAGAAAGTTGTGGGCCATCCAGCGGTTCACGTCTTTTATTGTGACAAAAAGGTCATAATATTTTGAGAGAAAGAAGTCGGAAGATACTGACTTAAGTCGTAAAATTTTAAGAAAGAGTCAGAAGATTGTGACCAAAAACTTGTAATATTTTGAGAGAAAAAATTCGGAAGATTATGACTTAAGTCGTAATATTTTAAGAAAAAGAGTCGGAAGATTGTATCAAAAAAGTCGTAATATTTTGAGGGAAAAAAGTCGGAAGATCGTGACTTAAGTCGTAATATTTTAAGTAAAAGAGTCGGAAGATTGTGACAAAAAAGTCGTAATATTTTGAGAAAAAAACAATAGAAAAATTGCGACTAAAGTTGTAACATTCCATGAAAAAAAATTGGGATGGGTTTTATACGTTTTACAGCCACTCCTGTCCTGTCAATAGCAACAGCAGACGTTACAAAGAAAGAACTGGAATATCTGTTGCGATATATCTACATTTGTGAATTCAAGGACATTTTTTTAACCTAAAACTACGGTTATTTTATCCAACAGAGGTGCTGACTGGGGCTGACTTCTCAATCCTATTGTCAGTACCGTACTTATGTTAAATTTGTCTCAATAAAATAGCCGTAAAAGAACGTTGTCTAAATTAAATACAGTTCACATTAGTTTCCCACAGTGGAGTTTCACTTAGAATTCAGTGAGAAACATGTTTGTGCCCCACTGGGGATCTTTCTACCTTTCTACCACAAATCCATTTTTTTGAAATTTTCATTTGTGATTCAGTATCAAAGTGACTTCTTCCTCAGAGCGAATAAACTGATCGAGCTTGTTGCACGGTTCCATTAAAAATAGAAACATTGAATATAAAATGTTGTTTATCAAACTTATTATCCTGTAATTATTTTAGGGATCATACATGACTGATATTTTTTAAAGTAACATTTTACAAAGTCCTCACATGTTTGAGAAACTACAGAAATTCAACTGCACAAGAAGGGTGTATCCTTGTTGAGGATTTATTTGACATCACGTCTACTTGTTACGTCAGTGGGATAGTCCCAATAGACAGAAAGCAGCTGTCTGAGGACAGAACACTCCACCTCCACGCTGCACTGCGGCCTGATGCGGCCCGAGTGAGTGTTGACGTCTCACTCGTTGGCCTGCCTGTTCTTGTATTGGCGGCGGTGCTTTGGAGTGACCAGCTTCTTAAATCTCCTCCAACGAGAAGGCTTCTCAAGTCTTTGGGTCTCTCTGAGGTCCTCAGCTGTCTCCGTCTGGGGAACATCCTCAGGGATCAGCTTCTGGGACTTTTGGAGCATCATCTGCTGTGTCAGACTCTGACAGGCTTCCTCCTGTGCTCTTAGTGAGGAGGCCAGCTCGAGGTTGGAGCAGGACATCACGTCCAGCTGCCTCTGCAGGTCCTCCAGCACACAGGCTGTCTCCTTTTCTTCTGAGACTTGTCTCAGCTGGAGCTCCTTCTGCTGCTCAAGGGATGTCTTTTCTTCCTGCAGCCTTTGAACCAGCTCCTTGTTCTTGGAAGCTGTCTGGTTGTTGATGTGGTTAATGTCGGTGACCTCATCCAGGGGCTCATCTCGAGGCGCTGCGGAGGCCGGACTCAAAGTGCTGACCTGTTCTCTGAGCCTCTGCACCTCCTTTTCACGCTTTAGTCTCATTCTCTGCTCCTTCTGAAGAATCTTCTCCGTTTCATGGAGCTTGTGCCTCTCAATGGCTGCTTCGTGCTCTGCGCTGTACCGTTCGTGTTTTTCATGCCAAAGAAGCTTGTTTGCCTCTTTTAGGCGCTGATCAACATCTGGCAGAGGCTGGAGCCCCTGGACCTGCTTTATCCAGACCACCTCCTCGTAGCCCTCCTCCTCGCAGACCTCCTCCTCAACCTCCTCGTGTCCTTGAGTCTCGGGCTCAAGCAAAAAGGAAAACTCTTCACAGGCTCCTTCCCACTCCACAAGTTCTCTTAGGTTAGGTCCTGGCTTGGTGGGGAGCTCACCCTTTGGCGTTTTGCATTTCGAAAGCTCGTGGCTAACCTGAGTGGGGAGGTCCGAAATGAATTTGGAGAGAAACTCATCAGGTCTCTTTTTGATATCCATGATGATCCTGTCCCCCTGCAGGATCCACTGCTGTGGACCTTGCGGTTCAGGTACATGGATTTCTTGCTGATTCTTTACTTCTTCCATTGCTGTAAAGTCGATCAGTCTGTTGGTCAGTTGTTTCCAGTAATACGATCTATTTCGATGCTGTTGGTCTCAAAGGTATGAGGTTTGTGGCTCAGATTCTCTAGAACATTTAAAGCCTGAAGACGGAACATTCTAATTGGATTTCATGCATCATAAACTGAGATGGAAGCCCTGCCCTCTCCACACACACACACACACACACACACACACACACACACACACACACACACACACACACACACACACACACACATTTTACGTAGATAAAATGGCCATCTGACCATCAAAACTGAATTTCAAATTAAAAGAAGTTATCAGTCACCCCCAGCTCTAACACACTGTTATGAAATAAAAAGTCAATGATTGTTTTTTGTCAGTTTAATTAAATACTCAACTAGTGTACGATTAATTACAATGATCAGTTTATTTAATATAATATATTTTTAGAGAATAAATTATTAAATATATGTTAAGTCGTTAAAATTAAGCTCCATTTTCACAGTTAAATTAACAGCATTAACATGCTGCATAATGCAATAATAAGGAAAAAGTATTTTGCATAAATATAACAATAATGTAATAGCACTTATAATTCTGTACTTTTACTTCAGTGAGATGTTGAATGCTGGACATTATAAGAAAAAAATCCATATCCTTAAGTTTGTCTGCAGTGTTTCCTCTTCCCATTATATTAGGGGCGTCACCCTTGAAAGTCAACTTAGTTTTATTTAATTGTATTTTCTGTATAGCGTCAGATCCCAACGAGAAGTCATTTAAGGATCCCTTTCCTATAAAACAGCTCTATACTTTGAGTAAACAAACTAAATAGCCTTATGTTATTTATCTTCTTTACATGACAGCAACAAATCTGAATCTTAACAGAGATCCTTTATTTATTATTTTGTTGGAGAAGATGATTCACTGCCACAAAAAGAACAACTAAAAAATAAATAAACAAGCTGAAATTCTTTCTTTATTTTGTTGCTTTGGTGGTTAAAACCGAAAAGTGATTTTAGTTTAAACTTTGGATGTTTCTGTTGAGGAACAATAATACTTTATTCAGGTGAATTTCAATCTCAATGTACAATACCAATATTCTCCTCTGTGCCTTGGTGTAAATTTAAAATATTCAAAAATATTGAATATATTGTTCCTGTTACTATTTTAGTTGACTGTGTTTAAATTGTTCATATTTTTCTACAATTTATTGTTTATGATTGACACTTGTTCTATGTTTGCTATCCATTTTGATGCTGTAATAAGAACATTTCCCCTTTGTGTGACTAATAAAAGAATATCTTATCTTGTCTCATTCTAGACCCCTTTGACAATTATTTCAAAGACATTTTCTGATGCCAGGTGTGGCTCATTACACTGATTTAAACTGAGTTTGCATTGTGGCTCTGATTATTTTTTTGTATAGTTGTGATCCTTCTGTCTGGTGATTTTTAACAAGTGGGTTCATGAATGTGTTACCGGTGATTCATTTATCTATTTTGGGATTGACCTTTAATACAAACCTAATCATTCAAATGTCTGATTAAACACCGTCTGGCACAACAAGAAAACAACATTCATGCAACCTGCTACAGTGGAAACTAGAGCTGGGACTTTAATGCCTTAAATCAAAAATAATAACGCAATCAATCGCAAAGCAAAGAACAAAGAATGTTGCTCATTGCACAGGTTCCCGCCCGGCCCGTAATACTGACGCACAGGATTCATTAAACCGAAAAGAAGCAGATGAGAAGTTGTGCCGGGTTCAGTGGGTGACATTTGAGTTCTAAGAAACGACCAAGTGGAAACACGGACAAGAGCACGGCTGTGGAAGAATTCACCTCCCACCAGAGCTCTTCAGCCTCCGCTCCACCCCAATGCTGAACATGCTGCAGCTAATGTTAGCACAGACAACGCTGAACGTGCTGCAGCTAACGTTAGCACAGACAACGCTGAACATGCTGCAGATAATGTTAGCACAGACAACGCTGAACATGCTGCAGCTAACGTTAGCACAGACAACGCTCCTGAGGGACTGTCATTAGTTGATGGATCATTTTTGTTTCTGTGTTTTTGAAACATGGAGAAAAATCACTCTATGTTTAACTGTTTATTTTATGCCAAGGATATTATTCTAAATATTTATATTCTAATTTCCACTTTTCTTGAATATACCGTACTAAGCACTGTTTTACTTTTTATAATATATTAAGTCATATGTCAAAATACGATTAATCGCGATGAATGAATTACAAAGAAAAAAGAAAGCATGCAAGGGGAAGTTCACTTTACACATTATTTATTATATGCACACATGCACAAACAGGTCCTATACACATGCATTTATGGAGAGATGTCGGAGCAAGAGGGCTGCCCCATGACAAGCACCCAGAGCAATTTTTGAGGTTCAGTCCCTTGCCCTTCAAGGGCACCTCTGCAATGCCTGGGGGTGAAATGGCACCTCTCCAGCCACCAAGCCACCCTCCTGTCTTGGTATGGGGACTTGAACCGGCAACACTTCGGTTCCCAAGCCAAATATGGTCTGAGTCTAATTTAGTGGCTCTGTCCTACTCTGGATAGGATTCAGAGTAGTTTATCTGAATTGAATTTGTCAAATCCATCTGTTTGTCCTAATCTCCACATGATAGGAACAATACCTAGCAACTAAAGTTAATACTAATAGCTACCTGCTCATACTAACGATATCTGGCAGGCTGTAAAAATGTGTAAAAGAAGCAAGAATTACTGTTAGACTAGTTGATGTTGTTTGCTAAATTATTCAAATTTAAAGCCATAGTGAATTAACATAATAGCAGATTTGAAAAGCGCTTGTTTCCAAGCAATTGTAGCTGTCAGATTTTACGTGCCTGCAGTGAGAATATAGCCCTTGAGTCTTTCATCATACAAAAGTGGGCATGGATCACTAAAGGTTGGAAAAATAATAGGAGAGCTTAACAGGTATAGCAACCAGGCAGACAGGGCTACATAAAGGCTAGATGAAATGTGTTGTACTGTCACACCACGGTGAGAGGTGTCCTGTCTTAGGTTTTTTGTCTTGTGAAATTCATGTTTTATTTTGAAAAGTAATCCTTCTCTCGTTTCAGGTCTGCTGTGTTCCCTGATAATGTCCACCTGTGTCACCCTCCCTCATGTGTGTATATGGTCCTTGTCTTTCCCTGTCTTGGTGTTGAGTATATCGTCTCGTAGTGTACCTCCAGCCATTACCACAGACTTGTCAAGCTGCTAAGTATTGCCTCGCTAGTATGTGTTTCCTTGAACACCTCTGAAGAAGAGTGATTTTTTGTTTCTGAATGTTTTTGGTCAGCTTGAGAAGCTAGTTTAATTTCATAGTGCCTTTGTTTTTCCTCCTCTTGGGGTATTTTTGATTTGTAGTTTTATTAGCTCTGTGCAGCATAGTTTGTTTGTAGCCTTTTTGTTTTTTCCTCCTTGTGAGTGATTTTGTTATGTGAACTTTTCATAGATGATTTTTCAGATCAGTGCAGCTTTGGCCTGTTGTCCTTTCCTCCCTCTGGAGGGATTTTCAGTTTATTTGTTTGGTGATTCTTGCAACGATTGTTTTGTTTGTAATGTTTCTTGCCCTTGTAGACAAGTTTAGAGTTTAACAGCCTGTTGAGGTATCGCTCTGTCTATAGAGGGTATTTGAGTGTCAGAAATAAAGCCTGCATTTATTGTACCATGACTGCATGTGAGATCTCATTTTGTCAAGTCCTAACATGTAGAACAGCAGTGTGCAAAAGGATTTAAGAATCATATTGTCATGATTACCGGTTTTGTAACTTCTCTCTCCAGATCGATGACTTGGTCAAACAGAAGTATAACAATTAACCGGGAAAAAAAGTCATCTGAATAACTTGCATATCTTTAGAAAGCGGGCTACACACAGTAAGTAAACAAACCTAGCAGCAATGCAGCTACCCTTCCAAATAGAAATGAAAAGCACACATTTTGGATAAAGTTAGATAAAGATAAACTTTTCATTAAACTCACCCATGAAGTTCTGCGTCAGCTGTGTAGCTCCTCTGTCTGTGTCATCAGTGGTTTGAGCCCTGCAGAACTCTGCCTCAGCCCAGTTCACTTCCTGGCGTGGCGCTTCAGAGCTACTGTATGAAGTATCATGACACCCTCCCTTTAACCACAAGAGAAACTGGCTTCAGTGCTCATTCAAACACAGACAGGCAGACATACAATAAGCCAACAAAATGTCGAGAAACAAGGTTTAACAGCTCTCTGTAGCTGTATCACTGTTTTATTGTGTTGCATTAACCCTACTTGCAGTATTTTTGTAGTTAGGTTGCCTGAATCATTACCAGGAGTTACAAAAGTGTGAGAATATTGTGTATTGTGTTTGACTGGCTGTATGACTGCAGCCAGAACATCATAACTTCCCCTTTACAATAAACGAACCACTCCTTCAAACATCTGGTCAGCAATTATGTCATAAACAAACGCAAGCACAATAGTTAACCTGTAGCCCATATAACCATGTGTGTGGCAAGTACATAAATGTAAAAGATTCTGAATACCTAACAGGTCGTGTTTATCACAATTACACATTACAAGTGTTGGAGTGTACGAGCATGTGTTCTCACATCCTTAATAGCTGTTTTTTTAATGTAAAAGTTTGCCCTGAAGAAGGCACTAGAGGGTCATGAGGTCATCAAAATCAGTCGGGTTCACCCTCTGTCGAGCATGAATGTGAACTAGGGTTGTCAAAAAAAAATACTCGAAAATAAAATAATCAATAATAAAAAAATAGTATCAGATTAGATACTAAGTATGGATATTTTTACAGTGCAGTCTCCGCTTCCTCCTGTTGATGCATAATGTCATCCAACAGTACTGAAGACAAAACAAGACAGAAACTAGAGCTCGTCTCTCTGAGCACATGAACGCCTGTCAACATGTTGAAGCTGCTGCTGGAGGACCTTAAAAACAAGTCTTAGTCGAAAATTAACAAAGCAAAAGTGCTGTTTGGAAGTATTTAGCATACTCGGCTAACAACCAGGGAAAGGCAAAGGATGTAAACAAGCCTAGCGACCTAGTGACCAAACGTCCCCGGTTTTCCAGGTCACTGAAAACGGGGACTGTCCCCGGCTACTGCTGTCCCCGGAAATGTCCCCTGATTTTCACTGTGACTGAAAGATCCAAAAATGGAATATAGGAAAAAATGAAAAAAAAAAAAGTAAATGATGCACACCCTACGACTCGCACAGGCTAAAGCCAGATCAAGCGTTGCCAGCCAAGAGCTCAGGGCAGAATGCCCATATTTCTGGTATTTTTATTGGTGGAATAGCTGCGCTGTAGAATATTATTTTCCCTTCATGAGAGGCAGCTACAGGTACGAGATTCTTTCATGGAATTCATGCATCCATTCAGCCAGCAGAAATATCCCTGATTGGATAGGCGAACCAAAGTTGCTCTTGTAAGTGTTACTGTTTATCATCTACCCTATATGTTATTTAACCTTCGATTTATGTGTGTTTATTATCCATAATACGTGTGATAAAAAAGATCTGTTTGTCTGTCAGCCAGAGTTATTGCTAACATTATTATAACCTAAAATATTATTAACAACTGTTTAGCACTCCTCTACGGTACACAGTTTTATTATTATGACATTTCAGTGTCACTCGAGCCAGTGACACTGCCACTAACGTGTTAGCCTACTTAGTAACGCAACTCCTTTTTTTCAGTAACCAGTAGGCTAGTCCAGTGGTTTTCAAAATGGGGACTGCCCCCAGGGGGCGTAGTGGGCCCTCAGAAAATTGTAGGTAAGATGAGAAAAAAAAGGGAAAGACAAATTATTTTTAAACATTTGTAGCATGCCAAGTCAGCAGAAACACAGAAGATAAACAGGACTGTAGCTGAATACATTAGCAGATCCCTGTTTACACTGTGGAGAAACCTGACAACAACCGACTGAATCCAAGATTTAACCTCCTTCATGGAATCATTTAATGTACACAGGAATCCCTGAGCTCTACAACACAATAAAACAAACAAGAGTCAGAAACCATTTGTCAAATTTACACCCTACAGTTAGGGGTTTTCTTTCTTATTTTCACTAGATTAGACAACTTTTTAAAAGTGTTATTGATGTTGTTTGTATTGTTCTAATCTTTATTTTTAAAATGCTGCCTTATTTTTTAGTATATCCTGTATATCGTGACAACCCTAATGTGAACTATTACTTTGTTGAGTACGCCTTCATGCTGGGGACACTGCAGATCACTGGAAAATTGCCAAACCAATGACAGAATTATGTATTGCACTATGTAGAAAGATGGATGGCTTGACAGCTCCCTGGAAGTGCAAATTCTGTAGTGAAAGCACTGTTATGATGTCAATACTGTTAAAAGTCCATTTGACAGTGTCTTGAGAACCGCATGAGTCGTGCAGAAAATATAGCCAAAATTTCAAATTATCAGATGTTCCTCAGCCGCAACATGGGCGCAACACTTTTGGTGACAAACACGCGCCGCTCAAGCAGACTGTGGCCCGGCCGTTAGCTTGCCAAAAGTGGTGTGCATGCCGCTGTATGTGGAGTGATATTTGTGTACTTGTGAAGAGTTTGGATGGCCTATCTTTTCTTTTAGCATTTAAATAACCCAGACATTTAATAATATTTCTTGTTGTAGCCTGATCAATTACGAGTCTAGTGTTAGTGTTGGTAGTTGTATTAACCTGAGAAATCTGACTCTGAACTGTAAATCAAAATGGAGGGAGGCTTCAGGCAATGTCAAATTATCTTTCTTGTTTAATCTCACATATTGTCTACAGTTGTGTTGACTGCACATCCTGCTGTAGCATTTAGGCATATCATTTTTCTCAAAGCAGCAGTCATTTGACAGTCCACTGGGAGTACACACAGTCTGTGACTGTATACGGGAGGTGCAGTGAATGAAACTCAACTCTCCTCCACCAAAGCTTGTCTGACTTCACTGTGTAGTCTGGCTTTAGTGCTGGTTTGGAGAACTTTGCCACAAGATACACATTCCCTCTCTTCTAAACAAAAAGCGCAAACTCTTTTAATCTTGACTTAAGCCTATATTTAACAGCAGTGACTCTGTCTTTCTTTCTCCCCCTCTCTCGCTCTCTCCTGTCTCTCTCACCCACACACACACACACACACACACACACACACACACACACACACACACACACACACACACACACACACACACACACACACACACACACACACTTTGAAATATGGATTTAAATACCTTTCCTTGGATGAGCACACATGTGGTGATAGAGACTTTCTGGGTCTGACTCCCGTCTTCTGTAGCTGCTTGGTTTCACAGACAGACTTTTAGAGAAAACCATAGCCACGCCCATACAGCATGGTGACCACAGCTGTTTGAGAATGGCTGAAGCAATAAAAAGAGGACAAAAAGGGCAAAGGCAGGAGCAAAGTATACATCAAAATCTTTTTCATAGTCTCACCTGCATTTACCTCTCACATCTCTGTCCTGGTTGGGCTTATCTTGTTTTCTTTGTAGGTGAATATCGGTGGTTCCCGTAAAATGTGGCTTTAGACCGGTTTCATTTTTGTTCCTCCATTTCAAAAATAGCATCTCAGCTACACAACATAACCATTCTGGACAACGAGAGTAGACAGCACATAGAATTACAACCAGTCATTATATTTCCTACAGCTCTGCTGCAACATCTGCCAGTCTATGAACCTCAATGCCTCAGAATTAAAGTGGTAACCCACAAGCCTCTCAGTTTAATTTAGTTTTCCCCTCCTTGGTGCAAAGCTCTGTCTGCTTTTGCAAAGTGCCTTGATGGGAAAGCAAGAAATCATGCACACTTGGGCCTACTTTCTTCCTCACTCAGGGAAATTCCAAATATGCAGACCATACTGACATCATTTTTAAAGTATTCCCCCACAGGAGTTCTATTTCTTTACCGCAAATGTATCAAACCCCTTTCTTATGTAGTTGTTGATGTTAATATATTGCACAGGCACATCTAACATTTTGTACAACTGAGTTTTTTTTGTATGTGTGCATGTGTTTCATAGTGAACTGTAAAAAATGTGAGCAACCATTCAGAGCAATTTGGGGTTCAGTATCTTGCCTAAGGACACTTCCAAATGAGGACAGAAGGAGCAGGGGATTAAACCGCCAGCCCTGCTGTCAGTGAACAACACACTCCGACTCCTAAGCCACAGCTGCTTCAGAAACTTATTCAGTCATTTAAGTGTAATCTGGGTGCAAAATCATCCCATGGCCTTTTTCGGCACTGACATATAATCAAATAAGCCATTGAGACGTTTTTTTTTCATGTATGAACTATTAACAGAGAAATCGGGAAGAGTCACTAACAGCCCGACATGGCTAACACTGATTAGTTCTGGACTGTACAGTGAAGGCATTAAAATGGCTTTTTAACCACTAATACTGCTCAAAATAACACCAAACCTCTGCAGTAGCATGAGAAGAGTCCTTACACATAAAACGAAACACCAACAACATAGTTAATGAACCCAGAGTTGATTAAAAAAATGATTTTAAATACTTACCAACTGGCCCCTGTACCAGCTCCTCTCATAGTAAAGTCCATTCAAGTCAATTACCAAAGTCAATCCAAAAGGAAGGAGCCCATTGATTATTTATTTATATGAGGTACTCTTCTCATGCTGCTGTAGAGGTTTGGTGTTATTTTGAGCAGTATTAGTGGTTAAAAAAGCCGTTTTAATGCCTTCACTGTACTGCCCGGAGCTAGTCAGTGTTAGCCACATCCAGCTGTTAGCGACTCTCACAGATTTCTCAGTTAAAAGTTGTTACACGAAAAAAACTGTCTTGATGTTTGTAAGTTCCAAAAAAGACCCAGGGATAATTTTGCGCCAGAATTACACTTTAAGGTAGAGAGATCGTCCTTAAACCACAAGGTTGGCAGTTCGATCCCCAGCTCTGTATGTCGATGTCTCCTTGAGCAACACACTGAACCCCAAGTGGCTCCCAATGCACCTTTCAGCAACTCAGCTCTCCTAATGCGCAGGGAGGGTTAAATGGAGACATCAAATTTCACTATGTTGTGCTGTATACAACTGCATATATCACTAAACAATAAAGTTTAATCATCGGAACACTATCAAGTTAAAATAATAAATTACAAATTTTGTTGAATGAATTGTGCACAATTTTCAGCATGGCGACAGGTACTATCTTCAGCGCACCACAAGAGCAAGCAAACTGCACATGCAGTTCCACACTTCTTTTTCTTGACTGACATCCTTCCAGTTTCAAGTTTAACTGTAAATTTGCAGGACGTGTAAACAGACTTTGATATGCAAAAGCAGTGGAGTTCCCCTTTAAAGGTTCACTAAAAGAGATATCAGCCAAGCACAGTCTGCTCAAAGGCTTGTTAAAAGAAGTCAAAATGAGTGAGCACTAAAATGTCATTTGTTTTAATTCATTTGAACGCAAACCAGAAGACCTAATCTTAAATTATGTAGAATCAATGTTGTTTTATCGTTTGTGGCATCTATGCAGCCTCATTAAAATAGCCTTTATCTTTATTTATTTATTGATTTATTTGTTTATTTCGGTGTCAGTTAAGTAAATCATCATCACACATTATCTTGGTTTACAATTCGCATGACTGAAAGGGAAAGCGGGAGAAGCAAAAGCTTATCTAGTCCCGCCCCCATGACCCGCACAATACATTATCTTCATTATACTATTTTCTTGTGTTCTTTGACATAAGAAAAAAATAATAATAAGAAATAAATAAAAAAAGAAAGATTTCCTCTTAGATGGTTTAGTGTCATGTCCATGTGTTCAGCAGTGCTCTTTATTTTCATCCATTTTGCATTAACAGAGAACAACAATACAGAGACATTTTGACATACAGTAGGAAAAGCACAAACGATTTCATTCAACTGCTTAGGACTCAGGATCATACTGTACTACTGTTATGCATACTGTTACTGTCACACTGTCATTATTGGGACACTTACAGCTATTCTCATTTGCTTTAACACATTGGTCCACTTAGAAGTTACGTTTTCAAAACAGCTTCTGGCCAAAATGACGCATTCTATTCGCAAAATGCTCTAACTTCATCTAACTCTCCATCAACAACACGACTTGTGGTTGAAGTAATATATTATTTAAATCAATCAATACACAATGGAAAACAAAATACAGCTATCAGCATGAACCTATTCAACCTTAGTTTGCGTTATATGCCTGTGTTTGTTGATACTTTTCATAGTTATAGTATGCGCCAAAAAAGGCAGGAAAGCAGATCACAGCATGAGCTGTATTTTTTGTCTCCAAAGAGGATTTTTTACTAGAGATAACCAACCCTGCTGCAGCCTGCACATGTACTTATTTTATTTCTAAAATGCTCTGTTGAAGTACTGTTAAAAAAGAGAAATTTTCTAAGAACAATTTCTTCATTCATTTTATTATTGTTTGGAGGTATTTACCTGAGTTGCTGTTTCCATGTAAGACCTACAGTAAGAACCTACACTAGACACAATTAGATATTCATTATGGTACAGCTTTTTCATTGTACGTATATCTATGTATTTTGTAAACTGTCATGTCTATTTGATGCCCCCAGAATCATTGTTGTAGTTTCCCACCCTAAGCATTCAAATTGACTGCCATGGAAATAAGGTCAGTGTCACCACTTCCAGTTTGCGGAGCTATTACTGATTTGAAAAAAACAATATACAGATGTACTGTTGTTTTAGAAATATATATTTTTTTATTTTTGTGTGGGAGTTACCATGCAACAAGTGATTTGCATGTTGCAGTTTTCTTCTGAAGATGGGAGTCTGGGAGATAGATATAACTAAGGTGTAGGTGTATGTGCAAACATGTGGTGGCTATGAGGGGACGTGGGTGGTACCATATGCGGAGGTACTGTAGGTATGGGAACAGATGGGTATTGAAACTGTTCAGGTTTTCAATGTTCAGCAAATGATGGGGAGAGTGACATTTGACAGGCTGCATCTTTAATTTTAGGAACTGCCTTTGTCCATGATTTATACTCATTTTTGTGTATTCATCCATGGTTCTGACCTCCTCCCACTTCTGTACTGCAGGAGGATGTGGGGACAAACTTACCGTAATTTCATTCTCTATGACTGAAAACTTCTACAATTCCTCCTGTTCAAAATGCAAACAGTATATTCAGTACTGAACATGGAATAGAGCTAAGTGTTAGCTGAGATAAGTTAAATTTTCATATCATATTTCAATCTGTGATGGATTATAATAAGAGTTTTGGAGTAAATATATGTTGAATACTGTGTACATACTTGTAAGACAACTAATATTTACGCATAAAGATAATTTAAGATTAGCCTTTTCTATTACTGTATTGTCTATGTCTTGCGTGAAATGTTTTCAGAAACACAATTTAGTGTACTGTAATGTGAGAAAGTTTGTGACCCTGCCGCCATTGTTTTGTTATCCTGACTGTTAAAAAGATGGTGTGTGTGTTTACCTCAGATGTTGTCAAATGAAAATATTCAAAAGCAGTTGAACAAAACAAAAACTTAGAGGGCAGATGACGTATAAGGTAGAAGCAATCGAGCCGAGGCTCGTATCGTTTCAAGTAATGTGAGTGCAGGCCGGGCTGGGGCCGCAGGGGAGGAGAGAGGGGGCCCAATCCTGCTGAAGCACATCTCGGATCATCTGGGCCAAGTGTGGGTCCACCCTTAATATAAGTCAATGTTGACTTTTGGTTCCACACAGACAAGAAACAAAAGTCTCCTGGGGCAAAGTTTCCTCTCCTGTGTTTGTTTGAACTGTACATCACCTCCGTTGCTCTTTATACCAGCAGCTTTGTGGTTAGGGAGTTTCTCTGAGGGTCTAATATTGCAGTGGATGGGTTTTCAGCGCAGTAAGTTAAAACCTGGTGCATCTCATAAGGACACAGGCTGCCTTGTGCATCGATATCACATTCCACTGACTAAGCTACCACGTTTAAAAAGTTGGGAGTGAAAACGGGTTATAAAGTTTCTGTGCGTTCACGCTGTCTCTTGGTCACACTACTACGCTGATGACACAAATCTATATTTCTGTAACTGCAAATTACTTTTGAAAAAAGAGAAAAGCTTGTCAGAAGTCCATCATTCTTATTAACTTACTTTATTTGAAGGCTCAGAAGATGAAAGATTTGTTTGTTTGTCTGGCCAGACATAAAACATGTTTTATGGAAGTTTCCATTAATGTCAATGGTTTCTCACTTTCTGAGAGCTACAGTCATGACAGTGTTTACTCCCTCTCTAAAGAACATTAAACCATTCTTTAACAAAACAGAGCCTTTTTTTCCCCGAGCTCCCTTCATGTGGAAGAAGCTCCCGCTGTAGTTAAAGTCTTTAAGATGGATTAAATTGAAGAAACACCAGTAGAATATTGAATGGAAAGTTAGCAAGCATAATTTCCCCCCCTTGAGCAAACATTAACAGTCTAAGTAAGAGTGAAGGAAAAATTCACAGCATGATTTTGTCTTAAATCATCCTCACTTTTAAAATATTTTCACATGGCTGTAAGTGATGACGTCTGAATTGAATTCACAAGTGGTTTTCACATTATAAGGTATATTTAGTGCTGACTCAGTTGTCTGAAGGTCATTTCTGTGGGTGGGGGGGAGACAGGCTGATATATGTATGTGTGTGGTTCCGTGTGTTTCCATGTACACAAGAAAACACAGCACTAAATAACCACGGAACTGAACTGTTGACTTCCTGTACTTGACGAACAAATGCAAAACCGTCTACTGTGTCGCATTCTTACTTCTAATGCCTTTATCCATCTGTCCATTGGTTCACAAGAGTATGTGAATTCATACATGCCTGTGATTCAAAAACTTAATATACTCATTCCAGACAGCCTCATTTATTTAAATCAACCATTTATTAAAATATTGATTGTCAACACAGAAGCTGCAGTGGCAGTTGTTAGCAGTTAATTGACAACTTTGTCTGAAGTAAAATGGTGATTTAATTGAACTTGCCACAACAACCTACAGCTGTGTACATTTCCTCCTGCTTGTCACTATATTTGTTGCAATTTTTAGGCAGCTATTTCTACAGGTATAGCTATCTGGCCATGTAATCCTGCCTACAAACCCATTATCAACTTTTTTCATTCCAGGTGGAACAGCCATGAGCATCAGGCCTATGGAGAGCTGAAATGAAAACTGAACCTAAGGGTTATATTCCAAAAAATGTATGACGATTATTTCAAAACAAAACAAAACAATCTAATGTTGTTTATTCAATTTAAAACAGTTTCAATGAACATAATTTCCCATAAGTCTTACAGGGGGTCCTCAGTTGCTGACGGTGCCAAATTATTGTTTAAAAATGTTTTGAACATTTGGTTTTATTAAAAAATAGCTATTTCTGAAAATATACATTAACATGAATCCAACATATTACCGACAAAGATAAATCGTCCCAGTCATAACAAAAATACACAAGCATTTAATATACACAACATTGCCGGTTTACTAGCCTATAGATAAGGTCTACTAAGGTAGCCATCCACAGATACACTTAAGCTTAAAGGTTGAATATGTAGAATCTTCATTAAAAGCTACAGTATGTATATTTATATTTTAAAATATACATCCACAGGGCGTTTTAAGGAGTACAGAATGAAAATATTGCTTTTCCATAACAAATATATATTTATTTAGTCTGAATTAATATTTATTTATTTTTTTTTTACGGGTTTTACAATTACTTTCTGTCACATTCTGTTTACATTGTACCAGTCAATAGCGGCCAGCATTGCGAGTTGCCAGGGTTGTCTGTTCTTTGGGGCGCAGCTAATGCAGCTAGCAGTTTAACTAAAATCACGAAGATCTGACACCAACTGCTACAGTGGAGACCAAACTGTCTTAGAATATGGGAACTTAACCTCAGAAACAAGCTTTTTTTTCTTCAGAAAGACCAATGAAAGAAATGCTGATAGTTGCAAACTAGTTGCAAGTGGAACAGAGGCTGGAAAGGAAGTGATGTCAGGACTTTGGTTCTATATTTAAATCACTAAATAAATTGGGGATGTACAGTGATTCAGAGATCTGGAACCAGGCTTGTTATGTGCAAAAATGTGTTGTTATGTTCACCTTAGTAAGCATTTTTACACAGAACAAGAACCTGGAACCAGACCAAGATCCACCTTTTCAGGTTGATTCGGTTTAATGGTTCGCCCTAGTGTTTGAGTGACAGCCTCCACGTCAGCCTAAATAAACTTATCCAAGGTGACCAACGCACAAGACTTTGTTTAAATGAAGCTTAGTGAAAGTTCAAAGAATTCTTTGTACGCTCTCTATCATTCACAATCTTTTTCTATTGATTTCCGCAGTGCAGGTCAAAGTGCTTCTCTACGCAATTGGATAGACCTACAATCAGAGCCATTAAACATGACCTACAACCAATCAAAACCATGAAACATGACCTACAACCAATCAGAGCCATGAAACATGACCTTGGGTGGCAATGGGTCACAAACTTTCTCAAATTACAGCTAAACAGTATCCTAAAATAGTCACTACAGTCATATTTGATCATCACTGCTTAGTTTTACAGTTTGATCTGAGATTCATGAGCCTGGAAAAAGTCATTGTTTTAAACCCGCCCCTAATGAGATGGTCATGATTGGTCAGCAATGACACTGGAAATCTGCCTCTATGAGAAAGGGGCCAGACCAATCATCCAGAAATGAAGCATGAGTTTTGCAGATTTGTCTGTTATTCAGGCTAAAGTCCAGCTCCAGATCTGATCATCTATGTGACAATGTGGTCTAATCACCAAAGACCCTTCACGATTCACTTTATTATGCACCATGTAATAAATGTATTCTTCTCTCTAATGAAGTCTCTCCTGATTGAACTGCAGGTTAGCTGTAAAATGTAAAAGAAAGGAGCACTCAATGACTGACACCTGATCGCATAAGGATCACTCAAATTATTTGGTGACTTAAAAGCCCCTTTTGTTTTCATTCATTCATTCATTCATCTTCAACCGCTTGTCCCTGTCGGGGTCGCGGGGGGCTGGAGCCGATCCCAGCTGACATCAGGCGTGAGGAGGGGTTCACCCTGGACAGGACGGCAGTCTATCGCAGGACACATAGAGACGAGACAGACATTCACACCTACAGGCAATTTAGAGTCATCAAAATTGCCCGTAGAATTGCCAGACATGCACGTGTTGCATGTCTTTCGATTGTGGGAGGAAACCAGAGAACCCGGAGAAAACCCACGCAGACACAGGGAGAACATGCTCCACACAGAAGGGCCCCGGCCGGGATTCAAACCAGGAACCCTCATGTGTTTCCCCTTTTGTTTTCATCCTCAATTCAATTCAATTCAATCAATTCAATTCAAGTTATCTCAGGACACTTTAAAGAGCAGGTAAAGACCACACTCTATGACTTATTCATGATTTACATAGACCCAACAGTTCCCCCGTTGAGTAACGAAAACCTTCCCTTTAACAGGCAGGAACGTGGAACAGACCCACCACGTAGAGGACGGACATCTGTCTTGATCAGTTTGGGAGGAAGAAAAGAGAGAAAAGACAGATGGATGGACAGAGAGAGAGAGACAAAGACAGACACAGAGAGACAGTCCCAGAGATCCAAGCAACCACAAAAGTAACAGTAAGTATAATAATATCTATAGTAATGTGAATATGATTTATATGTTATGGCAGTTAATAAAGTAGAATAGTAAGAAACAAGCACAGCTAAGGTGACGGAACATGACAATGAAAATAATAATTATGTTGGTAAATGTGATCAATGATGAGTAGCGGTAATAACAGCTGTGATACAGTGAGACATACCACTGATGGTGTTTTTATGGCTACAAATTTTATAATTTGTAAAACTAATGATAGTATACGGTATATGAGTAATAGTAATAATAGCAGAAGGAAGCGTCATGCAGGACGACGGCAGCAGGCACCACCACGATCAGCAGAGACCTGAGAGATGACAAAGCACAAACAACTCCGGGGAAGAAGTTGAATTATTAACATGCATTGATGAGACATGAATGATACAGACAGAGAGGAGAGAAGCTCAGAGTATCAGGAACAGTATTATCCCCCTGCGGACTATAGCCTATAGCCTATAGCAGCATCATTAAGCAGAACAAAATCAGCCTAGGCCCCGTACATGCCCCTCAGAGCTTTCCATCTCAGAAATGCCACACCAATGTGTCAGTTTTTTATTGTTTGTTGTCATAGATGACTTGTTTCTCCTGATCTTGTGGTATAACCATGATATTCCTCTTGCTAGCCAGCCACAACGGCAGGCTGCTCTCAATAACTTTTTGTACATATAACTGTTATCTACTTCACGGTATGTTACTGTGATAAAACCACATACTGAATTACAGTACAATCCTTTATTTCCTTGATTTTTACAGTAGACTAAAACAGTATAGTGCTGAATGAATTCACAGTATACAGTTCTAGTGCAAGGTAGTTGCAATATTGTTTTTTCATTAATTGCATTTAACCATAATCCCATATATAATACAATGCAGTCATTTTTTTAGATAGAGCATATTATTGTCTGAAAGCCACTTGCTATGAATTAAGCGCTGTCTTCACTGTAACCTCGTTTAGCAATTTTAATATACCGTATACTGAATGAGTTAGTTAATTATAATACATCCATTTAAAATGTGTAAAAGAAGAGACTTAGAAAATATCAATTATATAACCTTTATTTAAAAATGATCACCAACTGCAATACAGATTGACAATTGATTAGATTAACAATTGAATAAAACAAATTCAACTGTTTTAGTGTAACTGATTTGCTTAGTTTTGTAGGCAAGAGATACTATGTACAATGGAGCTTAACCAGCTTGTGGCGCTTAACGCCCTGAATAGATACAAAATTATCTGCAATGGAACACTGATTTTCAGTTAAGTTATTTAAAGTGCTTGCATTGAAACTCTGAGTTGTGCTAAAACATAATACTAAAATATAGAATAAAAATAAATAATTAACACTAATAATAATCCGTGCTTGTTTACTGTAGCTACACACACGTTTTTCTGCAGCGTTCAACAATATAAATATCTACGTTTTTTAAGTGCAATATTACATATTTAGTCAGTGGAACAAGAACACATACATAACTGTAAACAAAAAAATGGGTAAAAACAGTGACTGCGACGATGACTCACTCACAGACCTATACAAAATTCCACTGGAAGTCCATCTGATTCTTCGGAAGTGTGGACACATGGGGTTTGACTGTGACCGACTTCTTCTGGACAACTTTTCCTGTTTTCTTGGAGATAATCTTTCCCCGGCGGACTTGGACTCTCTCTCTGGGTTGATCCTGATGAAGCGCCTGAAAACACAGCAGTCTGAGATTACATATATAGAGGACTGGGTGATATGGACAAAATCAAATCAAAATACCTTTGACCAAAGACAACCCGAGAAGAGTGCTCAATCACAATTTCATGTCACAATGACTGCTTTGAAAAAGGACTGTTAGGTAACACAAGCCTTACCTTTGAATGAACTCAAGACTCCTCTTGGTACTGCAGGTTGAAGATATAGTACAGGGAAAACAGAGCTGTCACAAAGGTGGGCTGGATGCCCTCACACAGGGCATGACCTTCAAGGCTGATCATCCAGCGTCCAATATTCACAGGCTCTGTTCCACCTGAAACGTGAAATAAGAGTAATATCAGTATTGATTGAAAATCCTGGATAAATATCTCTACTTGGAAGAACATTCATGCTTTGTTGCGATACAGAGAACTCACTTATCAACGTAAAGCTCATCTGATATGAAATAGACAGTATGTCCATTTACTGAATACAGACAGAGGAGAATTAGACGAGGAGTTGCCGGTAAGGTGAGGGTCTTCTCGATGTCATTTACTGTGGCAGACAACTGTAGGGCACAGACAATTTATTCGTAGTGAGAACAGTTTCGTAAAAACTACTGTATTGGAGTTTTTTCTCTCTTTTTTCAACTTCTGGTCTTATTTTTACTGACCCTTTTTAATCTTTGTAATTTAACTTTTTTATATGTACAGTGTCCATGAGTCTGAGAAAGGATACTTTTAAATTGAATTAATTTGTATTACTAGCTTTATTGATATTATTATTTTTATTCATATTCAATAAATCAATAAAAATTAAGAAAGAAGAGAAACTTATGTCTGCAAGAAGGATGAGCACATCTCTGGTATGGGAACATTTTGACAGTAAATCCAACAGTGAAAAAAATGCCAATACACACACACCAAAGCTACCTACCAATATTGCCCAGAATGCATTGTTTTCAACAGTATAATGCCTTTTTAATGGGAAACAGTATGTTACTGTCGCAATTTGGCTGTTTTCCATCAGCAATTTGTTACAGTGCACATATGGTCTATGTGGTGGCCTTCACAACATAGATGCCTGAATATAAACTTGTTCTACACCCACAGCACATTTACAGTTCTATTGTGACTGTAAACTATATAAATCAACTATTTAACAACTATTAATTTCACTGTGCCAATATTGTGTATTGGTCCTTTAAATGAGTTATGATGCATTTTTGAAAAAAATAGAGCATTATGGGATTCCAGAGAAGTGGCATGAAAATAACTTTGTGTGTCAGTACTACACACACATAGGCACACTGGCTCTCTGTTAGTGTGTGTATGTTAAAGGGGATGTTGCTGTTTCCTCTGTAGTGACAGTAACAAACGTTCGTCCCACGTGTCACATCGCCGCTCCTCCACCCACGCTTCTCGCAGAGAGGAACACACAGCGCTATTATTATCACTGACAGGAAACATGTTGAACCACAGCAGCGATCTGAGCCGACTCTCACTCAGTGTCTTTGTCTCTTGCGCTCTGACTCATCTCTTCCTTTCTGTTGTTTGGCTGATGCTCTGCCCTTCCAGATCTCGTTCTCTCTGTCTTTCTGCCTCAGTAACTTTCTGTTTTCTGAAAGTTGTTTTTTCCTTTGTCTTCTTGGTACCTCTCTAAATGTATCCTGTCCGCCTTTTTGTTTGTCTTGGAACTTTTACTGTAACCCGCAACACCCCTGTTTTTCTCACTTACTGTACTTCCAGTGATATGGAGCCATGCAGACAGTTTTGGTTTTTGTTTGTTGAGTGTAAGAGATGCTTCTGCTGCAATTTGAATACAATGCAGGCAAATTCATTTTTCAGTGCTCAAAGCATTAATATAAAAAGACATAACACAAAATACTTCCTTTAAAAATTTTTTTAGGAAAAAGCAGTGATGTTTTATGAACACAGCAAACTTTTTTTATTGAACTTATATCAAGGCAGTAGTCATAATATAAGACCCCCCCCAAGTATTAAAAATGCTCTTAATGTCCACCCGAATGTGATGAAAAATAAAAATACATAAAAAGTGTACGACAGGCAAAAATAAACCACAGTTGGATGTAATCATTATCATAAATAAAAATAACACATTTCCATTATTATTACTTATAGTTGTAGGTGTCCTGTGCTTGTGTTTTGTCCAAGTGGTGTTGCCGTTGCTCGCCTGTTGGTCAGTACAATTAAAGACAGGGCAGACACAGGTTAGAGTGAAAACAGGCATTGGAAACCATGACAGAATCAGTATTAGACTTTGTTTACATGTAAATATGTTGTCTATGTCTACATTTAAAAGAGCAAAAAGTTTGGGGATCTGTTCGGGTCTCAATGTCCTGATCTCAAGGGGGACCAGGTCCAGGGCCTTGTCAGCTGTGGGTAATGGTGGGATCCTGAAAAGGCATTTCCTTTCCAGTTTTCACAATTATTTTTTTAATTTACAGGTTTGTGAGTCATGCCATGGAGCTAACAGAGTCGATTGTCATTTGCAGTGAGCCTGCAACACTATCAACAAGGTGATCAATTTGGGAGAGACTAAAGTTAGCACAGGAACCTTGAATATTGATACACAACAAGTTTGAGAGTGTGATTAAAACAACGAGTAGGTTTATGTACACTGACTATAATCAATTTAATCTAATAGAGAGATAAACACTGTACTAAGGCTATCATTATCTACGACCACATGGATTTTAAAATCTCCTACAATGATTACTTTATCAGATATAAGGATTCAATTTGACAGAAACTCTGAGAATTCAGATAAAATGTCAGATTACAGACCAGGCTCCTGGTAATAAATACTTTGCATTGTATTCCAGGTTAGGTGAACAACACTAAGAACAAGACTTTCAAATGAATTGTAATTTAGTTCATGTTTAGGGTTGATTAATAGCCTGAGTCATAAACGGCTACAGCTCCCCCTCCTCTGCTGCTGCCTTGTGGAATATGAGTATTCTGAGTATTTCACCTCTTTATTTTGTTTTGTAGATATTTCTATCCATACGTTTCCTTTGGTTATCTTTTATCTTTTATTTACAGATTTCAGCGTATCTGAGTTAAAAGGATGGAATGAAGACTCTAGGCTGAAACTAAGTGTATGGCTGTTCAGCCAAACATAATGACATGAAAAAATCTGATACAGTACAATAAGGTTAATAGTTTCTGAGCAGCCTATTTTAGTTGGGAGAAATTCTTTATTGGTTCTTTGGTGAATAACAGATGCAGTACAAAAGCTTTATCACAATGAATGTCTGAATTTGTCTAGTGTAGGTTCTTACTGTAGTTCTGACATGTCAACGACAGTTCATGGACAGTGAAAGACCTGCACACAAGAATTAAATGAATGAAGAAAAATGTCTCTTTTTTCAACAGGGCATTGTAAAAAAAAAAGTGCACATGCATACTACAGCAGGGTTTGTTATCTCTAGTATATGCTCTTTGGAGTAGGGACTCAAACCAGCGACCCTATGGTTCTCAGCCAAGTCACCTATGGACTGAGCTACTGCCGCCCCTTTCTAAGCACATACTATAACTATGTAAAGTATCAACAAATAGGAATGTAACGCAAACTAAGGTTGAACAGGTTCATAATGACAGTTGTCCATTGTGTGATGATTGACTGAAAGAATATTAATTTGAGCACAAGTTGTGAAGTTAGATGGAAATATTTGCTTTTGTTGCCTGTTTTTAATGTTTGTAAATGCTAGAAACAAAATGTGTCACTTTGGCAGAAACTTTCAATTCAGGTCTCTGTGTGAACTGTTTTGAAATCATCACTTCAGAGTGGACCAATGTGTTCAAGCAAATGAGAAAAACTAATCCAGTCATACTGTATCTCTGCACTGTTCTGTGCACACAGGAAGGCAGTTGCAGAAGAACAACATTTCAATTTAGTTTTACATTGCCAGCTTTTGAATCATCTGACACAGATTTTTATGTTTTCTTCATGGATGTAACAAATCTATTATTAAACTCTCTTACAGTGGGTTATTAATGCAAAGCCTGCGGGTCCTTTAAAAGCCCTAATATGTCTCCATTTAAAACTACAAATATTAGATCATAAAAGCTTTTTATGATTACAAATAACCAGAGAGGAAAAATATCAGAATTACATAGGAAACCGTATTGAAAAAACTTTCCAAGACGTCAGAAAGTCCCCTCATACTTCTTGAACTTCACATGGTGAATACATTCTGTGTTTTGAGTCTAAGACATGTTCACACTGTGAACAACAATGTTTTTGTATTGAGAGATAAACAATAATGTTTTTTGAAACTATAAATTAACAATAGTTATCCTACTGTAAATGCTATGTTTGATCAGGTTACTGAAGGATGTAGGAGCTGTGGCTGTAGAGGAAGATGCTGCCCTCTGGTGGCAAATGGAGCACAAGGACAAAACAATGAGGCTTCCACATGAAGGGGAATGAACATACAAATTCCAATACATAACTACAAAATTGCCCCATCTAGTGGTCAATAACATGTACGCTACATGATCTTTAAATCTAAAACGTCAGTATTACTCCATGCAAATGGCTCTGTCAACCGATTCACTCAGACAATTTAGAAAAGGGATGGCAATATGTACTGTGATGAATACATCATAAACCAGCACAAAATAAAAAGCGTCTACCCTGCAAATGCTATGGGTAGACCTTAGTATGCATACTGACTTCAAAGAGATTAGTCAGAAAAGGTAGGGGACAGGTGAAGGAACCATCAATCTAAAAATCAGACAGGATAAGGCAGAAACATTGCTGAAAGAGTGAATGGAGGTGGGCCGACTACATCCAATTGGGGAAATAAGGACCAGGTGAATAGTGAGCAGGGAGGGCCAGGTGGTGTAAATAGCGGGAAAGGGGTTACTGCAGGACAGAAGGTTGTGCCTGGACCTGGAATGATGTGGAGAGTTAGGATATGTGTGGCTATGCAGAGAAACAGAGCAAAGCAGACTGCTGCTCAGGGTCTGGTTTGAGTTGTGCACAGCAAAGTAAAATAACTTTAAAGATCATTTGTTGCAGTAGCTTTTCAGTGCAAATGGATATATTCAGAACCATTTGTAGCCATGTTAGGAGCATGGCTCTAGGGATGGCACTGTCATTTGGTCCACTACTTTGGTCCAGACTGAGATATCTAAACAACTACTGGACAGGCAGATCTATGGTGATCAGAGGATGAATCTTACTGTCCTTGGTGAACCCCTGTTTTTTCCCCCTGGTGCCATTACAAGGTTCACATTTGTGGTATTAAGAATCTAACAACCGTTAGATTTGGACTGGATTGCCATGAAATATGGGGCAGACCTTCATGCCCCCTTCAGGATGAATTCTAATCATTTTGGTGATCCCTTAACATTTCATCCAGCTCCAGTAGCAGGTCAAATGTTTTGTTCATCCAATCCTTTGGTTATGGCTAAATTTCTACAAAAACAAAACTTAGTGTTCACTCAGGAAGACTAAGAGATAAGACTAATGTTTTACCATTATAATTCCCTTACTGTGTACCTGTTGTGTCAAATAGTCGTTCACTCAAAAGTCTCTCCTTATTGAGTAGATGACATTTTTTGTTAAACTTATACTCTGCAAAATTTTCATCTATTTAATTGTCTGTTGAGTTCCTATCTATCATAAGAGTGAGTTAAAACAATGGTTATTGATCACTTGACCCACTAATGAAAGCACTTCTACCTGACTTTTGCTGTGGCGTCATTCCGTCTCTAGATGTAAATTCGCCTCCATGTTAGTGACGCTGCTGAAAGCGGTTGGTCTGCCGGCCCAGATCGTCGCTAATGGTTATGCTGCGGTCACTTGTAATTGGAAATCGTGAATTTCCATCTTCTAAATGAGTGTAATATGAATATGCATGAAGTGTAATATGTGTGTTTATGGATTTAAGAGATAACATATAGGGGACGGACTGGAAGTAGAAAGGTGAACAGTGTCAATAAAGTTTACAAAAGAGAAAAAAAAATAGTGACCTTGAACGTGAAAAGATGGAGGGCTCTGAAAGAACAGGCTGACCTGCAATTACATCTTACTGCTAAACTAAGATGGTGAACTATCTGATAAACATCAGTATGTTAGCATTGGAGCATGTTAGCATGCTTATGTTAGTATTTAGCTTGGTGAGGAAGTATAGATTCACAGAGGCGCTAGCATTGCTGTGGTCAGTAGTCTTCTTTAATATTTATTTATATTCTTTATATATCTATCTGAAACTGAACATTTCATTCATATTTCCCCAGTGGAGATGGAATATGTTTAAATAAGACTTGTAAGAAAGGAGGAGTCAACTGAAGTGTGACCTCCAGCAAATGATTGTAAATATGACATTAGTTGATTCAGGGCAGGCATTTACAGTAATACATTGGAATCTGTGGATCTATTCAGTTTTTAATGCATGCATACATACTCCCCTTATTTGACCCTCATCTTCGCGAGCTCTTTGAGTCAGATTTTTACAAGCTTTGCTAAAATTTGTCAGGAAACGGAACAAAGAGCAGCTAGAAAGCCATCAGTGATTAAAATGGAAGCTCTGTGGAGCCACTACCAAATAAAATGGGAAAATCCAATTAACTCCACCAAGAAAAGACAGTTTCCTCTAATAAAACTTTTACATGCTGAGTTTATTCTGTAAATACTATTACAGTGTGACAAAACAAAATGTTTAATGTTAAGTGGGATGCTAATCCCCGAAAAGCTCTCACTCTGAACAGCATAAAGTAGTTAATAATATAAATGGTATAAGGAGGTAGAGAAAGAATGACTTATAACTTTTAGTCTTGTTTGCACAAGCTTTAATCCTCCTTTTCTGCAGCTCAGTTGATGTGTTTTATACAAAAACATTTTTAAAGACTGATCTTAAACATTAAAACAACAACATTGATTTAACTTCACCTCAGCTTGCATTAAGTTCTCATTTTTGTCCTAAATCCAGAATACCACACACATCCACAGTGGTTGTAGCTGGCCGGTGTATGTGGCCTCCACCCAAACCCTCCTTTTGGCTGCTCACAGGTCCAGAGTAAGACCTGACATTAAGGAGCGTATATTTAGCTGCCTCTAATAGGCTTACCCTCATATCAACCCCTGCATGCAGCATTAAAGGAGGTCTGGTTCCTCGAGAAGAAAGTTCCACACTGGACTTTCTAAACACAAGTATCACTGTCTTAAAGTCAGATACTCGGACTCAGATACAAGTTGCTATAGTTCACCTTCCTTTATATATATATATATATATATATATATATATATATATATATATATATATATATAGCACAGTTAAAAAGACCTGTACCAGTCATCCGAAGTGCTCACAGAGAAGAGACAAAAACAAAAAGAATGCATGTAAAAGAAACATGAAAACATGCATATGATCACACATACCCACACACAAATGCCTGCACATATACAAACATATTCACATACATACACGTACGCATCGGGCACGGCTACAGCAGTCATAACCAACAGGTCAATATTATGTTAAATGCACATAGATATTTTAAACAAAAACTAGGCTGGATAAGATGTCCCTGTGGATCCCAAGTTCAATAAGAAAAAATGTGTTTTTAAAGTACACTTAAACCTCTCCATGGATCCCGCATGTCTAACATGTAATGGCAAGCTGTTCCAGAATTTAGGAGCAGCCACCGAGAAGGCATGGCCCTTGGTCTTCAATTTTGATTAAGGTACATCCAGCAACAACTCACTGGATGACAGTAGATCTCTGGCTGGATTACGGACTTGTATGAGTTCAGTCGGATATAGAGGATCCAGACCAGTTAAAATCTTAAAAACAATTACTAACACTTTAAAATCAATCCTAAATTGGATGGGAAGCCTGTGGAGGGAGGCCAGAACAGGGGTGATGTGTTGACGTTTTTTAGCCCTGGTCAAGATCAACATATAAAGAATTACAATAATCAAGCCTGCATGATCCAAGTCATTAAAACAGTAATAGGGCTTGATTTTTGGTACAATTTGAATTTGGTGAAAAGACTCTTCAAGCACTGTATTGATTTTTTTCCCAAAATCAAGGATGCAATCAAAAGTTACACCAAGGCTCTTTAAAAAGGGAGTGGTTTTAAGAGCAAGGAGATTGTGACCATCAAAAGAATGCAGGCAGCCTTCTGGAAGGCCAAATACAGTGACCTACAGTGATTTTCATTAAGATTAAGTTGACGTCTGACAGACAAGCTAATAAAGATTTCAGAGGAAAATTGAAGAGGGACGTAGATCTGCACATCATCCGCATAACAATTGAAGGATATATCGTTCTTACCGTAAGATAGATCCCAAGGGCAGCATGTACAATGAAAATAACAGGGGGCCCAGAATTGAACCCTACAACAGAAGAGAAACTGCCCAACTTCACTGAAAAGCTCCTGTCAGTCAAGTACGACCTAATCAGCATGAGGGCTAACCCTTTAATGCCCACATGTGGCTCCAAACGTGACAGCAGGGTCCTATGATCAACAGTGTCAAAAGCTGCAGTTAAATCCAGGGTCATTAGCATTGCTGCACATCCTGAGTCTAGGGTTACACAAATGTCATTAATAACTTTAAGCAGGGCGGTTTCACAACTATGACATGGTCTAAAACATGAAAATGTTATTCTCCCTCAAAAATGATAACAGCTGGTTAGCCATATTAGTCCAATACACAATGTTGGCACATCACACATTATCCATATACTGGATGGCATACTGCTAAAGTATAGCATATATAGCATCAATGTATGAACTCTCATTAACATAGGCTAAGGCATTTTAGTTGGAGAGCTAACGCCCTCAAACTAACTTAGGAATGAATGAAAAGCCTATAAATGAAACTTAGATTGTAGTCACAAATAGCTGTATTTATTTGTGAGAAAAGGTGATTGATTTCTCTTTATTCCTGTACTCTTTTCCTTTCTTCTTTGTTCAAACTGTATTTTGCTGCCTGCAATGATTCACACCTACGTCCACAACCTCACTAATGGAGTTTAAAATAGACGTCTGGGAAAGTCATTTTAGAAGTAGGATTTAGTGCATTTACTCACATAATGATGACATTAAATCATGTAATGTTATAGAAATAACAAGCAATAACAGTAAGTGACGTCTTTAAAACAATGTTTATATAGTGGATATTTTTGGGAGGAAGCTCTGCCCTCCCAGTCTGCTCTCCCAAACCTCTTCTGATGACACAGGAGGATGTGAACTGCCCACTCATATAAACAAAGGTAAAGATTTCCAATTAATGGAAAACATTTCATCATGTGTGCAGGCATAAACACACAAAACATGGTGAAAATAGATCTTCCACTGTCTGTTCTTCCTCTCCATGTTTCCTTTCTTTCTTTTATTCTTTGTGTCTCTTGGACATCTATCCCCCCCTTCCCCTCCTCCCTCTCTTTGCATACTGTTAATTCTCTCTCTACAAATGGGAGTGGAAAAGTTGAAAAACAAATCTAACTTTAGCTCAGTGTGATGGACTGTGTCTTCTCTTTAAGCAGTCATAGTGAGATGTTAGTTGTAGCTATTAATGCCATATAGCCTTGTTTCAGATGTTTCTTAATGTATATATAGTCCCACTCTAAATCTATAGTTATTATGTCTAAGCAAAAACAAGACTAAAGCTCTACATCCATGCATGCATGCGTGTGAACCTTTATGCTCACTACACATCAGATAACCAATTTGGATTAACGAAAAACAAAGAGACAACTTTACTATTCCAACTTGTCTACCATTAGTGAGGAAAAATGTAGGGGTTGGTCCAAAACCAAAATCATACTCACATGTTTCTGAGGGCTTCAGTACGGTCCACGTAACTTGGATATCATCATCAGCCCATGTCTCTGAGGATCTTAAGTCCCAAAAAAGTGACCACACGGACAAGTCTGTGCATTTCATTGGTATAAACCATTAAATAAATAATAATGTCCGAGTGATAGGGAGAATTAAATTTTCCCTAGACAGTTTGGGTTAATGTCCTATCCTGGTAAGTATAGTGGACTTCTGTTCTGATTATTTCTGTGTCAGTCAGGCTGCCCTGAAAACTCCCTGGAGCCATCCACGGCCACGGTTCCCTTGGCGCCTTCAATCTGACTCTGCAGACTTAAATGATAACACTCACCGCCACTTCCTTAAAGTCATGTTTATGCGTTATAGCCATTGAGATGATAGCACATCTCCTCTTGCTGTAAGAATCTGATCTTTACTGTTTGAGCCTCAGAATTGAGGTTTCTTCACGCACTACTTTGTGTTGACGATTCTTCTGTTCTCCTTGATCAATTAATTAAACTCCTTCAGTATCAGTTATACAGGACTCTGGTATTTTCTTTTCTTTTCTGGCATCATAATAATTTCTTCCCTAACACCGAGTAAACATTAGATTGGAGTATAATCGATAAAAGCATGATAACATGCTATCATTATTACAACCAGTTAGCATATTAACATAGCTTAGGCTAGCAGGTTAGGTTAGTTGTTGACTCTAAATTGCTCATAGGTGTGAGTGGGAGCATGTATGGTTCTCTGACTTTATGTGTCAGCCCTGTCCTGGGCACTGCATGAAATCAAATAATACATTAGTGCTGATATGTGGTGTTAACACAACAAAGATATTCTATATATATGTGTGTGTGTGTGTGTGTGTGTGTGTGTGGCCCATCTCTCCCAACTGGGCCGTGGCCGGCAAGCGTGCCATGCTTGGGCACGGTACGAATGGACAGTGTGAGTGCGCCCTAACCCTCTTTCTTCTCTGGGCTGAACCTCTCATGGCTGGGTTTACCCTGCCTTCTCCCAACATCATCGTCTATCTATAGAGACAAACAGAGACAGACAACCATTCACACATTCACATCTACAGGCAATTTAGAGTAATCAATGAACCTATCTTGTGCATGTCTTTGGACTGTGGGAGGAAGCCGGAGACACCGGAGAGAACCCACGCAGACACAGGCAGAGATTTTTGCCATTTTGCAAGAACTTCAAAGCTCTAGCATGTCTCATATAGACTCACACACAAATTTCAATGTGACAGACTTCACAGCACCTCAAACCAGTCTGACCATTCTCATCTGACCTCTGCCATTAACAAGGTATTTTCTCACATACAACTACCATTGAACATCCGACTAGATTAGATTAGATCAGCAGTTTCTGAACTATTCAAACCAGTCCTGACACCAATTAAACATACCACATTCAAAGTCCTTTGGCTTGGTTTGAACAGTCCGTATATTGTCTTGCGCATGTCTACATGCATTAAGCCTGAATGCATTGAGTTGCTGCCATGTGATCCCTTCTTCCTGTGTTTTTCAAATACCATATTTACAAACCAGAATCCATCCTCACCTCAGTGTGTTCACAGAATGCCAGAGTAAGGTTATTTTAGGTCAGTAGCTCCAGTGAACCACAGAGGCAGGATCCAAAAGAGTGCCCATGTAAGGTCACTTCCTCCCCCAGAAACAGGGCCTCTCGGCTGGGCTCACTGACTGGGAGTGCCATCGTCCTTTGCCTGGTGGTCTGTAATTACTGTAGGCTGGTCCAATGAGTGCCCGAGTTTCAGAGAGCCACGTTAGTGTTAGTTCAGATGTAGAGGAGCTTCCTCCAAACATGTTTCAAGTTAGAGCTGAAACACATGTGTATAAACATGTAATCACATGTTCACACATGCACAGAAAGACCATAATTACTCAAAATGTATGCTTACCCATGCCCACTACCCATGCACACATATATTGGATATGGACAAAGAAATACGCACGTACAAAAAAACAATCACTTTGAAATGTTGACATGTAAACAAATCCATAAACCGGTTTAAGCTTCATGTAATTGAGATGTGAAAGAAGAGTTTTATTTAAATGCAAGAAGAGTTCTATTTAAGTAAGAGGTTAGGAAGAAAGGGTCATTGGTCCCCTAACTTTATGCCACTATATCAAAGCACATTTTCACTAAAAGTTAATATCTTTCTACAAATCTAAAGGTGTAAGTCTACCAAATACATGTAGTATTTGGTAACGCTCTAGCTCCAAGCCTCTTTCAAGCCGTCCATAGTTTAATAGCATGACTGGAAAGACTCAAATGGGCTGATAACTTATGCTTTATTTATCTGCTTCTATAACAACTGTGAAACAGTTCTGTATTTATGAATAAGAAGCAGATATTCTTTTGTGATGTAAGTAATGGTTGGGGATGTGACAACAGCACATCACAGTGTCTCACACATACATATGTTCTTGTTTTTTTTGTTTTGTTGGTAGGGTGGTGAGGGACGGGCTCGGTTCTTCAGGGCAAGTTATATCAGAACATCTTCAATGAAAGAAGAGCAAAGAATACATCATCCAGTCACCTGCCAGGTATTTTTTGAAAGCGCCATCCCTTTTCCAAAAGGTTTCCAATGACGGCTTCTCAGATGGTTCTGTGTAACAAACCATCTAGCACGTCAGGTTAGTTATTCACAGTCAGTGAACATTTATGAACAAACAAAATTGTGGCGAAGAGAAATGGCAGCTTGTCATCTGCAGCTCATGCCTTCAAAGCCAATAAATGTGGGAAGCGGCTTCACTGCTTGCACTTTTCAAACACTCCTCAAGCAGATGCCCTTGGGTCTGTACGATAAAGCCGTATTAGTGGCGACATAGCTCAGGTGGTAGAGCTGTCATCTAGAAATCGGTAGTGTGCTGCTTTCGAACCCAATCCTAAAAGTGTGTTTAAATGTCCGTAAGCAAGATACTGAACCCCTAACCGCACCTTGCATGGCAGCCTCTGCCATTTGCGTATGAATGGGGTAATGTTGGCATGTGTTGTAAAGCACTTTGGGTGGTCGGTAGACTAGAAAAGAGCTTTATAAATTAGGTCAATTTAGTGGGTTAGCCAGCTATGTTTGGGTTTAAGTGGGGTTTTCCTGTAACACGAAGCAGGTTAATTTTAACCAGTGTAGATCACCATGGTAACCAATGTGGTTAACTTCAGAGGATCAGATCAAAACCTGCCAACAGCCAAGCCATACAGGAGTACGGACTTTACAAGGAAAAATGAGCAATACATATTTTTATAGTAGAATGTTTTCAGTAGTATCATTTTGCAGTTCCATTTTCTTTCTGGTTTTAAAAGAGTCCAACAAACAAGGGAGAATTATTGAAAAAGTTTTGTGCTTTAAATCAGCATTGTTGTTTTCAGTATTAAACCAAAATCACATCTAGTCTTAACTGAGTGCTTTGCATTCTCCTAAACCAAACAATAAAAACTTTAAGAATGTTTTCTTTACCACATTATATGTTACATTTCTTCGATATCTTGCTAAAAGAAATATGACAGGGCTAAGAAACCAGAATTTGAGACATGCATATATGAAAATACAACATGTACTGTATTTAAGTTTGACAACTATACAAAATGATACAGTATCTGCCAAATTCTCCAGAATATTGTTATTGAAGAACTAGAAATGATTCATACATTAGTGACAAAAGTGTTGATCATTACAGACTAGAAATAGCATCATACTCTTCTATAGTATAGGTACAAATGTGCTGACTTGTCCTCAAAGGGAGAGTTCAGCACTGTTATGGGTTATAGCGGTCAGTGGTAAATGACAAAGCATTTATTCCTCAGTTTTTTCTGAATCTCAGTGCATTTACAACAGGTCTGATTATGTAAAAACCTGCCAAACCATGGGACAGTACAGAGACCAATCTGAGGTGAATGTGGTTACATCTGAGTCAGTGTCAACTGTTGTTTTACAGACAATTCTCAGGACGGATACATCTGTAGATAAGGGTGAGTTCATCACTGTAAGTCTGACAGAAGGTTTGATTTAATCTCAACTCTGCAGGAAATGAGTACAAAAAGAGATGCTTGTAATGTCAGTGATATATTGGTCAATTTCTAGTTTTTTACAGATGTTTACATGCTGATAAGTAACAAGAAACTGTACTATAAAAATGTCATGTGTTGACATGACATGTTGTTGTGTATTTTATGACTTTTTACTGCAAAGTTGTGTTGCTCAGGAACATACACTAGCACAATTCCATACATTAATTATGTTCTACAGAGGACCTTTTTTAACCAATTGCTGAATAAATACAACCGGGTCATGAATAAGATGTATCTGTGTGTCATCCCCTCCATTCCTGACCATTGTTCCATTGAGTTTTCAGTAAGTTTGCAAGTGCACCCACAACACTAGACAAGTGCGACTGCAGTTTCAGAGGGGAGATGGGTAAAGCAGCAAACATTTTCATTTCAACTTAATTTAGGCTTATCATATTACTGTAGTCTGTATGAAATTATTATTATCTTATCATAAGTTCTTAAATAAACTATCTTTTGTTGGGTAAATGCATTAACATTATACATTTTCAGTCTTTAACAGATAAACTGTTAACAGTAAACCATTCACGGGGGATGAGTTACTTTTCTTCACTTTTCTCGAAACTATTGGTCCAAAATACAAAGTTTAGACCAATCAATGGATATTCCCCCGGAGAATAAGTACATAAACTTGCTTGTATGGCTCTTAACAAAAGAGGAGTAATCCCTGACATGCGCTGAAGGGTGAAAAGTGTACGGAACAGATAGTCTACATTAAGTGCGTGAAGTTTGCAAAGATAACAAAGTTTACATAGTCAGTGTGATGCAATGCGACGTGAATGAATGAGACGAATAGCGTGATGCTAATGCGAAAGTTGAAACATTACAACTCACATGAGTAGCACAATGCAAAGAAAACATACAGTATACTACAACAATACTAGCTGCTATGCGGCTATAGACACAGTAGTGCTAAGAGCTCTTTCTTCTGCTAACATCAGCATTCTTACACGAGGTATTTCACAGAATAAGTGAAAATGTTGACCTAAGTACATAAGGCCAGCAAATAAACTGAACATGTTAAATGAACGAGCCTGCTAACTAGCGTATACAAAGCTAACCATACTGCAAGAACCAACAACTGGTCCAAACAACAGACGACAGGATTCAAATTAGCATGCTAACATCCTGCCTGAACCCCCATTAAACCAGACAAACTTCTGGACAATCATCAAAGCATACACTTCCGTAACGTTGGCTATCTAGCATTCAGCTATCAGCAGCGTGCTGCTCAATCCACAAATCAAACCAGCCAAGCCTCTTCAGCTATTATACATCCAGCTTGTTTTCATTCCCAGGATCAAATATGGCATTTTGGTTCATTTTGATACAGACGCACAAAGTCAAAGGCACCGGGCTTTCAACTGTAAACCCACTGGCGGCAAAATAAATCAGAGCAAGTACTCCAGAATCAAGAGCAACAGGGTCCATAGGAAAAGTTCAGGGATCAAACAAGCACAAAATTTTCACCCACTAGGTTGTGGTGCGTGTCCCTTTCATGTCCCAGGTATAACGGTTATGTTACAAATGCACTTGTTTTAACCCCATAAGCTAATCCTAACCTTAACCAAGTGTTTTTTGTTGTCTCAACATAACCACACATTTTTTGTTTGAATTCACAGTTAACCATGTGTTTCCCATGTTTAAAAGAGCAAAGTAGGTTGACACACAGGGCTACCCAGTGCCTTGACAAAGCGACTGTGTGTGGCGAGTGAGAACAGGTTGGTACCTTATCTTAGCAAGCACAACATACACTTACACTATAGCATCATGAGTTAAATTAATCTTATTTCGTAAACATTTAGACTTAAATTGCAATTGTTTTGTCATACAGGTATGTACGCCAAAACAAGTGCAATTTCATTTCTGTCAGACTTTGTGTGCACCAGTCAGGCATGCAACATAGCCCCACTTCCAAAAACTGAAACTGCACATATTATGTCTCCTTCTTTTTCTTTATTTTTTTTTAAAGAATCTTTATCTTTCAGAATTTAATCCCACGGCTCCGTGAATTCACTTTTATGAAGTAACCCCTTCAGATTCCCCGTGTTTCCGCTGGTTTGCGTCAGTCGTAAATATTTTCACCAACCTGAAAGCTGTTGGCAGTACAGGGTGTTTGCTGAAGCAGTCTCATAACTGAAAACATGAGGTTTATGTGAGGTCACTTGCAGGTCCAGAGACAACGGCTCCTTCACTTCCTGTATTATTTTTGGATGATGCATACACATACAAGTGTAGGGAGGCCCTCTGTGGTCACGACACACATTCTTGAGGCCACATTGAGCTACATTGGACCTATGATGTGCTTTTACGTCTGCATGAGATGGCGTGATTATGGCCGCTGTTTCCTCTGACTTTCAATGGACGGTGAAAAATGCCAACCCTCAATCTAACCATACTATGATATAGAGTCCAAAAACCACAGAGCATATTTTTATTCATACTGTGTATCGAGACTCAACTCAACTCAATTTAACACAAACTTTATTCATAGAGCATATTTCAAATGACCAATAGTCAAACAAAGTGCTGTACAGTTCAGTAAACAGTACAATACAATGAGAATAAAGAAATACACATAAAACACACAGTAGACAGGTGTCTCGCTCAGCCTGAGTTAAAAGCCATGTAGAACGGGTGGGTCTTCAATAAGGACTTAAAAACCTCTAGGGTCTGGGCTGATCTAATATGCCAGGGCAAGCTGTTCCAGAGCCTCCGCTGCAAAGGCTCTGTCCCCTCTGGAGACCTTGATTTATGGATCAGAATGTTGCTTCGTCTGCAAGAGCTGCTGTGAGAACTAGCAGAGTCATGAAACAAAGCTAGGTGAGTTACAGAGTACATTTACACTGAAAATAAACAATAATATCTATAGACGCAAGCAAAAATGTAGTCTATAAAATATACCGTAAACAGCTTAACACACACTGTTTGAGTCTTGTTTGAGTCTTGCTCACTTTGTTGTTACTGTAATGCATTGTGTAGGGGCTATTGAAACAGTTTTGTATACTAGCTCAAGATTCAAAGGTGTAGTACTGTCAAGACAGCATTTACTTTAACAAAGGTGTGTAAATCGGAGGACAAACCAAAGACCATGAAGTCCTCATACAACAAAAACAGGTTGCTTGTAGGTTTTTAAGCTCCAAAGAACAAACTCAAAGGCACGGCTCAATCACACTTTCAAACTTTCAGTTCAAAGGTGACATAAGGATAATGCATTGAGTCAGTAAACTGTAGGACGTGGGCTGGGTGAATGGAGCATTTTTCAAACACATATCCGCTCAGTGGGCAGGCGTTTAAACATCTCAAGCTGCCTGGACACAGGAGAGCTTTTGTTTGACTATGGACAGTGTTGGAAGTGTGAAGGCTACAGACAGACAGGTCCTTGTAAGACCTGAAGAGCACCTAACAATCATAAAAATGTTTTACTGACTAAATGTGGTTTAAAATTGAAACCAAATTTCTGAGATATATGTCAAAACAGTTATTTCTCGAGTATATTTTTAATTGAAAAAAATAAAGAAAATATGTCCTTTAAACATTTGCTGGGTTTACAAATGTTTTGTATATTAAAAAATGCCTAAGTGATACATTTTGACAGTACTGTATTTGTACACACACACACACACAGAATAACATGAAAGCTTGCACACATAACAGACAAACATCCTAAGGTTCACAAAAATACTGTACATTTGACATTTATGGTGTTGTTCATTTTTTGGGGCGCAGAATCATGAAAGAGGATTAGTCTGCTGTCATGTGTCACTGACCACACAGCTGCCCCCACACACACACACACACACGCACACACAGACACACACACACACACACACACACACACACACACACACACATACACACACACACACACACACACACACACACACATACACACACACACACACACACACACACACACACACACACACACACACACACACACACACACAAAGGCAAACACACAAGACACACATTCAGTCTTAAGTAATTATTAAACTCTTAAACACTCATATATTTACACAGGATAATAATTTATTCAATATTCTTATTATTTATTTATGTCAGATGGAATTTGTAAAAATATATTTTGCTTGGAATCGGTACAAGCAGATGCAGAGCATGTATTTGTGAACAATTTGGAAAATGTTTACTAACTTTAAAACTAATAAAAATGTATGAAGAAAATCAGGAGACTTAAAATGTGAGATTCCTTGGCTGACAGTGAGCATCTGTTTAACATTTAGAGGAGCAACATGAACTTCCTGAACTGTCCCAACACACAAAATAACAACTGAGTCACATCAACGACAATATAATCTATTAAAGTTTCTCCCATGTGACTTTCTCTCAGACAAGGTATGACTCCTCACAGGACTTCTGCAAATGCTGCATAAATAACAAAACCTTCTGGCTCTCTTTTCTCCTGATCTTTGACCATAAACAACTAGTAACACAAGCAGAAGTAAGACTGCAGCATCAAAAACAACTTAATTTACTTATTGTAAAATAAACATTTGCTAAAATCTCAAACTCAACTGAACTTCAAAGTAACAACTTCTTGGGTGCATTAATCTGATCAAATCAGTTTTCAGTAGTGTGGACATAGAAATCCGTCTTTTTTCCAATCAGATTTGGCTCACTTTCATAAGTGTTCCTTAATCTGATATATACCAGATCACTGGCCATGTGAGGATGGGAGAATGGTCAGAATTCATGTGTGTTTTTTAACAACATGCTTGTGCAGGCGCATATTAAAGGAGCGGTAACACGTGTTCACTTCCATTCCACTTCACTTCCTTCTGTTATGTTGTGTTCACACCAAACGGGAATGAGGCAAATATAATCGCTGCAGACACTTGTATCGTGTCGTTTGCTCACATTTGTCACATTTTTGATCATCGCATCATTCCTGTTTATCGCATGTTGCAGCCGAGACTGCTGGCTAACTGAAGCTAACTCCTGGCTCAGCCTACTCTGCTGTTGTGCTAAATGGAAGTGATGCTAGTGCTAATGCTTTTGAAAGAACAGGAATGAGCTTTTTAAAAATTAGGAATGAGCTCTCAGAGAAAGTGTGTGGCTCTTAAAAGAGCCGTTGTGTTGTAGTGAGATCAGGATTTAATCTCTGAAGCTGTACAGGTGCTGCCCGATCTCTGGTAGATCAGACCGGGTTACGCTTCACTCTTCACTGATGGCTTTCTTCTTCCTGGATGTCACAGAGAACAATGTCAACGCTGATTGGCTGTCCACTGATTGATGTCGCCTGAAAAGTTCAATATTTGTAACTTTATTTGTGACGCTTCAGACGCTCCAGGCGCTCTAGACGCTCCATTTGGGCCGCCTCAGCCTGAATCGCGTGTCATCGTGCCATTTACATTGATTTTCAATGTAGAGTTGTCGCTTAATTCTGTCTATCGCGTTTGGTGTGAACGCCCCATTAGAGCAAAGGGGCCGATAAATTTGCTACTGGTGGCAAGATAAATTCATGTGGAGTTCATCTTTGGTGAACTTTAACCAGTGTGAAATATCGCCTCGGCAGGTGATGGTCTGTTGCCTGCATTCCCTTATTAGTGACCGTCTGCCTAGTCCAGCCCTACTCTGCTGTAATTGGACAGTTTTTGTTGCTTTGTTCAGCTCATATTAACCAAGTTAGCCATCTAGCTTTCCTTCGCTGTGACAAGAGTGTGTGGATAAAGCATTAAGTTGTTTAATTTTACTCATTTAGTGGCTGGCTGGCTGGCTAGTTAGCTAACTAATTCCACCATGCTTTAATGCTGGTTACAGAAAACAAGCCCAACAGCGGGCTGTTGGCCAGCAGCAAGGCCTTTCAGTCAGGAGCCCTGGAGAGCAGAGACACACCATCAGTAGGCTCTATTTCAGGGAACGAGACCACTAGCGCTGGGTCTTGTGATGGCAGAATTAAATTTGCTAAATACAGCCAAAATGTGCTGGCTGGCTCATTAAAATGTGAATTTTTAAACAGTGAGCTTACATTTCCAGAGCAGCCTTTTTAACCACTCATCTGCTCTGAAGTCAGGAATGGTGATTAGGCAGCTGGTTTTTGTTTCATTTATTGTATGTAACACACTCGTACAATTCAGTTCTACTGTATCTCAAGGAATACACATGGCATTTTTGTAAAATACATTCCCCCACCATGGGACCTTACTTCAGAAAACATATGCAGTGAATAGAGAGAACCAAATTATTTTCTGATCCTGTTGAATTGTGACGTGAATTACACGTTTTTCAAAAAACCCCTTTTGTTATAAAACTACTGAAGTTTGAGACTGTGAAAATAACTTACTATTAGTTATTACTCACCTGTGTGTCTGTGTGTGTGTGTGTCTGTGTGTGTGTGTGTGTCTGTGTGTGTGTGTTTGTTCGAGGATGTAACGTGATTCATACGAGCAATGGGTCTTGCTCATTCTTTCACTTCCTGGTTGATAAAGGAAGTCACTGGATAAAGCACCTCAGCTAAGATAATGTTACATGTATTCTGGAACAAAGCTACAGTAAGTTAGCTAGCTAGCTAGTGAGCAAGCAATGATGACGTATATTGTGTGAGATGAGAGAGGCAGCTCACTGAGCGGTTTCACACAAAACTAAGGTAAGTGGTGCTACGACAAACCTAGGACAAAGCGTGACTGTGTTGACGTGCAACAGATATTTGCCAGCATTTGCAAAAGCAGCGCTGGTATTGTTTTCTTTTGTTCTTATGTGTGTGTGTGTGTGTGTGTCGTGTGAGTGTCATGGCAAAATGTGGTCCTGGAGCAGTAGCACCTGGGCTGCCTGGGCTGAAGCCCCCCCCCCCCCTAGCAGTGGCTGCAGGGTGTAACACGACTTTTTCTACTTATTCTAAGAAATGTTTTTGTGGCGCAACTCCGTTTTATAGATCTGTCGATTAAATCAACTAATTGATTAATCTAAATTGACTAATTTTTAATCGGGGACATCCACGTCATGTGAACATGTGTGTGGAGAGGTTACGTTGAACATGTACTATGCCGAATGCTCACAGATTGGCTGCTGCAACACCGGCAACACCAGGCGATGGCGTGAGAGCAGTGCCATAGTGGTGCGAATGCACAATGGAGATCTGCTATATAAATGTTATTCATGGCGCTTCTGCCTCGTTAGGTGCACGCATGCATCCTCCCTTTGTGTGTGGTAAGTTCTTGAAAACAGTGTCAATGTCTTTTTTTGAAAGGCTGAATGCCAACAAATGTGGATTGAATCCGAATCTTTGGTTTAAAAAAAAATTACATCTGTCTTTTGTCAAACATTTTTTTGCTTTTGGATATGTTTGAATCACACAAGTTGGAAACAATCCTTATTTATTATTTATCTATTTATTTATTAGTTATTTATGTTTAATTGCGTGTAGCATTTGGCAGCCAGTCAGCAGCCCAGTAGTGTGCGATGCGCTAGGGTACAGCAGCAGGAAAAAATATGATGACGTCAGTCTTTCATTCATTCAGTTTGCAGCCCCCCCTTCTTAAAACATCTTCCCGCGTGCCTGTCCTGGAGACACACTTCTGAAGCAGAAACTAACACAGAGGCAGTTTTGAGTGTTTTGCTAGGTGTTTATATGTCTGTCTGTTTGTGTGTCTGTGTGTTTGTAGACAGATTTGTCAGTGGATCATGTGTCATGCAAGATACAGTCACAAAACTTTACAGGCGTGAAGTGGAGATCAAAATTAAGGGGACGTTTCTCGGTTTAATTGACAAACGTGTAATTCATGGCACAATTCATATGGGATCAAAATATTATTTGTCTCTTGCCCATCACTACTGTACATATGGTTTTGGAAAAAAGGTCCCATGGGTTCCACTGGAAAGGTAGAGACTTTGCCGATCTCTATATGCAGAAATAATGTAAAATCTTACGCAGGGATGCCGGGAAATGTGTGGGTTCAACTGGTCAATTTGGACAGGTTATTTTGTGAGCATCATGAACATTTAAGCATGTGGCTAGGAATTCTGACACCTGTTTGTTTTCAATAAGGCCAAAAGGTTTATTTCATGCCATGTTTATATGACTTATAAGTTCACACAGTTGTCCACATTGAACACCTTGTAATAAAGACGTGTGTATGTGTGTGATGTCTCTATGCGTGGGGATTTAATAAATGAAGATGCGGCTGACAGCAATAACGTTACAGAGGGTTTAGGAGCTTGTAAAGATGTAAATAGAATCACTGACTCAGCACAGAGTTCCAGTAGTGGTGTCTGCCTGTGTCTGAGTGTTATATTAGACACACCACAAAATAGCTGTGTCATCCTCACCAGTCGTGTCTGTGGAAAAAAACACATTGAGACCATGAGGGATGGAAGGCATACAAAAAGTAATCTTAAAGTGCTTTTAATTTGTTCCCCAGTTGCCAGAATAAAACGTTACATTGTACATTTCTGAAAACGACAGATATGTTGAATCTCCATGTTTATTAACCACTGCAACCAGTTGATTCCCTTACATATGATACATACCGTTGCTTTGTCAGGACCCTTGGTATCACTTTTTGATGCACTGGGTAATGACATGCTATGGTTGCAGTTTTAAACACATGATTGACATTGTGAACATGTAACTCATAGCTAATTCATTCATACTTTAGGGAATTTTTAGCTATGTCCCGGCTAGGGTTAGGCTTAACCTTGAGCCTGTTGGTTAAATAACCTTCGGCTGAGTGCTGAAATGTTTTGTCCTTTGTCTTGGTTTCAAAATACACTATTGAAAAAAAACTTCAAAAAATATTGACAATTACTTTTATTATACAAGAGTGTGTCAGCAAAAATCAACCTTAATAGTGAGTTGTAATCAGAAGTCCTAGGGGTGAACAGATGGGTGAAACTTTAACCAGTGGCGGTGGGGATGGGCGTGGCCTCCAGTATATTCACTGTCAATGAATACAACACCTGAAAGTCAAAAGTCTTTTTTGTCTACGAACATGAATAGCTATGAGTCATGGCTTGATATCATAGCTATGCGTAGTTGTTTATCAATTTGTGGCTCTATACACGGCAAGAAAAAAGAAAAAAGTACAAATGGTCAGTGACTTTGACACCAGGAAAGATGGAAAGACATAAGAAGAAAACAGCAGTTGTGAAGTCAAAGTGGGAGATGTGTTTCTGGAAAACACAATCTCTCAAAACATATTTGTCTAAAGTGAGTTTGCGTTTCCATTCTCGTCTCATCTCATAAGACATAACTTTGTAATGATATAAAAGCAGGTCCTGCTCTTTTCTCAGCCTCCTCTTCTAGGAATTGACTGAAAGATGTAAACACGCGGGAAGCTCAGCCCACTCACTCTGGTTTCTGAGGGCTGGGTCACAGCTGCTGTTGTGCTTTTGTTCTAAATTCACCACCTCTCTGTCTGTGTGCTGAAGTGGCCATATATTAACACGGCTGTAGCAGGTTACAGTGCCTATAGAAAGTTATGATACCCTTTTGAAATAGTCACTTTTTATTTGTTTTACAGACAAAAATGATAATACATAAAAAAATGTTTATTTTTTTGTGGCGTGATTTAAACATTTTGCCTTACAACATTCAAGTAATTTTTTTTTTCAAAGTTTTTGAAAATTAATAAAAAATAAAAAACTAGAATAGCTGTGTTGGAAAAGTGATGAGTCCCTTTAGAAATACCATTATAAACATTCTCAGGTTTAACCAATCACCTTCCAGATTATACACCGAGTAAATCAGTCTCCACCTGACATCAACTGTGGTGTTTTTGATTACTTCAGAATAAAATCAGCTGTCCCTTGAGGAGTCCCCTCCTAGCAGTGCATGGTAACAAAGAATTCACCATGGTTGGAAAGATGCTTTCAAAAGAGCTCTGGGATAAAGTTGCGGATAGGCCCAAGTTAGGAGAAGGACATGAAAAGATTTCAGAGGCTTTAACTTTCCCTCTGAGGACCGTTCAGAGTATTGTCCAGAAGTGGAAGGCATGTGGCTCCATTCAGACCTGGTCTAGATTGGGCCGCCCCTCCAAACTGGAGACCGAGCCAGGAAAAGATTGATCAGGGAAGCTACCGAGACGCCCATGGTGACCTTAAAGGAGTTACAAGTCTTTATGGCAGAGGTTGGTCGATCTGTGCATGTGACAACAATTTCACAAGTTATACATGCACAGCAGGGTGGTGAGAAAGAAGCCTCTTCTGAAAAAATGTGAATTCATAAACAGTGAGCTTACATTTCAGTCTCTTAAAAAATGAATTGAATATTCTGATGCCATGTGGCAAAAGGTTATATGGTCAGATGAGACCAAAATTTAGCTGAACTCCAAGCTCTATGTTTGGCAGAAACCAAACACAGCACACTACCCAAAACACACCATACCTACAGTGAAGCATGGTGGTGGCAGCATTATGTTGTGGGCTTGTTTCTCCTCAGCAGGGACTGGGCAGTTGGTCAGGATTTAAGGGAAAATGGATGCTGCCAAGTACACCCAAATTCTTGAGGAAAACCGTCCCCTCTGTTAGACACTTGAAAATGGGCAGGTGGTTCACCTTCCAGCATGACAATGACCCAAAACACACCATCATAAAAACAACAGAGTGTCTAAAGGACAGGAAGGTGAATGTCCTAGAGTGGCCCAGTCAGAGCCCTGACCTGAATCCTACGGAACATCCGTGGATGAACTTGAAGGGTGCAGTCCATCACCGCTCACCACCGAATTTGACTGAACTCCAACAGTTCTGCAGGAAGAATGGGGAAATATGTCAGTGTTGTGTTTACAGCTTGTGTCCGCTTCAGTGGCCAAAGACAAATAATCAGTTACAGGTTTTAGTGAGTTTTCTGCTACACAATCAAAGTTCATCCAATCAGATTGCAGCAGACTATGATACTTAACAAGGAAGAAGCTTTTTCAGTGTCCAGAGGTATTTATACATTAGGTATGGCCCGCAGTGTCAGTCTTAGTTCCCTATCAACTTTCCTCACTTTGTTACAAACAGAGCAGGTAAATAATTGGATGGTGTGTCAGTGTTAACCTGAGCTCTTAGTGCATGCCCAATTCACATTGATTTGGTCATTTTCAAGTCAAAAGAGCTAGATGTCAGTAAACGTGGGCTATTTTTTTGTTTTGTTTAAAGTGAGACTTTTGTAGATGTCTAGGCTACATCTAGTCTACATTTCAATTAGTACATATCAACATGTTGTCAGGACCCGCCACACACTGAAAAATCATCAGTGGTTGGTAATTAAAACAAAACAGTCAGACACTTGTGATTTCAGACTCTGATCTCACAGTCATACTGTTATCATTTGTGCTTTGGCCATTATAATGCTCAACACCATATTTTCCACAGTGAAAATCCACATTAACTACCTCACATGTCAGCTTTACTGCATATATTTTAGATTAATGAGTTAGTGGGGTCAGGGGCTGGTAGGACATCTGTAACTATTAAAGAGGTTTGGGGTCACTCTGGCACAGAAAGTAAAGACGTTTTAAGAACCAAAATGTTAATAGGGAGTCAGTGCATGAGGCAAGAGTCTATACATAGCTTTTAAATTAGGGAAAGCACATAGGCTTTGGAACCAAACTAAGTGTTTCCTTTTTCTGGTTTAGTCAAGTCATGTATGCCTGTACAAAACACTGGATGATTTCTTTCAATTTTCCACTATCTCTGGCATCTACAATAAACTCATGATACCAACATTTCTGCCTCAGGAAATCTTCCAGCCATCCATCTATTATCTATAAAATATGTTTATCCTATGCAGGGTGTCTGTACCCCAGCTCACATGGGATGAGGTGTGGTATACATAGATAGGTTGTCAATCACAGGGCTTGGACAACCATTGACATCTTAGATTTATTTTCATATTAATTATATGGATCTGATGACTGCTCAAACTAAGGAGGATGGAGTCCAGACTAATTGGCACTGACAGCTGGGAGAGTTGGTAGTAGGGTTTCTCTTCTTATGTCTCTGATTGATTCTACCACCTTATTGTATCCAAAGTTTGTACCTGGCTTTCAAATCTCCAGAGATATAGGTACCGGTGGGAGCTTTAAAGTGGACCTAATATGCTTTTCTTTATTTTCTATCATATATTCATTCATTCATCTTCAACTACTTGTCCCTGTCGGGGTCACAGGGGGGCTGGAACCGATCCCAGCTGACAACGGGTGTGAGGCGGGGTACACCCGGGAGAGGACGCCAGTTTGCAGGACACATACAGACGCACAGAGACGGACAACCATTCACACCTACGGGCAATTTCTATATATCATATATATATATATATATATATATATATATATATATATATATATATGTATGTAATATTCACAGGTTTATATTATAATGTCCAATGTTCATGCCATGACCTAAAGTTTCAAATAATGAGGTAAATGTGCATATGCGTAACCAGTCCAACCCCCTAAGAGCAGATCTGCTTAGGATACAGACTGCTGTCAACGCCTCCTTTCAGACAGTTTTTTTACTTTATCTGCTGTCTGACATCAAGCCTTCGTAAGGTAATCTGCTCCAGGAAAAGCATGCCGAGCCCGCCCATAAAGTATGCACAACTACTGTGCTGTTAATGTAGCTACATGCTAATGGCAGACAAAGCTGTACTATTGGTTGCTTGCATTATTCATTGCTCCCTAATTTCGTATCACACTCCTGCTGCAACATGTCTGGCTGTGTTGTGTTTGGTTTATAAAGCGTTATTTGTGATTTCTGACAGTAGAAAGTGCTGCTATATTCCTCCACAGTCCACTGTTTACGCTACATGCTTATGGCAGACAAACCTGTAATATTGGTTGCTTGTGTTTTCCATTGCTCCATAATTTCGTATCACAGTCCTGCAACATGTCCGTTTGAGGTTTAGAAGGCTTTATTTGTGACTTATGGTGGTAGAAAATCCCACTATACACAGCCATCAGACTTCTGCAGTGGTACAGATGGAGAATGGAACAGCGGAATTGAGACCAGGAAGTGCCCACCAATCAAGCATTCGAGTGTCCTGCCACATCTTGGAATTCATCCCAGACCATAGTGTTTTAAAAGTAGCAGGGAGGACTCTTTCACGTAAAGTCTAATACCTATTCACCATTCTGTATAGCACTTTCAATCTAGCTTGGGATCAACATGAGATAGAATGTACAAAACTGTTTCTTATTAGGTACAGGAACATGTGAGAATGTTGCGCGATGTTAGTGATGGCTCAGTCATCAATATCTGCTTCTTACACACTGTAAAGACTGAAAACTAGAAACAGTCATTCAATGTGGTTTGTCCTGTCTTTGAAAGGTTTCAGCTAATCATCAGTTCTGACTTTTTTTAAAAAAAGGGTCCTATGATCCCCGGTCACATACAAAGCAGGGAACATAGGTACACTAGTAGACTACTAGTACACTATTGGCACTAAACACAAATTAAAGTTAAAGCTACTGACCTGATGATGGCACTAGATGAAAAGTCAAAGGATCATCAAAGTTGTTACAGCTCAATAATACTTGTATATTAGGGTGCCAACGGGGTAAAAATAAAATGTGAAATGTATGTAAGATATACTTGGGCCTTTCGGCTTGTGTAGACATACAGTAGAAAAAATGTGGCATCTTTAAATCTCTATTCATCTGAAAGATATTCTAATTTAACCTCTACATATTCAGAAGCTACTGTACTGTCAAATCACTGAAAGTTTATTGTCTTTATCCATTATTTTCCGTAATACAACAAACTGGTAAAAATCCAAAGAAGGGGTTTTCAGTGGTAGCTGCCACAGTTTATATTGCAGGTTTTGAGAACAATAGATAGTAACCTGTGGCTATCGCCACAATGATACTGTATCAGACACCACAATGAGGATGTGTATGACATGAGGCTGGCTTGTTTTTATAAGGGACTACACTGTATCCTTTATTTTCTAAAACAAACTGCAGACTCAATGTTACCAGGTCACTGATATGCCTAAATACAACCTTACAGAGCAGCTGGTGTGGTTATACACTGTAGTCTTGTTTGAACTGTAAATCACTACTTCAGTGCTTGTGGAGAGAAGTTGATGATGCAGCAAGATTTAAAGTATGGCTGAAAATAAAGCTTGTATTTGTCACTGGTGCAGTAAGCTGTTTGCATGTATCATTTTGTAGGCGTTTAGTTGTGTATTATGCAATGCTAATGACCCTTAGCAGTATTAAAAAGTACATTTAATTAAATGACCATAAAAAGTTAAAAAACACCTTCATAAAGCCATTCAAATAATAGTTACAATTTTCTCTCCTCTCCTGCCCTCCACCTTCTTTCATTCTCCTCTCTTCTCACATATTCTCCTCTTCTCTTTTGCCTCTGTGTAACTGTCTGGTCCAATAGGGGAGTCTGACCACAACATGACCACAGCTGTCCATCTTCACAGACAAAAATACCCCATGCAGACCTTCTGCAGCCACACCCTCCTGCAAATATAGTACAGACTACACAGGCGCATGTGGGGAACTGGGCTGCTTTTAGCCAAAAACAAATAGAGCCAGCATATAGATCTGAATCCTCTCATAGATGTAATAACAAAGCATGTTACTAGATTTTCTTGCTCTGAAAATGAAGATATATAACTAAAGTATTGGAATGAAGAGTCAACAATACTAAAAAACCACAGTTATATAACTATAAACCAGTGGCCATCGCTCTAAGACTGCAAGGGGAGCTCAGCTTCCTTTAAAATGTCACCAAAAAAAAAAGTGGTGAAATATGTACTGCTGTGTGTACATTTCATTGACTAAATACATGATAGAAAGCCTTCATATTTTGTTCAGAATCAGCTACTTATCACAGGTAACCAGGGCAACTTCCTTCTCATTCATCCCCACAGCCCCATGGCGCTTTACACAGTCGGACGCTCAGCTTCTACTGACTTCAAAGGGGAAGCGTAGAGCGGGTTGTTTCACTGCAGCCAAACTAGACGCTCATTGGATAAATGCTGGGCTTTGTCCGGCCCATCGGATGCTCAGCGTCTCTGGGGGTCTATGGGACAGTGGGCTGGCCCGGACGCTCTGCTTCTGCATGATGATTGGATGATCTGTCTGAATCTGAATAGCGAATCAGCGATCTTGAAGAATAAACAGCCACCAGAGCATTTTCCAAGTCTTTCATTCTGTTGTTCTGAACTGATCCAGAGACTTTACTGATCCACAGAGACTTTGTCTTTGTTAGAAATGACTAGCTTTGTGTTTGCCGACTCTGGTCTGTTACTCTGTTGTTTCTTTCCCCAACGAGCAGTGGCAGCTGCGGAGCTTCTCCCCCCATCACAATCACTCACACTCACAGGCGGTCACACTTCACAGTAGCCTGGCGCAGCAGCTCCAGTTGGGCCAAGGCCGTTTAAGCAGCCTAGCTCTGCTGCCATTGAAAGGACACTGGTCAAGTCCCTGGAAAAGACGCAAGGTCAAAAGATCATTTTCTTGAAAAGAAACAAAGGTTTGAATTTACATTTACATTTATGATGTAGGCCGAAAAAACGAGCTTCCGCTCCTTGAAGGACCAGCTGCCCCCACTGCTATAAACATATTATTTGTTGTGTTCAGGGGTGCCAATAACCTATTAAGCAAAATATGTCTTTGTTTTATTGACACCACAGTGTTTTTCCCTGTTATGGTGCAACAGAACCATGTCAGAGCTGAACATTATGGCTAGTTTTACCATGCTGCTTGTTAAATATTATTGGTGAGCAGAATACCCCAAAACATTGACCAACACCCAAACAAAACAGCAACCAACTTGACCAGAAAACCCTGCCCTGATGAATGGTGATGCATGAGCTTAATGTCATTCACAAGAAATTTTCTTGGCAGCAAGACCAATCAGTGTGCTTTCTGGCACCAGTGTCGCTTACCACAGCATTTATCCTCCCTTTTAACCAATGGCTTTCAAATTCAGGTCTAAAGTGAGGTTTGTAAATCCTTAATCCTGAGTCTACCTTAGAGCAAGGCTATAGTCAAGACCAACTTAATTGAGTCAGTCAACTCTAAGAACAGGTCCAGTGGAGTCTGAGCCAAGACCAAGTCTAAGGTAGTTGAGATCAGTCCAGAGCAAATTGAGTTAGTTTGATCGATAAACAAGATTGACTTGTAGACTGTTGACTGTAGAAAATGTAATACAAAAAAGATTCTGTACAATTAATATAGAGTCAACAGCCAGGGACAACTCTACCAGTTCTCAATAGCTGAGACCAAGACAATTCCAAGTCCAACAAGGCACAAGACAACGAGACGAGAACATGTGCATGGCTACCCAGATACTGGACTCGGAAACAAAACTGTACTACAGCACTGCTTTACAGAAGTGCACCATGACCCCTTTTACACCTGAAATTATTATGCATTCTGGATCTTAACATCTGATCTGCATGAAGAAAATATGCATGTGCAGGTGCAAGTTAAAGATGATAGTAAGAACAATAATAGTCAAAATCACAACTAAAATCTTGTTCACCATCTTAGTTTAATATGTTAGCATGCAAACATTTGTTAATTAGATCAAAACACAAAATACTGCAGAGGTTGATAGGAATGGCATTAAAAAACAGACAAACAGAAATTGAAGACATTAACTTAAACATGCAGTCGGCAACATTTGCACAAATCCACAGCGCCGGAGTCATAGAAGAGAGCCACCCTACGTCACGTAAAAGGCCGCACCCCCTTTCCGATGCAAACTAAGGAGAAGACCTCAGTGTTCTATGGGTGCTAATACGTATGTATGGGAAATACAAGTAATATTTCCATATTTATTGATAGAACGATGTCTGAAAGATGACAGAATGATGTCAAAAAAGATGCAGTGAGTGTGTGTGTGAGAGAGAGAAAGACAGCCATTTTCAACCTCATTTGGCTGTTTGTTTTGTTTCACAGAGCTAAACTAAAACGTCGATATTAACGACAAAGAAAGGAATCGTTGTCATAGGCCTGCATTACCTGGTGATTCAGTGAGGTAGGAATAAATGTTTGGGTATGTCACCTCTGGACACTCGTGGGCTCATTTACACACTTCTCCGATAAACTGGACAAACATTCCCTATCTCTTTGATTTTATCCATGTAACGCCGATCGTTCCGCAGCGACGTAACACAGCTGTCTGCCTGACTAACGTTGGCCATTACAGGAGGTTTCCAGGCCAGCTAGCGTAAAAAAGGCAAAATTAGAACAGATTACAGCTGAATTTGTATGTACCGCCTTTCAAAGCAGGCAGTTTGTTTTCATCGGAATGGGGGCGTGGCCTCATGTGTACCTCTCTTTTATCCTGTCAACTCAGCGCAGAGCTGTGTGAGAGCTGACTCTCAGGCAATACCACAGGCACACGCCTTAAGCTAGGCAAACGCTAAATGACGTTAGCAGTTGCAATCTATGAGTAAGTTAGCCAGCCTACCTCCATGTAGCATGTACTCCATAAGAAGACACGGGCGCATTCACAGGAATCTGGTGCACGCGCCCTGACAAGCACTCGTGGAGAGTGCAGATAAGTTCGGTGGTAGTGGGGGAGGGGCGTAAGAGTCAACTCGATCTGCCAGACTTGCCGACTGCAGCTTTAACATAGGAAATTAAGTGAAATATAATAGTCTCTTTTAAGATACAAGCCTATGTAAATATATGATTAAATGAGGCTGGGTGGTCTACATTACCCTTTAGTGCTGCTAAGAGTTGGTATACTTTGATGTAGCCTTTAGCTGCCAGTCAGTCAAAATAGAACAGAAACATGAATGGGTGGCAGACGCAGCAGGGAGGCTGTCACGCCGCGGTGAGGTTTGTCCTGTCTTTGGGTTTTTGTCTTGTGAATTCTGTGTTTTATTTTGAAAGATAACTCTCCTCTCGTTCCAGGTCACTTGCCCTTCCTCTTGTGTCACCGGTCTGACGTCATTCCCTGATATCCGATTGTTTCCACCTGTGGTTCCCCTTCCCTCATGTGTACAAAGTCCGTGTCTTCCCCCCTGTTCCATGCCAGATTATTTCGTACCTTGTGTTGAATGTATCCAGCGTTTTTTCCCCACAGTCTTGTTCAAGCCATCGAGTTCTTTGTTTTCACGTTCAGGTGTTTGTAATCCTTGTTTAGTCCAAGTAAGTTTTACGTTTTTGAATTCTCTTGTGTCATTTGTTTTTTCCTCCTGGTTGGATTAATTATTTTGTTCACTTTGTCTTTTGTTATTCCTCCCATATGGAGTGACTTTTTTTAGAGATTTATTTATTAACTTTGCCTTTTGCTTTTTCCTCCTGGATGGAGCGACTTTATTTTGTACTTTGCTTTATTACTGGCGACTTTTGTTTTGTTCCTCCTGTGCGAAGTGATTTTTTTTTGTGGCTTTTGCTTTATGCCACGTTCTTGTCGTCAAGCAAATTAATTCAGTGTTGATCCGCGAACCCTTTGCACCTGAGTCCTCATTCCTGCCTCGGCCTGACAGAGGCAGGGTGATCACATCACTGGTTCCTCCCAGTGACCTTTAAAAACAACTGAAACTCAACTTTAAAGTGGGTGTTGGATAGTCTCCCAAGTCTAAGTCATTCATCTGAGTGGAGCAGAACAAAAACACTTGCACACACAGCAGTTGTCCTTGTTGTTGGTCCAGTTCTACTCATCAAATCATCTATACAGAGCTTGTTACCTCCTCCTGGCTTATAGTCTCTTTTTGGAGCTCCTTTATAATTCCCAGTGTGACTTGGTGACATGTTGAGTCACTAGACCGCCAATGAAGGATGGACCAACGTTGGCTCACATCTTTTCAGAATTTTAGTAAAGCGTCTAATGAAGTTGTCCATAGCTGTTCTTTCCAAGACACTCACCACATCTGGATACTTGGTCAACCAGGACTAGGACAAACATCATTTGTGGGTGTATATTTTGCAAGGAATCTTGGGTCAAGAACTATAAACATGTGTCCTTACTAAACCTCCCTTTTTATGGATGTGCTTAGACATGCTCCATAAAGGGCTCAATGGGAGCTTATTGTCCATAGCCATTTAGAAGTGAAGCAATCACAAGATGAGCACTTTTCTGCTTTTGGAACATATTTAAATTTTCTTAGCTGATACAGATACAGTCAATTAAGGTTAAGCTAATGGAAAGTTATGCTGCTCCTCAGCAGTGTGCAAAAATATACAATCACTTTCAGTGTAGCTTTTACATCTGACCAAACAGTGCACACTATACTCTGTAGAATGACAGTGGCAGTGAGTTTTTTTTTTTTTTTTTTTTTACTGTATTGTACTGTATATGTTGTATTCTGTGTTGACATGCCCAGGGACTGCAGATGGAAATAAGCAAACTGCTATAATCTGGTACGAAGCATCTTTTCTGTGTGAGATCAATGTTATTTTTGTACATGGTCCCTGACAACTAAACTAATAAACAAAACTAAACTAAACTGAACTGAAGTTTTTAGCCATGATGCTTGGATGGTGATGGCAAGAATAGCATGCACGCATCTTTATTCAGGTGAATTTCACCAGCCATGAAAACACCATAATAATATGTAATTTAAAGGTTTTAATGGAAATACAAAAGAGGAAGAGAGGATGGAGGGATGTGGATAGGGATGGTATAGAAAAGAAGAATGGATGAAGGGAAAAGAAAGGGAAGGTGGGTAGAATGATTTGAGACAATGGGAGCTGCGGTTGAGGCTTTGCCCTGCTCCTGAACCTAAACTAACTCCTTAACTAATTAACTTAATTTCACCAGTAAGGACCAAGGCATAACAAAATGTAATTTAAAGGTTGAATTAAGAGGTAAATACGAGAAAGTCAGAAGTGGATGGTGATGTCAGGTAGACTGGGGTGATGAGAATGTTTATAGGCAGATGACGTCGGGGAAAATTTGGAGCACCTCAAGAAGCCAAACCAAGCTAGCAAGAACATGGACTCTTGGGTTAAATTGACCATAGCTACAGCCTGTGTCTTAGACCAAGAGACAATATGTAGCATGATCAGAGTGTGGATACAGGGACTAAGAATGTTAGAAGTGAGTGGCAAGCATCTAATTGTGAAACCACGTCACTGATTTTTTGTTTTGTTTGACAATGAGTTTGCAATACACCCATGTACAGAGCTTTAACTTGTGATTTTTTGGGGTTAAAACTGCTGCTATGTTCCCTCACAGTCCACTGCTAACGACATTGTAGGTGCATCCGGCATTGCACAGATGATTGTTCATTTCTGGACTAATTTGAACTTCCAGTTTGAGCAAGAGAAGCCCTCAACTGATCAAACTAAGATCAGGCCTGACAGCCTGCCACACAGCCCTTTGTTCCTGATTGCTAGACCAAAGACAAATAGCTGCCATGTGACCTAGCAGGATCACACATACCTTCCAAGTATCCAAACTGTCAGTCCATTGGTTGACGTCACCTCCTGATCAATGACATCATCATGTCTATAAAACTGGGTGGCCCATTCTCTGTTTCTCTTTCTCTTGGATCTCCTATCCACTCCATTCTTCTCCTGAACATTCATACTGGAACACCATCTTGGACAGGCCGTCGGCCTTCCTGAATCATGGAGCCTCAGTGGCCTGACTGGACCAGAACAGCCCGACGAAACTACAGACTGGCAGAGACGCGAAGGCTTGGAGATTACATTATCTTCATTATAGTATTTTTCTTATGTCCTTTGACAGAACATGTTTCAACAGCAGGCTTTAGTCAGAGCTGCTGTCCAGCTTTAGACAGACAAACAGACACAGTGTCCACATTAGTCCGTCAGCTAATATTATTTACTAGTCCAACAACAAGATGACCAGCTCGGCATCCGTCTTGCAGCCTTTTATTTCATAAATGCCTCACCATTGACTAAAATCCAGTGAGAAATGCACCATTGTCCAGTGGCCTTTTGGTTCGTCACTCTCTCATTTACCCCTCTTGGCTTCCTTCGTCAACGTCCTCTTCGAGGAACCAAGTCGCCCACTCGCCCGGCTCTGGCATAACATCAGTGCTGCTCCCTGCCAGTAACACAGCATCAGCATCACGTTGCTGTAACGATGAAGCTGTTGTGCCACAGTCAATGCTATGAGTACCTTACATCAAAATGCAGGTCAATGCAACATCAGCATTTATAGCCTCAGAAAATGCCATCAAGCTGAATTAACACCTCTCTGACAGTTTCAACAAAATAAATTGACATGAAAAATTGAAAATCTAAAGGTATATCTATCTGAAGGGATATCAAGGATATTACCCTCATGTATCTTGTCCCAATTTTATCTAACCCTGCAAGCCAGGACGCAGAAGTGACTTAAATGTCTAAGAAAAGTAATGGCTGTGGTACTCACTAATGAGTGAGAAACGAACTCTAAAAATGAACAATATGCATTAAAAATAATGGGCACGCTACTTGCTAATGGGTGACATAATTCTATAAGCCAGCAGCTAAAAAACCACACAATGGTCTTGATTCTTGCTAACTACAGAGTTGATTTAAAGTCCCCCTCCTATCAACCAAGTGTTTTTCTTATGTTTCTGTCCTCTAAATTGTCTGACATTGACATTGACTATAGTGACTTGTATCTGAGAAAAATTTGTCACTAGAAAGGTGTTTTCACATTCCTCTCTTGAAGGGGGAGTTGTCTGTGCACTTCTCTGCAATTTGAAAATGCGACGTAGTTCGGGCAAGCTTTAATTGGCACGTCACTTTCCATAAACCAATTGCTGTCTAATATGTGAAACACTGTTTGACATGTCAGACATGTTCTCACTTACAGGAAATACTCTGTTTGGTTTAGATGAGGGGTAGAGCGTGCAGGAAGCAGGGCATGACACAGATTACACCACTGTCACAGAAATGTTCTGTCATTCGGCCCTTACCAACAGAAGTCCCTGAATCTCTCGGCCTCTCCAGTTAGACATTTTCTTTTCTTACACTTTGGCCGAGTCCCATGATAGGAACGTCATCAACACACCCACTCATTCGCAAAGTCAATTTGATATCGGGTACAACTTATTTGCGTTCCCACATACAGCTCAACAGAATTACAGTTGTGATAATATTCAGGGCAACATCACTCCCTAGTGTGATATTGCTTAAACACATTTTTGGCCACTGGTTTGTTAACACTTCTATATTCTTTACCCCCAGTACGAAATCCCTCATGTCTCAGGCTAATGAATTCCTCCGCAGTTGCATTGTTTTATAGTATAGTAATAGTAAACATAATATCTTTGCGTCATTCACTGTATGCATTACAAATCTACAGCAACAACATCGCATACACCTTAAGTGCTGCATTTAGTAAAAAAAAAAGAAAAAAGAGATGTAGCTAAAGAGAGTTGAAGTGAAGCGAAATCCAGCTCCACCCAATCTATTTCCAGGATACTATGACTTACATGCTCAGACTACAAAATCAACAAAAGTTATAATATCTTGTCTTCAACGCAGGCCAAACCACACACAGCTCTGAGCAGAGATTTTCTGTGTTGATGGTAATGATTGTGACACGAAAGTGTAATGCGTCAACCATAAAGTGGTAGCTTTACATGTGGGCAGACTTCACTATGTTTTACTATTCCCCATCCCCTTCAACCCCCTTTCCCCCATCCAACAGACACACACACTTTTGCCTTAGGCGTAATTAGAGTAGGAATGTCTGAGAAAGGTTGTTAGGGAACCACCCTGAGCTCCTTACACAGACAGGAAGTTCGACGTATAATTCAGACCTGAAATTCTGACAGTGCTCTGCATCTCTGTGCATTAAACTGATGCAGATCCTATATACAGTGGAGATAAAGAGTCTTTACAATTCTGTCCTCTTGTGCACTTGTTTTATGTGGACGACCGGCCTTTTTGAGAAGAAGAAGAAGAAGAAGAAGACGAAGAAGAAGAAGAATTACTTTTATTTATCCGCAAGGGAAATATAATTTTTTCACTCTGTTATTATTATTATTCATGTTACATACACACAGGCCCGAAATACACACATGCACAAACAGGACCTATATACATGCAATTAATGAAGAGATTTCAGAGCGAGGGGGTTGCCAATTGCCTTAGCGCCCCGAACAGTTGGGGGTTTGGTGCCTTGCTCAACAGCACCTCGGCAGTGCTCAGGAGATGAACTGGCACCACTCCAGCCCCCAGTCCACGCTCCAATCTGTGTCCTTTTAAAGTTGAAATATTCTTGAAATCACAGACTAGGAACTCTCAGCCTCTCTCTGAGGGCTGACAACAATTAAGTCAATTGTCACCAGGTGCCAGATTAATACCAATAACTGGGAGGTATCTGAAAGTTTTCTCTAATTTTTTTCAATGTTTTTTTTTTCACCAAATAAAGGTTTTTTTTAAGTGTCTTGGGTATTTGAAAAAATAGCAGTGGTATAGATACAGCAGATATTCTATCAAATTATGGATGAGTAAATGACAGTATTTCAGAATCTATCAAGTATTTATTTAATGCTCTATAATTTGGATTATTATTGTTTATACCTCAAATCTACCGTTTTCTTTAAAGCTAGGATTCACCAGAGCTGGATTAATATACTGCATTTAGGCTTCTAGTGAAAAAGCAGTTTCTAAATGTATCGTTACAAGTGAACATTAAGTAAGGCCACCAAAGTCAGAGCCTACCAAGAGAAGTGGCAGGAGAGCAGAGAAAGATCTTCAAAATAATTTGTTATAACAGATAACTAGAGCTGTTCTATCCAAACAGGATGAAGGTAATGTTAAGAGTTTTAAATCTGGGAAGAAAGGCATTAATTTTTTATTGTGCATGCATGCTAGTAAAAATGAAAATAAATGCTTCTATCTTGGCAAAAGCAGAATTAATTCTTGCCAGAATAAAATCAGGTCACTTGGTCAAGACAATGTATTACTTTATATTTCATCATAATACACATTCGGTCAGGGAAACGATGATCTTTTTCACAAGACTGAATAAACATGTACCCCCCTTCTTATTTGCTTGGAGTTGTGTGCAATCTCAGCAATAATGAACAGCCAAATTAGACCAACATGTTTGAAAATGTTGCCAATCACTACAGTGTTTAACATAAATGATCCAACGCATATCCATAATATGGGGTAAGTTCAAATAAAATACTTTTAAATGTACAGTGGAAAGCTTTTCTCTGACCTGAGGTCCTAAGGAGGAAAGATGACTTGCAACTGAAATATTCCCACAATCATTTATTGTACAATTATCAGTAATATAGTAAATAATATAGTAAAATGCTAATCACTCTCCTTTTAAAAAACATGATATGATGTCATAGACAGAACTCATCATTCAGTTGGAGTGCTGACCTTTATTTCAAGGCTCTTGACCTGACTGTGGTGAATCACTCAGTTTAGTGTTTGACTTCAGATAACCCTCATCTCCACTACTGCATGAGGCATTCCTGCCTTACAAAGTTGTGATACACCAGAGGTTTCAGTCTCACTCAGGGCAAGGAGAAATGTATTATTGCTTTACGCAGCATGCACACTGCTGTTACTGGTCTATATACAGACTGTACAGCTGGGATTGGCAGGAAACTCAGTGGGCTGGTGTCAGTGCCAGAAAAAGGGGCATCTGTAATTAGTCACAGACAACCTGCTATAATGCCAGAGTGAATCTAAAAGAGAAGAAAAACTGCTCTCTGGAAGAGAAAAGATTGTGGTGATTATACAGTAGTTACAGTAGCTGAAACTGAAACTAAATCTACATGTTACAACAAAAGCACAAACAAAAAACTGAAAATAAACTTAAAATCTGTGTCGTAACTATGAATTGAGATAACACAACCTGATCTTTTGAGGGAAAATTGTGTAGTGAAGTAATCAATTGGCTGTCCCACTTTTACAATTAATTAACTTCAGTTTTTAGTTTTTCATTTCCATGCCTCCTGTTCATTGTTTATGCAAATAGCCGTGTAGTGCAAGTGCATTAACATATTAACATTTGCATAAAGGCTTGCAGTCACAAGCATCAGTAATGATCCTGGCTGGTCAGACAAATCTTAAGACGAAATGTCTGATATGTAACTGTGGATGAATGTATGAACACAGACTCTAATACTCACTCATATTATTCTGCTTTCTGGTTTATATAGTGAAACATAATGACTTGTTCAATCCCGTAATTCCCCTCTGATTAGAAACCCAAGGACAATGCAGAATCTTTCACCAAAGCAGCATCTCCACAATCACTACCATTTAGGCCGAGCTTATTACCGCTAAATTTTATTGTCTTTGGTCTGAACCAATGTTGACTTTATTACTGTTGTCATATGTAGTCTGTATTGGTTCACAGTGCCTATCTAAAACTGATCCAGGGCTAAACAGAGGTCACATGATGTACAAGAAGATGTTTTATTGGAGTGACCTGTCATCTTGTACAGGAGAGTCCAACAAATCCAACACGTTTAACCTTCTGTAAAACGTGTTGGGTTGAGCATGTTGTACTTAAAGAAGATTGATTGATAGCTGATTATTAGCCAAATGTTTCCTCAGCTTTACAGGGTGGATACATTTAGTTTTTTCTTTAGTGTTAGATGTCAACCCCTAACCGAACCCCTTCCAACCCACAATGTTAGTATTTGAGGTAGTTCCCTGTACTTTGATCAGATCATATGCATTTATTTTGGACTGAAACTCACATTTTAAGCCATCTAAGTGTGGTGTTTGGAACCAGCGGCATTCCAATCTCATCATTCTCACCTGAAGAAACCAAAGTTAAAATCAGCTGTGTAGAGTAATATTTATTATGTGATATTTCTGTGGTGGTTGTTCTTTTCAAGGGCTATTGTTACTTGACTGGTTATCAATTCAAATAGCTACTTCTTTTATGTTGACCATTATCATTTCTCATTTGTCATACGCACTATCATCAAACAAAACATACAAAAAATAAGTTTGACAGGACATTTTCACTGTACTTTTATTCTTGTTGAATTTGTAGTCTAGTTTGTTTTCCCCCTGGGTGAGATTCATTTGGGTAGGTGTGAACGCAGTAATTGCACAGACAAAAAGCAGCCACACTGCAACCATATACAGTAGAGGAGGTGGTCTCAGTCCCAAATAAACTATGGAGTGTTTGTGGTGTAAACGTGATCTGACCTTGATCAACCAAACTACAACGTGTTCTCTGCAAGTTTGAGCTAAACTCTGCTTTTCATTTGCAGGGGTTACACACACACCGGTCAAAAGCTGACACCAGAAATGTCCTAAACATAATAACATAAGAAGAAAAGAGGATATACAGGCAGACAGCACAGTGTCTACAGATACATATACCAACAAATATTTCTAGTGGATTCGGGAGGGGGGCTCCTGCATAATATACTGTACCTTTAAAGCTCTGTGATGTGAAAGTCTTCTTTTTGCTCTTTGGTCATCTTTTTATTAGTAAACTTGCCCACAAACTCTAGTTTTAGGGGCATAGATTAGGCTAATGATGAAATCTCCTGCTGCAGTTAGATCGTTCCCAGAACAAAGTAAGAAAGGTTTATGTTTGTGATGATTTGTAATCTCGTCCACTCTCTGCGGCACACAGCTTTTGCTCTGCTCTTGAGCTCACCTGGGATGAAAAAGTAATGTAAAGGCTACAGAAGCTTTAGTTTCACCTCCGGTCTGTTTTAATTAAGTGCTACAAAAAAGACAACTGTCCAGAAAAATGTAAGGAAACTGTAATAATATGTGAAATTGTTTTGGATGCATTGTTTTCAAAATTACCTTTTGAAAACATGTCCTGATTTGATTTGTCATGCATGATCCTAAAAACATGTTTCCATGTCAAACCCTGGAAACTTGCTGCTGGTTCCAGGAAGTGATACACTGGGGCCAAACCAGATACAGGAAGTGGATGGCCACCCAGTCATGGTGGGAACTGGGTATGGAAGCTAAGCATATGATAAACCTGTGTGTGTGCGTGTGTGTGCGTGTGTGTGTGTGTGTGTGTGTGTGTGTGTGTGTGTGTGTGTGATTTGTGAACATGTGGTCTGCAAGAAAAGAATCACATCAGGAAGTGATAAAAACCCAGAAATAACAATTTTATTTTGCTGTTTTTCAAAAATACATTTTACTACAAGCTGTTTATCCCTCTTATTGGTTATTTTAGAATTAATTTGTAACATAAAAACCGTGTCTGCTTTAAAATCAAACAACATGTTTATGTTGAGTGGTATTGTTTCTTGGGTTGCCAGGTTTGGCCCTCATCCTGCTTGGTTTTGGAGCTCCGTCTCAGGGAGACAACTGTTTTTACTTTAGAGCTTTCCACCGGATTGACTGAATTATTCTTACTGAGCTCTGTTTTTGTCTTGCAGGTGCCAAAAGTTGGCTGTTAAACGTGGTGGATAGGCAACCCCAGCCACATAGAGCCAGAGGTTTTGTCTGTTTCACAATACATTTATTTCCTGTCTCAACAACTGCGGCTTATCCAGACTATGTTAATGGATGCAAAATTCAGGCAGAAAAGTTCCAAACAGTGGCTGGTTTCACCATTGTCTTAGCTCCGTCAGTAAAACAGAAACCAATTAGATTTTAAACACTTGTTATGTAACTAAAAATATGTGGAAAGCTGGCTTTTCGTTTTTTTGATTTTGTTATTGTTTCTCTGCTTCTATTCTTTCTCTTTCAGTTTCTGTTTGCTTCTCTGTTTATTTCTCGTTGCTTGCTCTTTCATCACAGGGTATCACATAATACAAACCCAATTTATACCTGAAATTATCCACATCTATCTGGCTCAATTATCTAGATAATGACATCTGATCACAGGGACTTTGCATTTATACCTGGTAATTATATGCACCCTTGTTATTTCTCTTGTTGCTCTACCAACAATGACAAATTGAGTGGGTGAGTCAGGTGAGATGGTCTTATGGGACAAGCAAGGTGAGGTTCATGTTATAGATGGAGACAGGTGAAGCGAACATTAGGCTTTATTATGTATTATTATATATATTATTATTATTATTAGATATTATTATTAGATATATTATACTATATTGTAAGGCGATACAAGCAACCTACAGGCGTGATTTTTGCGTCTTTTGCATCTATCACGTCCAACGCGCAAGTTGAAATTATTGAACTTTCCAGACAAAACGGTTTCATCAAAAAGTTCTCCGTGATAACATACAGGGGATCACCAAAGCCGCCATTGTTTTAGTCCTTGACTACATCAAGGAAACCAGACTGTTTCTGTGGATATAATATAATGGCTATACTGATGATTACCCTTTCATTTGGCATGGCCCATTTTTGGCGCTATTCTGTTTACATCAACTCTGTACACTGGAGCCTTGCCTTACAAAGAAATTGGTCAAAAAAAGCAACATTCTTGGGTTGATGAAGACACTGCTAGAACATCACTACCTGCATACAGAGATGCTAATGGTTGACAGGGTTTTTTTTTTTTTAAAGGAGTTAGAGGAGATTGGCCTGAAAGTAAACATTTCCACTTTTCCTCAGTCCAACAGACAAATTGCAGCCACAGATGTCACCACAACTGAAAGGATAGCTGCTCACCGAGTTCACGTGGAGGGGGCAATCGGCAAAAATAAATTTAAAATTGTATATGGCAGAATTCCAAATGTCAGGTTAGCAAACATCCACCAAATTTGGTATGTTGTAAGCATGCTATCCAATTCACAGCCAACATTCTTTGGATGATAGTCTCTGGTTTCTTGTTTCCCTATGCCTGCGTTTTGTCAATGTACATCAGAAATGTTTTCATAGATGTAAAATAAAATGATTTATTTGATTGTCATGGCCTACTTTCATTTCTATACAGACATTGGAGTAGAGTGTTGTCGTATATGTTTTGCATTGTTTACCTGGTAGCTTAAACCACATCCAATGGGCCATTCCTTTCCCTGTACTCTCACTGTTGATGAAGTCTGGTGCACCAAGTACCTTATTGGTGTCCCTACCACGTTTTATTTTCCACCATAGACTTCTTCTCTCACACCTAACTCTGTCCTAAAGCAATAAGCAAAAATTCAATAGTAATGTGTATTGCATAATATGATTCTTACAGCAACAAATCAAGGATTCACAGTCATAATGCTTAGCTTACCTGTTAGGGTATAGGTGCAGATGAGTGGCTTTTGTTTGCTGGTGAGTTTGGCTTTGGCCACAACAACAGAGGTTGGCTTTTCTATCCTCTTCCCTCTTGTTTTTTTTGCCACTGCTGGGGAACATCAGCTTTGGTCCGCAGCACGTCCAAAAAAGTGCATACGACGAATGATGTGGGCACAGTAACCTGCTTCACTAATTCAAAATTAAAAAATGTTTGTTAGATATCCGCCATACTCTTACAGTATAAGATACAGCAAAGCGTTGTTGTTATCCAGTATTTTATAGCAATAATATGCCTGAGCTAGATTCCACTAAATCTAGCTGCGCTAACTAGCCTAACTTTAAATATTATATTATGTGAATTCATTGATTTGAATAAATCACAATGGGATGCAGCAAAGACGTTAGTTTTAAAGTATTTTTGAATCTTTCTGGTGTTTTCCTCGTACACACACACACACACACACAAACACACACACACACACACACACACACACACACACACACACACACACACACACACACACACACACACACACACACACACACACACACACACACACACACACACACACACACACACACACACACACAGTCTGGGAAAGTCCTTATCACAGTGGCTTTAATACTCTTCTAATTAATGTCTTGTTCCACTGTCTGCCAGCCAGTGTTCCACCACATTTATAGCCTGGAGAGAGAGAGAGAGAGAGAGAGAGAGAGAGAGAGAGAGAGAGAGAGAGAGAGAGAGAGAGAGAGAGAGAGAGAGAGAGAGAGAGAGAGGGAGAGAGTATGAAAACTCCACAGCAAGTTGTTCCATCTCCACCAGCAGCCAGACCAGCAGCCAGACCTCTGATCTCTCAACACCCTCAAATATATTTTTTACGATAACAGAACTTGATGTACTAATGTTCTTTAAAGATTAACACAGCAATTTGAATGAACACACAAATATCCTGAGGTTGCTATTAAAAATTTCCACTCTAAGGCAACCACAGAAATCGGGGTCCCTCATATGCATTTAATAGGAAGCAACAAGTAACAAAATACCAATGACATCAGCTTTACAATGTGTTTGTGCATGTCAAGTGTTGTTAGTTTTGTCCAGTTGTGATTGTTACTTTTTGATATCAGGTGCTTTTGAGAAGCCTGAAAAGACAGATAATGTGAGGCGACTCACGTCTGGAGAGTCCAGAGTTTCTCTTTCACACATGCAGAACACAACAGGAGATTCACCATGTCAAATGCGTTCTCACTTACTGGGAATACTCCGTTTGGGTTAGGTGTTAAAGAGGCATGAGGGAGGACATGGTGCACTTTACTCCGACAGAGTTAGTTCAAAATTTGGTCACAAACAACGGAGTCTTTTGCTATCCATTGAATTTGGCCCGTACATTTCTGAATCTCATCGTCTCTCCAGATGGACATTTTCATTTGCGTCACCCTTCTTCCCTGTTGGAGGTTAGTTTTGTATCCTGTGTTGGCCGGAGCACAAACGTGTTAATGCATTGTATTGATAGTATATTAAATAGAATGCACTTGTTACAGAGTGCATTTTTGAAAATCTCAACTGTAACAAGTGACAGCAAAACATAAATACAGACACAAGACAAGAGATAATGGATTGGATTTATATAGCGTCTTTTTCAGTAACTAAAGATGCTTTGCAGAGTCCAGGTTCCATTCATTCACACAGACATACATGGTGGTGGTAAACTACGATAGTAGTCACAGTTGCCCTAGGGCAGACTGACGGAAGTGTGGCTGCCAATCAGCGCTCCTCTGACCACCTCCTCAAACATACAGCAGTCATACACATTCACACGGGGTAAGGTTGGTGAAAAGATGATCTCACCAACACATTCTCACTCCTAGCTCATCACTTACGGACGCATGGTCAGGACTCCTTGGTATCACTTTTTAATGTGTAGTGTGGTCCAATAGACTTCAACACACAGTTAACGTTGTGAATCCAAACAAAACTACTTTATTAGGTTTAGGAGATCATGGATCATGGTATGTTTGTTACGTAACTTATGTATGTGAAGTAGCTTGCAACGTTGACTTTTGGTTCCACAGTTGACACAAACAGCAGTCTCCTGGGTGAAAGTCCTGTGTTTGTTTGACCCATCCATCCACCATGACCTCCTCCCTACTACTGGACTCTGTCACTCTTAATACTAGTGATGTCCAAATAAAGCTTCATGAACCATTGTCATTGTTCACCCAACTAGATGGTGCTTTAGTTTAAAGAAAAGTACTTGAGCAATAGCAATTCTGTGTGCTTTCAACCCTTTGTTTAACAGATAGTATAATCTATTGGGCTGAAACAGAGGCTGAAACTTTATCCAGTGTGTTCTGAAACATTTAACCCAGACTTGCTTCATGCTACTTTATTCGTCTTTAATCCAACAAACTTCAGATCGCTCAGGTTCACATGGGCAGGCTTGCATAAATTAGGCTAATTATAATGTTCTGTGTTCATGCATAAAGTTAAAGAATAACATATACAAGAACATAATTTTAATTCAGTGGCAACAAATGTAAAAAAAACAAAAAAAAACAAAGGAGTCAGTCATAGACCCTGATACAAGGTCACAATGTACTGTACTTCAGTGGGGCGGATAAATACTCATTAACTCTTCAACAGACATCTTTAAAAACAGAAACATTTAAGATCTATAATATTCAATTATCAGACGGTGACGGTCCTCCATACAAGACTGAGCAGGACGCGTCTGCTGTGTTTAGTAGGCGACATACCTCAGTGTGTCGGTAGAAGCTTTGATTTGAGCGGTTGAGTAATTGTACGTTTTTGCCTGTGAGGCCTCAGAACTCATCAAGCTGTCAGAGCTCAACATGTCCACACCATCAGAACGATGACATAACGTTTTACTGTAAGACTGTCAGTGTGTGTGTGTTAACCCAGTGACTAATGGTGAGTGTGTTTGTGTGTATTAAAAAATCAGTGTCTGATGCATTAAATTACTATTTTTGTTTATTGTGCTTGTGTGTATTCTGGATTACAGATTTACAGTAGCTTGATTATTAATGTTGCCAAAGCAGGAATTACTGTCACTGATATCCACCGTATGTTTCCCAGCAAAGAGACGCTTTACTGTTACATTATGTCTTTCAATGTCCTGTGTGAGCATGTCTTGTTATGTTGGGTGACTGCTGCAGCTCTTGACAGCATTTAAACAAGTCCAATTTTACAGTATAGTGTATAGAGTTGTCTGCCATAGCTGGAGGAAAATGAGAGACTTTGTTCTACACTCATTACATCAGTTCGCGGCCATTCAAGTGTGTTAATACAATATTTCCTCATCCTAAACATAAAGTGCACAGGGGAGATTTATTTGGCTTTTAATCTGTTTTTAATCAATCACGCATTGACCACATACCTGTGTTAGCAGGGAGTAAGGTTCAAAGTACAGTGACAGCAAAGTTTATATGTTGTGTTAAAGAATGTAGCGTCTTTATCTGTGTTGCCATGGATTCGTGGAGTCCCTTTGAAACAAAATTAACCCAAATGTCAGCTATGTGTGGAAATACATACAGATCCTTAATGAGCCACTTTATTCAAACATGTGTTTTCTTATGTTTATATCCCCTTAAATGTTTGACTATACTGACTTCACAGTCTTCTCCTGAAGGAGATGTCTGTGCACTTACTGAAATCAGAGATTCAAATGTGTCCCGGGCGAGCTTGATTTGGGATGTCACAGATTTGAAAGCCAATACAACTAGTAAAAAAAAAAGTTCTGTACAAACAAAAATATATTTATAAGTTACCAGTAAAATGAGCTAAATGCAGAAGGGCACTGAGTACAAAATATGTTGTTGTTTTTTTCAGAACCAATTCATTTTAAATCAGAAATTAAAATGACTGTGCATTATCATGATGGTGTAGTGGTTAGCACTGTTGCCTCATAGCAGCTGTGGATTCTCATCAGCTTCTGCCTGATCCAACAACTGTATCAACCAGACTGATGGAATATACAGACACACATACACTTTTTTATGTGGGGAAAACCATGCTAAACATAATATGAATCATAACTGATTATTTCTGTACTTTCTCTTAAAGTCCCCCTCCATGTTTGGAGGAGGACTTTAAGAGAAAAAAGTAGCAGAGCATTTTGTTTCTGAGATGTATGGGAGCTCAAACTGGTATATTTATGTTTGTTTTGTTCATCGATTTGTCTGTTTCTTGATCATAAATCTAATGTATTTTATGTACACTTAGAGTAAACAACTCTCCATCTGTATGTGAGTGTGTGTATATGTGTGTGTGTGTGTGTGTGTGTGTGTGTGTGTGTGTGTGTGTGTGTGTGTGTGTGTGTGTGTGTGTGTGTGTGTGTGTGTGTATGTGTGTGTGTGTGTGTGTGTGTGTGTGTGTGTAGAGTATATATCATCAGACAGACTCAGACACTTTACGAGCCAATCAAGTTCAATCATTGTGTAGTCTCAACATCGCTGCAAGCGTAAAATCCAAATTACAAGAGAATTCAGAGAATGCATGCCTGTCTGGATTCAAACCCACTTCACTCCCTTTTTACCGCCCCCGTCTTATTATCAAATCAAAGTCAGCAGGATGTAGTATCGAATGGCCCTGTCCTGACCCCCATTTATCTCTTAGTAACAGTCAAATAGGACTTGTTCAGCATCTGATTTATACACTGCTCTGTTCCACCTTGAAATTGCTCAAACAACAATTGAAGTTACTGTAATTTTGCACTCAACATGTTGATTAAGCATGAGAAAAAGACTTCCTTTATAATTTAATAAATTAACATCCACTCTTCCTTCAAGATCTCAATCGTTGAAGGGGTTGCAATTTAAAAGGTTGTAACTTGTCTTTCAAATCACACATTAAAAATATCTGTCTCTGTCTCCATGTTCTTTCTTAGAAATGAGTCAAGAGGAAACATTTGATTTTGCAAGTGATTTTACCTTTATTGGAATATGGTGATCTAGACTTTACGAATGCATCCGACCAGTCTCACCTAAAGAAGTTGGATACTGCCTACCATTTATGTTATATTGTGGCTGTGGAAATCTCATACACCACTCTACTATGCCGCTAAATGGCCAACTCTGTATGTCCACAGATCTTTGGTTGGCTTTTGTTTAAACTTCTCTCCTTGTGCTGGTTCCTTCTTATCTGTGTACATACATGTGTAAAAACCAACATCAGTATGGCTTGCCTACAGTTTGTTCCCACTATAGGCAAAAAAGCTTCTTCCTGAAATGATGTTCAGATAAGAGGGACAGAGCTCAGAGCTCAATATTGTGAGACAATTTAAGTCCATTTTAAAGGATCGAGAAAACATTCTCTTGGACGATGGCATTGCTCCCACAATTTCTCCCTGAAATCGTTTAAAACTCGTCCCTATGAATGCATTATAACTGTTTTCTTATATTGCATTTTAACTTGGTATCTTCTCAGACATTAGTGTGTGGCTGTCGTATTCATCTGTTGGTATTGTTTGTGTTATTGTCGTAACAATGCTTATTCTGCCCTCTTGGCCAGGTCATTAATGAAAAGGAGTTTTTGTAGAGATTTATTCACAACTTTATTTTTACCTGGTTAAATAAAGGATATAATGTTTTTCCATGAGCACAACTTGACTGAGCTCATCCAATTATATACATACACACAGACAGACACACATTCAAACGAATAAAGTTACTCACATACTTGGAAACAGACACACACACACACACACACACACGCACACACACACACACACACACACACACACACACACACACACACACACACATATAAATCAGTCTGGTGTCACAGACAAATTCTCAATTATCCAGAGAGACCTCAGTCAGATGATCTTGTTCTGTCTGTGAGGAAGCTGAATCACTGTCATACCGACCGCCACTATATGCTGCAGTTTTTCCCAGAGCCTGTCACTACATGTCCTTAAATTAACTTCATACACAGAGAGAGAGAGAGAGAGGGAGAGAGAGAGAGAGAGAGAGAGAGAGAGAGAGAGAGAGAGAGAGAGAGAGAGAGAGAGAGAGAGAGAGAGGGGGGCAAACAAGTACATTCACATGCTTCTGTCTGGGTTGTAAAAGTCTGCATGTCTTTATCCATGTATTTGTCTTTGCATCGTGTGTGTGTATGTGTGTGTGTTTGTGTGTGTGTTTGCCCCCGCACCACCACAATACCAACCACAGGAAGAGTGGGAGAAAGAGTAGAGGTGGACCATGGAGCGGTTAACCTCATGACATAACAAGCTCTGAGCTGATTGGCTGCTGCCTGAAGCTGGAGCGTTTATAAGCCAACGGGAGCCTCAGTTTCAGCAGCAGCATCACCGAGCAGCCAACAACATCCCTGGAAGCCCAGGAGATAAACTAAAGACAAACCACGTCCGTCTGTTTCTGCCCCACAATCTGCAGCCTCTCAAGTCCTGAAGCTCCCAAAGACTGCAAACAAGGTCAGAACAAATATATGAAATTGTGTTTACTGTGAATACTGATGGTGTGATGAAGATATGGGAGGGCAGGGTAATGTTTGTGTAAGCTGCTGAAAATGTGCTTTATTTATCGGAATGAAAACGATTCAACATTTGGAAACTTGCAGTGTGTAAAGGTCCAAAGTTCTTTTATGCATTTGAAATAAGGTCTAAATAGGTGTACACCCATTTCTACATACTTTTGTGTACTTTTGGTCTGGGGCTGTTTTTTCATTAGGCTGAGCTTCATAGTTTGGGGCACCTTAATACTACACCATACAGTCATATTATAGATGATAGTTTGCTTCCAAATGTGTGCTAAAGGTGTGGTAGAAGGTCTTTTTTGCATTGTGCACAAAGACCGGTCCATAAATGAATGGTTGTTCCAGTTTGGTGGGGAAGAACTTAACTGTCCTGCACAGACCTCTAACCTCAAACCCATCCAACACTGGGATGGGATGAACTGGGACACTGACTATGAGTCAGTCCTTGCTGCAGCCAGGTCCCAACACCTTGCAGAAAACCTAAAGCAGCAGAGGAATGCCCAAGGACTTGGGATGACAATCACATATGATGTCAGGTATCCACATACCTTTGACCATATAGGTTATTTTATAACTTACTTTCTAATTTTTTAATTCCCGCTTCACTGCAAAAAAATAATTTAACCATCTTAAAAAAAAAATCCAATTCCCAAAGTATTATATAGTATGATATATATAGTAGTATAGTAAGAAAAGTGTTGTGCCTAACTTAATTCCAAATACAAATTTTTACATTAGCAAATGCAATTTGTTTTCATCCTAGCGCTCTAACCTGCTTTATACCATGCAGTTTCCAGATGAGCAATAGTGGCCTTAAGGCTAACAAGCCAGATTGTGATTGGTTGATCATGGCGATCCTGAAGAAAGAGGCTTCATCTTAGTGAAACTCCCTTGAGTAAATAAGGTTGTAGCATTAATTTATTGAGTAAATAATAAGGAAATAGGTTGAAAAATAAAAATAGAAAACTACTGACAATTTTTTTAAAACAAGTTCATCTAAATTAGAAACATTGTTTTGTAAAAAATACATTTTAGGTAGCAATGGCTTCAAGATTGTTTTGCAGTTTACTCAGTGTAATGGGCTCATTGTTTTAGAGTCTAAATGCAGCCTTGAGAGTTTTCTATCCAACTGTGACTTTATTTTGACTGATTTTCAAACACTTGTCCAACATTAGCAGGAATCAAAAGTCATTGTCGAGCAAGCTCTCATTAACTTGTGGAGCTACAAAGAAGGTTTGGTTGTCCACCATAAAGCTATGTAGTTTATTGCAGTTAAATTTAATAAAATAAAAAAAAAACTTTACAGCAGTGGAAGTCCGCCTCTGATTGGTCAGAGGTGAAGCTGGGAGTGGCTGTGTTTGATTGGCTGATTAGTATTACAGTGACCCCAAAGCAGGAAGTGGAAGCTGTGGGCAGCAGGAAATTAATTTTTTGGTGTTGTCCATGTCCAGGTCCAGCCCTGACTAACCACACCAGCGAACACACACTGATTAACTACCAGCTCAGTCAGAAGTGATTTTGACTGAAGAGCTGACAAAGCCATTGTTTGCCTAGCAACACCACAATGGCGACAAGACTCCAGGAAGCCCAGGAAGAAATAGTCTTGTCCATTAACCCCCGTAAAACCACAAGTTGTTGTTTTGACAATTTGGTTTTGTACGTGTTTATCAGATATGACATTTAATTAGCGAGGTCTGGAGGGGCTGGTTGGCAGGTTTGTCTTCTTTTGGACATAGCAAGGCTAGCCATTTTCCCCCTGTTCCAGTTTTTATGCTAAAATGGGATTTGGCTTGAGAACCGGAGGGTCATTGGTTCTAGTCCCCTTACGGATAAAGTATGAAATGCAGACTAGAGGCTGGAGCGTGCCAGCTCGCCTTCTTGGACCTGCCCTTGAGCAAGGAACCAAACCCCCAAAACTGCTCCAAGGGCCCCGTGGCTGTCCAATCCATGGTGGAAACGCAATCCGTAGATGATTGAGGTTAGGCACTGACCTCTAATGGTTAAGATGGCCCATTGGTTAGGTTAAAATGTACAGCATACAGATATGAGACTGGTATTGTCTTCTCATATAACTCTTGGAAAGAAAGCGAATAAGCACATTTCCCAAAATGTCAAAACTATTTCTTTAACCACCACAGCTATGTGTCCAACCCTAACCCTAAATCCCATTCTAACCTTAACCCAAAAACAGAGACTTGACCTTCAAACAGTCCTTAGAAGAAGTGAGGTCCAGACAAAATGTCCATACTCCAGAGGTCTGAAACTGAAATTGGGCCTCTCAAAGATAGACATACAGAAATACACACATGCATACAGTCATATGGGCGTTTGTCATTTCATCTGCTGCACTGTGGCTTTCCAGTTATAACCTGGTGAATTACACAGTATAGGAAGAGTCCATCATTAAAGATAGACGCAGACACTCTGACTGCTCCTCCCACAGCATGCATGAAGAGAATAGTTACAATAAGGGAGGGGAACACAGAAACATAGAAATGTTTTAAAGCTGCTGTTAGCAAAGACCTACAGTGAAAAAAAGGAATGCATACAATAACGTCTTGCCGGTATTTCACTCAAAACATTTTCATTCAGTGTTACTGTTACACATCTTAAGACCAAAACCAACAATAAACTGTTAACAAAAACCAAATGCAGGTGTGAGGTCTCACACAATACATTTCCTATTATTGACTTTTATGCATAATCTTTCAAGAGAGAATCACTGCATCTAAATACCGATTAAAAATTAACATCGACAGTACCTAAATATATAGTTTTTCCTCTGTGCCACAGTGCTCCATTGGGGTCCAAAAAACTGTGACATGTTCCTCCATTATCATGAACACACACATTCTAGTTTACTTTTTTCTTAATCCCTCATACACCATCCTGCTGCCCCAAACACTCACTAGAGCACCAAGGAGTGAGCGTTACTCCTCTGCTGAAAATAGCCTGACTTCAATATAAATATACAGTATGTCCCAAGGCTTAAAAAGAAGTAGCAATGATTTTGTAGTGTTTTGTATTTATTTTTGCAGTGTACATTGACATCATTTGACATTTTATTTCTCATTTTAATATATCATAATAAATGTTTAATAACTCCTTAGACAGTGCTCTGCAGAATGATTGATGGAAATGAAGTAACTCTAAATGTTGCTGGTTTTCTCCCTTAAATCCTTTTAGCCAAACACCCACATCCATCTGTCTGTAAATCTTACCTGTTATTTTCTCACATCTTCTGGACCAGTAACATCTTGTTACATAGTTTACTAAACCACGCACCAAAACGATGGGATTTTCTCGCTCTGATGACAGAGAAAATATTTTACTGTATCGAAACAGAGTTGTAATGGACACATAACCGCTTGTTTAGGTCTGTAATTAAGGACTTAATGACTTCCTGTAAACTACCAAGGCCTCAGGAAGCACCACTGCTAGTTAACAGCCATGCAAGCCTCCGCTTTTAGGACGGAATGTGAGTGAGAGGATTTACTAGCAGCTCCTTTTCTGTTTGATATGTCATTGTATTTCCTGTGATGTTATGGCCTTCGTACAAGAATTTTGGTGTTGTACAAGCGCTGTGCATCATGATTATGTTTTGTTTTATTGTGTTTTACAATAATGAGTTAATGTCTGACTTCAACCTGCATGTTTCTGTCCTCCCCATCCAGACACAAAACCCTGACACAATGAAAGTGGCTGTTGTTTTCGTTCTGCTCTTCGCCACGGTCCTGTGCCGGCCGGTGAGTCATTTAATTGATCAGGTCAAAACTTCAAGATAACTTTTGCTGAACTGGGAACAGCAGCTTGGACTCAAAACACATTACATATTATGACATTATACTGTAAGTCATAGAGTGTGGTCTATACCTACTCAGCAACGTGTCCTAAGATAAGTTTTGTAATGATTTGGCACAGTTAATAAAATTGAATTGAATTGAACTGAGGATTTTGATTCAAAAATTGTATACATCTTTGTTTGCTTTTTAGGCGGGGAAGATTTCTTTCAGCAGTTCAGAGAGCTCTGAGGAAGTGGTAAGTATGGTAGTAACAGCAGAGAGAGAGAGAGAGAGAGAGAGAGAGCTAGAGAGAGAGAGAGAGAGAGAGAGAGAGAGAGAGAGAGAGAGAGAGAGAAAGAGAGAGAGAGAAATTTCCATATTGACTGAAGTTGGTCTTGTCCACAGGTAAGACGACCAGAAGCTCCACCCAATGCAGCACTTGTACAGGTGAAATATTCTATTTTTCATACTCATACTCTTCTCTGATGATGTTTCATTGTTGATTTCATCAGGGTTATCTTGGATTAGTTACAAACTGTAGGTGAAAAATGTGGCCACTGAGGAGGCAGGGAAAGTCTCATGAGAGATGCTCTTTGGTTTCATTATGGGAAACATAGGATCCGGTGACACTTACTAGGGAAGTCAGGATGTCTCAGGCTTTGCTTCTTTGATGTATACAATTCCTTTTTTAATTTGTCTCTTGTGAGTCCCCCTACTTTATGGACGTGCTATACAAGATCACTGGACTATACTTAGTCTTGTACTTCCTTAATACCTTATCCTGAGGCCTTCAAGAGGTCTTCTTAATACCAAGCGACAACCAAGAAGAATCTAAAACAACAGTCATCAAATGGCCACTTGAGGCTGACTCCAAAAGCGAATCCGCCTAACAGACCCCTAATGCCCAACGTTACAGCCCAAATAATCATGCTTACAGACTGGTACAAAAATGGTTTTGGTCTCTAGAGCTAATTTCCATTTTCATGACAACTGTAAAGAGGATAAATATTTTTAGAACTCACCTGTTTAAATTTTATCAAGGCTTAAAGATATAAATAATTAAGGGCATTGCCGCTCCGAGTGACAGTGAACAGGAACGCACAATCGATAGGGGCCCAATAGCATAAAAAGAAGATTCATCTAAATTATTGTGTCTCCATCATGTTGCAGAGCGATGCAGCGGCTGCTGTTTCCAACTCAGATGAGAGCACAGAGAACTCAGATGAAGACGAGGTGAGAGATGTTAAATCAAATCAGATCAATAGTAATTTATTAGGACTCATCTTGTTAAATAATTCTATATTTCTTATGTCTTCTGATGTTTATTACTTTGTGTTTGAATGATTCTTGCAGCTGTTGGCAGCTGAGGCTCCCGTAGAGGTCAAATCTGGCAGCGCAGACACAACTATATCCCCAGATACAGCCTCTGTCAGCCAGGACAGCGAAGACAGTGATGATGATGACGATGATGATGACACAGAGGAGAGTGTGAGTAAAAACACACCACATCTGGCTACATATACAACATGGTTGGTTAATGATACTGATAGACCAAAGTTATTAAATCTTGAACATTAATCAGCATAAAAAACCTGATCTGCACTAGAAGAAGGTTGGTTCAACATCAGACATTTAGAATATCATATTTCAGGAAGCAGTGATGGCCTCTGCATGTGTTTTTGAATGTGGGTTTCATGTGTAAGAGTAGAAACTGATTATAAATGCCTGCCTGATGGTCTGTATATAGGTGGCCTACCAACTTTGAGGCCAGAAACACAGTGTTTTGTTGCTGTGTATCATTGTACTGATACCTGTTAATTAAACAGATGTTAGAGGTTTCCAATCTCTGATAGTTATATATAGATATATCTTTGTCATCCAGGAGGATGAATCTAGTGACAGCTCAGAGTCAGGCGAGTCCTCCACCCCCGCTCCTGCCACCGTTGTCCCTGTGGTCGTAACAGAGGAACCCGTGACTGAAACGACTGAAGAGCCCATCGTGCCTTCCATCGTCACAGACACAGCCCGCGGCGACAGCTTGGGAGGCTACCCCAGCGACTATAAGTCCATAGTGTACGTGGAGGACAAATCCTACCACAAGGTTCCTGCTCCCTACAAGTCCTACGAGTTTATCAGTGAAGGAAAGAAGACGGCCTACGACATGACGGAGGACAATGAGGTCGACAAGACAATGAAGGTGTATAAGGTACAGGTTAGTTTGAGCTTCAAAACTGTGTTTGTGTTATCCGTTCATAGAGTCCAAAGGGAGTCAAATTTGATATTAGGCTGCTCTAGAATATTAACACTGTCAAACTGTCCAATAATGACCAAAATGCTACCTTCCACCTTGGACTAATTTAACGTTACCCATATGTCAGTGTTTGCAAACTCAACAAAACCTTACAGCATGTATGAATTCTGTTCTCCTGAGACAAATCAAAAAATTAAATCCTTCTGTCCCTCCTCTGCCGCACCTCCAGGCTCTTCAGGTCCACTCCGACATCCTGGAGGAGGACACCAGCACCCCTGACGTGGAGAGCCAGGGCCTTGACGCTTCCTCCAGCACCTCTCAGGATCAAGACATCAGCCTCCGCCAGGCCCCCCTCCCAGAGGAGGAGAGCGCTAGCACCAGCGACGCCACCACTAGCGACGCCACCACTAGCGACAGTTCCAGTGCCCCAGAGGAAGAGGAGGAGAGCACCGACACCGCCAGTGACAGCGCCAGCATCAGCGAGGAGTCCGAGGACGAGGACAGTCAGAGCAGCGAGGAGGCCACAGCCACGCCCGGAGCCGCTGACAGCGAGTCGGATGAGAGCACTGGGAGTGATTCAGATGAGAAGGGAGCGGGACCTGACACTACCACTGACATGCCAGTGGTCATCACTGCCAAATAAGCTCTGCCCATCTAGGAAATAGTGGACGGTGGTGTCAAATAGAGTCACATAAAGAGCACACACTGCATCCAGGTGCAAAAAGCTCCCTCTAGAACCACTTCCCACTGTAGGGCCAAACAGGGACAGCCAAGGCTTGATTATTATTGATTTCAATGTGTTCAGACAGCATTTCTGTTATTATTTGTGCATCCTTTGGAAAGCCGAAATGCTTTCCCTTCTGGATTGTATTTTAATAAACCAATAACTCCTGCATCTTGTGGTCTGGTTGCCGTGGTAAATCCCATGTTTGACCCCACAGGGGAAAAGTGGTAGTATGTTGAAACTGACGACTTCTACCTTCAACAGGAGGCTGACTGACATCAGGACCTTTACCCTCTCTCCACTCCCCTCTGTTACTGCAGGGTAAAAGGTGAAAACTGGAAAAGAGCAGAGAAACCGAGTCCTGATATCTACACTAGCACGACACTGCATTAACCACTAATTAATGACTGCAATATGCAAACCTACATTGTTTTTGAGCTTATAAAATACAAGAGAAAAGTGCAAAGTTAATTTTAATACTTAATACTTAATAATCATTTCAAGCACAATAGAATTTTAACTTGACATTAAGCCTCACATTTGCTGCCAGTGTGGCTTAGCTTTGTTGCTCGCTTGTATCAAATCTGCTGGTGTAGATAAAGGGATGTAAACAGAGAAAGTCACAACCTATTAAAGGGTTGAGTCAGGAGTAGATGCAGTACAGACACACACACACACACACACACACACACACACACACACACACACACACACACACACACACACACACACACATACATACAACACAGCCCTGTTCATTTGCACAGTTACCTACCTACACTACATGTTGTTTGTCCCATGTCATTTACTGTAATGTATCATATTGTACCATTTCTAAGATATTAATAAAGTTCTTTTTCATAAAAAGAGATGTTGGTTGTTTACATGATAAGATGTTAAGACAGCAGTGGTGGACAGTAAGTGAGTACATTTCAGGTATACTTGCTTAAGTATTTGTATTTTGTACTTTATACTTCTACTTCACTATGTCCAAGAGGGAAACATCATTTTACTGCTCTACATTCGTCTAACAACTTGAGTTACTTGGCAGGTTCAGATTAACAATACCAAATATAACCAATAAATTAATTATGATAGTATTATAGGTTCTTAAGCTACCCAGCAGTATGGAAAGTAATATTTAATATATATATAAATAAATTAAAATTAGCTCCACATTTACCAGTTGCTACATGTAAGTGATGAACACATAACGCACACACATAGGGCCATGCTGCATAATAAGTACTTTTACTTTTGTAACTTCCTTGAAGCTTCCCCCTGCGTCCAGTCTTTATGCTAAGCTAGGCTAATTGCCTCTGGATGTCTTACTCTCTGCAAGAAAGAAAAATAAGCTTATTTCCCAAAATGTTGATCTATTCCCGCCAAACTGATTAATTTGTTGTGTATTACAAATTGGTAGTACAAAATACTGTAGTAATGTATATCCTGTCCCACATTAAGACTATCTCACACAGCTGCAAATGTGTCATCCTTTTGGCTTATTTGAATAGGAACTTGGCTGATTTTGCCCAACACTTATAATAACTCCAGCCTTTACCATTCGTTAGAAAGTAGTGGTATACTGAATAATAACATAAATAGGTTGGACGATACCGGATTACAGCCCTGCATACTGTACAATCTGTAGGCTACAGGTTGTACAGTATGCAGGGCTGTAACTTTGTTGGCTGTACTTTGTTCACAGTCTCGGTTTACACTGCTGCAATAAGTTATCAGTCCATGTATCATGATGACATAAGAAACATGTGAACGACTGTATAGAATTCTAAGACATACACAGTTGCTGCGAAATAAACTAAACAGGAATTATGCATATTTTTCTCCACAATTTTATTCATGAAAGACCTAGACTGGTAGGCAGCAGGTTGCCAGGCAAGTCAGGACCTGTTAAACTACGTGTGCAGGACACAGTACGATTCTGCTACAGTGTGATACAGAGCATATTTTAATCAGTGTATAATTGTAAATTTCACATTTAAAGTAATACATTTTCAACCCAAACTTGACCCAAACTTGCACTATGCATGAAAAAATGTCCTGAATTTGTCAAGTCAAAGACCTACTAGTGTCCTCTATAAGCAGAAATGTTCAGAACAACCAGCAACAACAGAGTCATTTCCACAGAAAAATCACATTAAAGCACCTAGTTTGTGTCTAGACCTCATCTTTGCATCTGTTACGTCTCCCTTCTGACACATAAACACAGAGGCAGTTGTGGCTGATTACAGGCGTCATATCGTCTGCAGCAGTGAAGCCCCTCAGGTGGAAAGATGAGACATGTAAATACTCTGAACTGCTAATCAAGGAGGTACACGTTAATGAACAGTGATGTCTTCCGTGCATGGGTGTGTTTGTGTAGGTAAACAGACTTCACTGCTGCATCTGTAATGAAAAAGAAGCTACGTCCTCAGTTCCTCCATCAGCAGCAGGCAATGCTGCCGGCTGTGGTGACTTAATGGTCACAGACCGTAACCATTTTCTCTTAGTTACAACATTCTTGTCTCATAATTAACAGACAGTTTTCTGGTAATTATCAGATCCATTCTGGTAATAAAGAGAAAGTAAGTTATAAGCAAAGCCTTAACTTTTTCTGCTCTGGTGAATGCAAAGTGCTCAATTCCAAATAAACCAAACAAAACAAATTAATCTGAACCATCAGCGAAAATCAGCTCAATCGAAGACTTAAAATCCATGGTGTGTTTTTAAGAAGGACAGTCTCCTGATGGGTTTTTGTTTGAACAGCTTTGTAGCCTGTCAGACTTTAAAAAACATTTGAAACATGTTTTTGGTTACTGAAGGATCCTGCAAAGGTTGGCTTCGATCCCTCCCGCCCCCTTCTTTACCTTGGCATTGTGCCACTGCTTCAGGGAGGGCCCCTCATCCAGCATTGGAAATATGCATGAGCTTTTATGTAGAAGTCAAGATTAATAATAACAGGATAAGCTAATTTTAATTACTATTATTTATCCATGAGTCACAGAGAGAGCTGTGTAAATCATGTCTTTGGAAACAGTGACTTTTTCAGCAGAACAGTGTGTTCAAAGTTCCAACTGTCCAAAAAAAGAAAAAAAAGAAAAAGAGAAAAACCTTAATCAAAATGTTAATGGACTCAACGCATTTCTTCTTGTGTAGTGCTGCCCTCAGGGGTACAAAATCTATCATTTAAAATACTCTGGTTGCTGAAGCCGAGCTGTCACCACTGACTGAATGTCACTGAGGTGTTGTTTCCAGGTAAAATAGTGCAATTAACTTATCAGTCTGCTAAAAAAAAAAAAAATAATAGGCCACACTTTTGAATATTTATTTGGTATATGAAGCAAATCCATTTCATGCAGAATTCATGACGTTCAATCTTCTTGCATGTGAGTTAGTGTGCTGCATTTTTCTCTTGCTTGGTTTGCATGCCACAAGAGAAAAATGTCTTCATCTTTACACCCTTGTAATTGAACATGTCAGTATAAAAACTTGGGTATGCATGTGCAACTATAACAGCCTTCAAGCTTTCCACCAGATTTAAAACTTTAATGCAGGGATTTATTCCTATTCAGTCACAGCAGCATTAGTGAGGTCTAACACTGATTGGCTGGTTCAGGTCTGACTCAAAGTCTTGGTTTCAGTTCAACCCAAAGGTGTCAGAAACTTTGAAACCCTGAAGTTCGAACGGTTGTAATACATGACTTTCCTCACTAGATGGGGACAATTCATTGATGTGCTATTTGCAAGTGCTTATGGTCCATCCGGCTTACTTTGAACACACAAAGAGTTATATTTTTTTTACCAGTTATGCAGTGATTAGAGCTTGTTTCGGTCCTTTGAGCAATTAGAAATAACTTTGAGAAATCGAAAGGTCTTCCTAACAACTACAACATGTGGGTCAAGTATGATACGCTGTCTTTGTTTTGAACCCTTTAAGGACACTGTGTAGAGTTTTGAGTAATTTATTACCTCAAATCAACTTCTTCATTCATTACCTTTGACCACAATGTGACTTATGCTCCTGAGTGAACCATTTCTTATCTGTATTTATATAGGAGGGCTAAGCTCTGTGGAGGCTTTGATGTCCTTCTGGTCAAAAAAACAAAACAAACTATGAACGGCTGAGAGGCATATAGCACTATGTGGTACAGGTAAGGCGAAACAGGTTTTCGCTCAGAGCCAGCGTGACTGAAGACTGGAGAAGAGCTCAGCGCGACACGCTTGTCACTGTTCCTGCAAATTTGAAAGTGTGCACTGCATTTTTGTTCATAATGTAAGATCATACCAATGCCACGCCACAGGAGAAGGAACCCTCGTCACAGAAAAAGCAAAAAAGAGAATTAAAAAGGTGACGTGACCGTACCTGAAGGCTACTACATCCTTGGAAAGGGAAGGGTGAGGGGAGGGATATTTAGTTGGTTGTAATTTCTAACTCACCACTAGATGTCGATAAAACCTACACACTGCTCCTTTAAGCAAGAGTAATACATCAGTTTACATCTCTGACCTGATTTGACTGCTCACTGCTGTGAAGTACAGAAGAAGACCTTAAAGGGTCAGTTCACCCAAATTTAATCATCACCCTGGAAGAGAGTTTTGGTTGACTGTTCCCTGGCTTTGAGATATTTCTCTCTGTTTTTATAGGGACTTTTTCTTTAGTAAGACATAGGTCCAATAAAATCAATGAGATCTATAGATTAGCGCTTGTAACTGATTCTCAATGGGGGTGGGGGATTTGATTGTCCTCAACTTCCGATTTAGCCCTTTGCTAACAAACTTGAATGTGGATAACATAATCAAACTGTGCATCTCTTCTACACTTTCCAAATGTTACTGGACTGAATAGATCAGATTCTGACACTAGTCATTTTGTGGAGGTTGTGACGCTTAAAACAATTCATCCACCGTTTTACAGCCGCAGCAACCACAGACTGTATATTAGCGTCTGAGTAGACGATGGCAGAGCCCATGACGTAAGCACCAGTTTAACTAACTTATTTGTAATTTTCCAGTAAGTACTGTCCATTTAAACACACGTGTAATGATTAGTCAAGCTGTTGTCAAGGCTCAATGGTTTTGTGAGTTGATAAACCAGTTTCATGTCACCATGTCAGATGAATCAGTACACTTGGAGGAGTTTCTTTTGTCTTCACTTTATTGGAGAAGCATCTGGATACATAAATCCAAAGTTACATGCATGGCTAGATAATAGTAGAGGGCAGTAAACTTACCATATAAATCTTAAATATATATGTGTCAGACACATGCAAAAGTGTAGTCTAGTTCTGTGAAAAGTAAACAACATTCTTTATTTCCCAGTCTTGAAACCACTGGGTTGGGACCATATGACAGGTCACTTCATCGTGTGAGATTGTTAAATTTAATATTATTTACGTATAAATATTTCATTAAAATCATGTTTAAAATGTCACAAATTCTCTTAAATAAGACTACAAAATGTGGTCATTCAATCATTTTGACATTACAAAAACTAGGAGTCTTCCCCCCGCAAAAAAAAAATCCATAAGCCTATCTACTTAAGGAAGTTAATGATTTTTAATGAAAATTTCATTGTGAATACTGTTACAGTGTATAAAACAATCGTACACATAAGATCCATTCAACAACATGATATAACACGCTAAAACAAACAGACAGCATTAGTTGTCTTGAGCCATCTAAGCCTAATTTAATTTGGGAAAATATGAATTCCCAACCCATAATTAAACCAATCCACAGTGGCAATGTCTGTCTTTTTAGCTGTTGTCTGTACATGCTGAACAAAACAAACAGGGCACACCCACCACAGTCTATAAACACATTGCTGTGGGATATTATACTCTGGATTTTTTAAATTCTGCTGCAATATAAATATGTACTTGTTGTAACGAGCTCATGCTGCGGGTGCTACACAAGTAAAATCTTATAAAATACGAAAAAATAAACACTTCAAACAGTAAAGTAATAATATATAGTTGAAACACTGAAATTGGTTACGTTGTCACACTGAAAGAAATCCACCAAAGCATCCTGCCAGTTCTTTCCTGATCAGTTAATCCTTAGTTAAACATGTCTGAGCCTCAGATTTGTTTATGTACTGTAACCATAAATAAAAATATATGTGATCTGGTGTTTAAGTCAACATAAAAAACAATCAATGTAATTTCAATAATACATTTAAAACGTTAAAAAAAATCACACAAAAATTACAGCAACATAGTTTTTTGGATCAAGCATCTAGTGGCTATTAAGGGCAAAGATCTTGAGGCTGTTGACGATACTGTTAGCTAGTTAGTCTCTAGAAGATTTTCACTGAGTATCTGTTCTCATATGTTGACTTTTTTGCTTCTTTGATTGGTAAAGCCCGCTGAGGTTTAACTCTCACTAGACAAATAAGTAAAAAAAACAACAACTTTTAATAGGAATGTGGTAGGGTTCGCAGTGGTGGAAGATGTTGTTATTAAACAAAGGTTAATTCCATTTGGAATATGCTGAATGTCTGATTGCTTCCTTTCTCCAGGCGGCAACCTCCAGTACTAAAATATAAAGTCAACGCATAAGTGCTGAACCCTGCAGTTCTTTGAATGGCCACTTAAGGCTGGTTCTCAATTTCAGATAAAAAAAAACACTTTCGATGTAAAATTTCAATGGCACCTAGATATGAACTTCCTAGACATAACTAACAACACTGTCCATTGGTCTGAAACAACTGTTAAGCAATAGTAACGTCATGTATCATGGCCAATAATGTTGTTTTTGCAATACTTCTACATAAAACATAAACAGAGGGGGCAAAATACAATTGACAAGTTGTGGCACATTCAAGATATGGATGAGAAGGAAAAAGAAACATGATTGACGATCTGCTGACGCTAGGCAAGACTTGTCCATCAGATTAGACAATGTAAATTCTTAGTTGGACACACACCTAGCATGTGATTAGTTGTTGTTTGTTGGTTAACAGAAACTACTGGTGTTTAGTTGTCACCTCTGCTTCCTGTGATGGGAGCTTCTGTTGGAATCTCCACAGTAACACAATGAGTCACACTGCCAGTTGACGTGGGAACAACAGGTGGGGTCGGTGTTGCTGGTGAAGGTGTTGTTCTTGTCACAGTTGGCTTGTCAGTGCTCTCTGTGTCTGGATCAGGGGTGGGTGTACTCCCGTCCAGTGTAGTGATGGTTGTCATGTCAGTGGTGGTGATGACTGTAGTGGTCTGATCTGTGATTAGAACTTCATCAGAGGACTCCTCCGAAGATTGACTTTCTGAAGATTCACTAGATTCACTAGATTCACTAGATTCACTAGATTCACTAGATTCCCATGACTGGTGAGACTGATTTGACTCTGAAGACGAGTCTTCATAGTTAGAAGATTCAGTAGACCACCAAGTCAACCTGTTATTCTCGCCCAGCCATCCCTGCATCAAGTCATTGTCAGCGATGTCAGCATCATGATGCAAACGCCAGCCAATCTGTGGAGGGAACATGAAATGAAAGTGTTACGCTCAGATAGAGCCAATAATGTGCTGTTTGATAGCCCAGCCCAGTGTCACTTGATATCACAACAGTGATGTGCAGGCATTGTGGGAATACATCATTTTAAAAATGGTGTCAGTTAAGTTTAAAAACATCATTGTCCCTTTTCACAACACTGAGTTGCAAAAAAAAGTCATGGAGAAAAATAGGGAGAGCTCGAATCACAGATGCAACTTACGGGGCTAACACCATTGTCAACTTCCTGTGTGGTTGTTGGAATTGACATGATATTACAAACAGTTTATAGTGTATGTCCCCCACAGATATTGCACCATTGTAACATCATAAGTTTCAAATTCAGGCCTGGTGAGGAAAACTCATTTAGGGGTTGCTATTATGGCAGGAGAATAATTTAAACTTACACAATTATGCACTGATACTTATGTTGACTAAAATCATTCACAAGACAAAACAAGCATCAACTTTTGTTAGTGTGGCGTAGTCGTGTGATCTTTAAAAACAAATAATAAAGCAGGTATGTAATCCACAAACATAATACTAGAACAGTTGAGAGCAAATATAACAGTAATAAGGAATTGCCACAATATGTTCACAGCATAACATTTAAACAAGAATTTCTCAAATACAATTTGTAAATAATTATACTAAAAATATACTGCAATTTCACTCTAGCTCAGGGTTAAACATTCCAGCTGTGAGAGTGACTGCAGCAAAACACAAGTGAAGGGCAACTGAGAGAGAAAAAGCAATGAGCAAGGTGAGGGAAGATTCTTCAACAGTGTTGTGGTTAGCTTACCGGCTTAGCGGAGGCTGCTGTAGACAGAAGAAAGATGGCGAGGGTGGTTATCAGAAGCTCCATCTCTGATTGGTTCTTGTCTGCAAAGTAGGGAAGCCACAAACATTCACTTACACACAACCAGAAACAAGACACTGTCAGAGGCTGATTAACAATGGAGAATTCAAACAATAGCCAGGACATAATTTTTTCTATAGGAGTCACATAATTGGTGAAACAAACAACAACACAAGATATAGGCTAAATTAAAACAAAAATGTTAAATTAAAAAAAAACGTACCTTTTTCTGCTCTCTAGTTCTTTCGTACTTCTCTTAAATCCTGAATAAAATCAATGGGATTCCGTGCAACTGTGATAACTCTCTGTTTAAGCACAGAAAGACGTCAAACCTCCATACAGATCTGGCTGCTGCTCATATATGCTGCCTGGACAGAGGCTGGGCTTGGCTGGTTAGGCAGGGGACCTGGTAGGGGGGGATTGGGCAAGAATTTAGAGGAGGGGCAGGACAGGAAACTTACCACAACTTACACATCACTGAATTCATGCATGAATCAGTGGCAAAGTTACTTATTTTGTCTCATGAGTCATTTTTTTTGGCAACTATACAGATATTTCTCCATTATGCAATAGACTTATTAATAATATAACTTTAAAACTGGGACTCCTATAGCAAGTACACAGGCGGACAAACAACAAAGTACAACCCAATACTACTAGGCTACTATTATTGTGCACCTCAACCTGTCAGAGAGGTCATTATAGTTTGCAGTGTATGTTGATGTGATCATAAGTGTGTCATCTGCATATATGTAAAAGACAGAACAGATGGATTTGTTCTGAGAGTCAGTCAGGCAGTATTTTACACAACAACATGAGTACCATTTTTTCCCAAAACACTCAATCCACAGAGAAATCCCCACAGCCCTTATACAGAGACTTGTGTTTGGTTATGATGTCAGGACTACTCTAAATTGTGATGTGGTGACAGGTGGCGACAGAGAAATGACAAAGGGAGATAAATGTCTGAATGAGGTGATGGAGAAATGATCCATGGTTGAGCAGTCAGTGGAATGTTACAGTAGAGTCAGAGCCACACTTTGATCAGACCTGTGTTTGTGTGACACCACTGTGTTACTTCATCACTCTGAACGTTCCCCGTCCTCTCTTCCTCTCTCTTCTCCTTGTGAAAACCCCTCAGGAGAAATCATGAACAAGATGAGTCACGAAAAGGTTTCAGATTAGAAAAATTTATGGTCACAGATCAGCACAACAAACAATTCTGAAAAATGCAAGACCTCACCCAGAACCACATGTAAAACTGACAGACGAACCACAGCAACCAGAGGAATTGTGGGTCGTCACAACTGCTGATCCTAAATTAAGCAAAAGGCTTAAAGTGATTACAGAATAGTGTAGTGGTGTTGTTAGGCATGACATGGATCAAGGCCCCATGTAGCTTATTGCTTTTTTAAAAATGGCCACTACATATACCCATACATTTTTCATTAAATAAACACAGAGCAGGCAGAAACTGTAATATTTTATTGATAAAAAACATATTTTGCCAAGCAATGTAGTACTTCAGTAACATTTAGTAGAATGGTTGCTTTATGAATTCATGGCTTCATGAATTTTTATACACAGATTTGTTCAAACAACAGGAACATAGCACTATGGCATTGTAGAACGGCTTGGACCCAGAAATCGTATTTTATGTAATTGCTATGTCATGACTAGACAGCTGGATACCTAATGTTAGGAGAGAGAAAGAAGTGATTATAATGTGCAGCTACGTTATGACCACAACTGTATTCACCACCTGCAACAATTATGCTCACTTTCTCCTATCTGTATTTTTTGCGATTTCGCACAATAAAGAAAGCTGAACCTTTTTTTCCAACATTAATGGTTCCCAGAAGGGAAGCCTAATGACTTTGGTAATCCCTTTATTTTCCTCTAGAACCGCCGTGAGGTTGACGTTTTGGGCTTCGGGTGAAACTATTTATAGGATACTTTGTTGGATTACTTTGAAATTAATCCGATGAATCTCATGTTTTCCTCAGGATGAACTCTAATAACTGGTGTTCTCTTAAAAGGGATACCTTCTCAGTTTTTAACCAAGTCTGTGTAATGCCAGTGAGTGTAGGCTTCCCTTTAGGGTGAAAATCCCAGCAGGGAACTGCAGAAATCGTGTCGTCGGATTTTGGCAAATTTAACAGATTGGGATAATCCTGTGGATCTCGGTCGACCTACGATGCTCTGAACACCACAGAGGGAATTCAACCTCCTTCATTTGCACACACTGCCCTGATTGCCATGACACAGAGCTGGATTTGCACACACAGCGCATGTCTACAACAGCATGAGACATAAACCCACTTCCTAAACACATCTTCACTCACGTACACACTTGTAAGCCTTACTTTCGCAGTAAATCTATTCTGAGTCATAGTCAGACACAGCTCTGGAAAGTTTCAACCACACTGACATCCACAGCAATTCAGGGGAAAATCCTCATTGGTCAATTATTTCCGTCATCCGACCACAGTCTTTTGTCAGGTATGGTCATGCACAGAAAGTTCTCATTCAAGTATGTAAGTGATGTGGTCAGTTTAGGCAAGTAAACAATCTTATGGAAGCTGATTGTTGACTAACTTGCCGACTGTCTTGCTCAAGGATATCCTTACAACATTTCCTGTAGGAGGTTACAGGACTGCTGCTCATTTTAGCAATGTACCCTTTTGTTATTACATGTAGGCTACTAGTTTACCGTAACGCTGGCTGAATTCCAAGTTGCTACCATTGCTAACTGAAGGTTACCTTGCAAGGCAGCAGAATCGCAATATCCCAATATAATAGAACCGCAGGATCACAAAAAACTACCTTGTCTGGCTACAAGTGATGTGTTAGTGTCAGAACCAACAGTATGCACAAATCGGCATATGATGGGGGTGACTACGACATGGAGAGACAACTGTTTGTTCAAAACAACAATGGCCGCTCCTAAAGAGGTAAGCGTAGATGATGCAGTAGTATCAGTTATATCAGAACTGGACCATATTTCCAAGACATTTTGTCTTCACCATAGACTGTATGGATGTAGCTACAGTGACCCATTGCTTTGTGGATTGCTGTTTTGAACCCAAGAGATTAGCATTTTGGCCATCACCATCTTGTGACCGTATTTGGACTAGAGGGCAGAGCTGGTGAGGAACTGGGGAGGAGAACTAAGCAGCTTCAGGCTGCGCCCCGCTGTTGTTTCCACAGTGCCATGGTGCCAGTCTCCAGTCACTGGTGCTGTTTGCTGCAGTGACACAGAGCTGATAGAAAATAACCAGTTTCCCTTTAGTTACCAGCTCCCGCTAGTGCTAGCTAGCTGACATTAGCTCAGTTAGCAATGTGCAAGGCTGATCCAGAGCGACCACAATGTTACAAAAGTTTAAAGACGTGAAACACATTGTGAGATGGTCCTGAGACTTAAACACAGATAACAAACAAAAACTAGTTCCCTGCTATTTTCTTGTTCGCAGTGCCATTGTTATGTATCACAATCATGTCACTAGCATGGTGACCTGCCAATCAGAAGGTAGCCACGCCCCAAAGCATAACCTGCTTTATTGTTTATTGTACTCTAAAGGAGACCATCATTTACAATGAACATCATGCTGTATTGAAGAAGACTTGAAACTAACAGTTAAGACCAGAAACGCACTAGGAAAATGTTTACTGCAGTAATAAATCAATTGAGAAATAGGACCACTTTCTTATAGACCAGTGGAGTCACCCCCTGTTGAAATTTAGATTGAATTCAGGTTTAAGGCACTTCCGCATTGATGTCACTGTTTAAACGTCAGTTACATCCCTCTTTATTATACAGCCTATGGTCTTTCCACCAGGAGGAGTCAACAGCACCAAAAAGTTCCTTGCTTAGAGTGTAAACCTATTCACAAAGCTAAGACTAACTTTGCCTTTTCTATATTCTATATTCTGTTTTGTTTTTAGGGTGACTTTAACATCTGTCTAGGGAGTACAGATGAAAAATAGCCTCTTGGCTAATTCTGGCACATTTACAGTAATGTTATAATGTGCACTGTCCCTGGTTTCAAATAAACTAAACTGAACTTCAAGCCTTGGAATTGGGAGAAGTCTTAAACTAAGATAAAAGCTGGATTTTCCACAGCCCAAGTGCCTGCCCTTTTCCAAATGCTTTCCAATGATGGCTTTTTACAGATTTTGTGGAAAATAGTAGTATGGGGCACTGAATTTGAGAGATTTACTGTTTATCAGATCTAAAAATACCACAAATTATCTTTATAAAGATAGGTTAACAAGAGCTGACACACACACACATACACACATTCTCAGGACTCTCCATTCCTCTCAGCCCTTGCCTCTGCGTTGCATCTTGTAATCCTGGTTTTTAGTGACATCTGCTGGTGGTAATCCTGTACAACCTACAGCAACTACAGCATATTAACAAAAACACATCACATTGTCAACATTAAAATGGGAAGAACTGAATGTGCGTCAAATGGTGATTCCAAATATAACACTTTTGTGACATGAAGGAATAGTAATTTTGAACTCATCCAGAACAAAGTACTACACAGGATACCTTTAACTTAATACTGGACCATATGATCACATGCACAGGAATAACTGTGTCACCAAACGTTTCCCAGCTCATCAAATACCGTCGTTTTCCAATACAGACGCACAAGGCACTCACATGCACTCACATGCGCTCACATGCACGCGTGACCAAATCGGCTATCACAACGAACATACAAACACAGAAGTTCAGATTACAACACATACTTTATCTGTTCAGAGCGCCATTACTCCACTGTATATTTACATGGCAAATATTTGTTTGCTGCTATATATTGATCTGAATATTGAGTACAGCCCCTTTGAATATCACCATGGATAACAACACAATACACACCACAAGATGAAGCAACACATCAACAAAACAGAAAGTGTATGCAATACAATCAACATAACAATAGAAAGCGTCAGGGTAGCTGTGTCAACACACTCCTTTACTCTTGGTCAAAAAAGTTAAACATTGAAACTGATTGTGCTGCACGGTACTATTTATTTAAGGCCACTTTAAACATGGTCTGTGATAGTCAGCTAAACTGTCATTCCTATCATATTGATAATTTAAGATTATCAACTTACTTTTTTTTGACTGTCAAGACTGTATAACACAGTTTCAGAGGAGGGAAGCTACAAGTAAACTGTGTTGGATAAGGGTTTTCAGTTTGTGTGATAGCTTTGGTCAGTTTTTTGGTGAGTTTAACAGCATCATGAGTTGCTGTTAGAACTTCTGCTACATAAGCCATAAACAACTGCAAAATTGCAATTACAGAAGTGTTTTACTAAAGAGGAACAGTGGTCACTAGGTTTTTGGCTGGATGCACTTCTTGATTTTCATGGTGCACCAAGCACTTGCGTGTGTTAGTGTATGTGTTTTACATAGGTTGATTTAAAAAAATGCAGTGAATGTATCACATCAAAGTGGTGCTCTTAGGTTCATTACAAACTGTGGAGCTCTAACTCATCATTGTGTCTAATACAGTAAAGTCAATTGGCCATCGTTATATGTGCGCAGGCTCGGTCATTGGTATGTGCTGATTTACAAGGCTATACTTGAGATGATTCCATCTTATTTATCTTCACTACTAGTCTTAACTAACAGGGCCTTTATCAGGAGTTTTATCATTTTGCTGTTCCTCAGGTGAGAACAGAAGTGGGGAAGAAAGCATTTAGATTTCTGCTCCAAGTGCATAGAACATTTTGCAGTCAGAGCTTAAACTCCAAAGTCTGGTATCTCTGAATGTATTCAAGTCCAAGATCAACTCCATTACATCCAGGCTGCGGGAGTGCAAATGTTTTAATTGAGTGCAAATGTTTGAATTAATCTTGTAAATTCTTTTAACTATTTTTTTTTTTGGAAAATTCAATTGTTATTGTATTCTAATTGTTTGTTTCTTCTTTTCTTTTTTTTGTCTTTGATTAATGTGTCCTTGTGTTGAAACTTCATGTGCTGTCATTCTTGGCCAGATCTCCCTTGCAAAAGAGATCTTGGATCTCAATGGGACAAACCTGGTTAAATAAAGGTTAATTAAATTAATTAATTAAAACCAGTTCATTAAAAAGAAATCCCCAAACTGTATTTTGCAGTTCTGCCTTTTTACTCGCACCGCATCACCACTGATATATGGTTGTATTTTTGATAATTGGATAGGAGTGAGGCTACAGTGGTTTGCTTGCTTAAAGACATTTAATATATCAAAATGTTATCATATTTTTAAAAACAAAAAACATAAAAAGACATTCCGTATGATATAACAGCCACCGAAGCTTTACCACACCACAGCTTGGAGTTTATCAAATGGGTCATGAAATGTTTTATATACCCAAGTGTTCTCGACTTGTCATCCTAAAGTTAAAACATGTTCAGTAGAGGTGAGAAGAAACCAGAAGCAGTGAAGCTTTAGTCTCAGTGAGGCCAAAAGTGAAACCTGCAACTGTTTTTTCCAAGTCAAAGAAACAGAAATGGTTTCCGTTCAGTTAGTAGTCCAGGTGTGTGGGCACATATACTGTGTGTGTATGTGTGTGTGTGTGTGTGTGTGTGTGTGTGTGTGTGTGTGTGTGTGTTTTTGTGGTTTTGAAGTGAGGCTAACAGACCAGAGTTAAGATGTATTGCCCTTTCCAACTGCTCCCTGTATGGTTCAGCTTTCCAATTGCAGCTAGTACACTTTTATATAACTTTTTACCTTTATAGGTTATATTTCTAAAATACATAGTTTATGTGTATTACTCAAGATATAATTGTCTTATAATGCATAATGCATCTTATTATGCATTGATGACGTCAATGTGATGCGTCGCTTTGTTTTTCAAATCTTTCCAGACCTCAGACCTCAAAGTTTTTGTGCGTCTTGTCCAAATCTGCTCGTGCTCGTACACGTGCGCACGCTCGTGCTCATACATGTGCAAACGTGCTTTACAAAAGCCCACCTCTCCAAAGCGGGCCTTGGACGGCAAGCGTTCCCCAACTAGGCACGGTAAGGTTGCACTCACACTGCTCAAACGAACTAGACTTTAGCCGTGACACGTCCTGGGGCACGGTAAGGGTGGACAGTATGAGTGCGCCCTTACTTTTCTTGTTATCTTTCGTCCTGCTATTTCTCCTGTTCAATCAGGAAAAAAATGCAACGGAAAGAGAATGTACAGTGGGACTGAATTCCACTCTTTATATAATCCCAGTTCGCCGACACATAAATGCACTGTGTATATCTGGCTGTCATATCCGTCAATTACAGTAAGGGAGACATACTGTGGCTCATTTAAAGAACTTTGTAGTGTAAGTCATTGTGTGGTGTATCATTTTGGAGTTCTGCTGTCCAGATGTTCGTAATGTAAAAAATGGTCCCGCCCTAACTACAGTGTAATTATAAACAATCTCTCTTTCTCTCTCTCTCTCTCTCTCTCTCTCTCTCTCTCTCTCTCTCTCTCTCTCTCTCTCTCTCTCTCTCTCTCTCTCTCTCTTTCTTTCTCTCTCCCTCGCTCTCACTCACACACACACACACACACACACACACACACACACACACACACACACACACACACTGCTTAGAGTATTTAAGGCCTGGTAATAACAGTGCGTCACAGAAATCTGCTCCCTCTATTATTACTGCTACTGCCCAGTAATGACGACAAATAGAGAGGCAATGTAGCAGTGGGGGAAAGTAACTTGGTACATTTATACTGCAATGCCCTCCAACAGGTACATTTTGGAAATATATTTTGAATCTTGTGAAAATACAACAGGAAGTAAACCTCAAATTTAAAACTCTCACGCCCCTCCCCCACTACGACGGAGCTCCTCCGCTCTCCCATAGAGTGCTCTTCAGTGTGTGTTCACCAGATTCCTGTTAATGTGCCTGTGACATCTCTCATCAATAAACAGCAAGGGGTAAGACAAGGCAAGTTTATTTGTATAGCACAATTCAACAAAAAGGCAATTCAAAGTGCTTCACATAAAACTTTAAAACCATTGGGAGAAATAACACATAAAACATATTAATTTAAAACACCTCAAAGGTCATTTTTAAAACATAAAAGTTTTTAATCTGGGGACACAGAGCAGACCTGTCCCAGATGATCTGAGAGGTCTGGATGGTTTGTAGCTGAGCAGGAGATGAATGAATGAAATTTGGTCCTAAACCATTCAGTGCTTTGTAAACCAATAAAAGTATTTTGCAATTAGTAATTTGACAGACAGGAAGCCAGTGTAAAGATCTGAGGACTCGAGTGATATGACCGCTTTTTTTGTTCTTAGTGAGGATTACAACCTACAGCAGGATTTGGATTAACTGCAGCTGTCTGATGGACTTTTTAGGGAGACCTGTAAAGACACTGTTACAGTAGTCGAGCCTGCTGAAGATAAATGCATGGACTCTACACAGAGGTAGGCTGCCTAACTTACTCATAGATAGCAACTGCTAACGTCATTTAACGCATACCTATCATGAGGTGTGTTCCTGTGATATTTTAACATGCGCGAGCGGGGAGGGGGGATCTGTGGCGTGTGCACAAATTGTGCCTGAGAGTCAGCTCTGCGCTGAGTGGACAGTGGGCCCTGTGGATTTTTGCAAGACAAACAACTGGCTCTAGTTGGACGTAGAGGCAGTATTTTTTCTGAAACCGGATGATTTATGTTGTTCTATCAGAGCAGAGTGTAGCCTTCAGTGAATATGACCGAACAAATGTTGCAGACTGCATGTTTAAGTAATGAGCAAAAACCTCAGGTTTTCGTACTCTGGGTTCTAGCTAACATCAACTTGTGCTGGATTTCTATATATTTTAGTCATTACAATTCAATTCAATTCAATTTTATTTATAGTGTCGAATCATAACAAAAGTTATCTCAGGACACTTTACAGAGTAGGTAAAGCCCACACTCAATGACTTATTTATGATTTACATAGACCCAACAATTCCTCTGTAGAGTACAGTGGCAACGAAAACCTTCCCTATAACAGGCAGGAACGTCAGACAGACCCAGCTCTGTGGAGGACGGCCATCTGTCTTGACCGGTTGGGGAGGAAGAAAAGGAGAGAGAAAGAGAGAAAAGACACACAGATGGACAGAGAGAGACAGACAGACACACTTCCAGAGATGCAAGCAAAGCCTAACAGTAACTATAATATTTATAGTAATGTGAATATAACGTATATGTTAAGGCAGTTAATACAACAGAATAGTAGAAACAAGCACAGCTAAGGTGACAGAATATGAAAATGATAATAATTATGGTTACAAACATTGCTACATGTAGCTACACGCCAGCATCAGGGAAACCTGTAATCTCTGTTGCTGATGTTTTCAATTTCTCCCCAATATCACATTCCTGCTGGAATATGTCTGGTAGTTTTTAGTTTTTTTAGTCTTTATTGATGATTAACGTTAGAAATAAGTTATGTCAGTCCCCAGCTGCAACAGAAAGTACATAGACACTGGGAGCACAGATGTGAAAAACCCATGGAGGTATAAAGGTAACTGGATACAACGTTGGAAGCGATGCACCGTTCATGCCTATTAAAGTTTCTCAATGAGACACAAAGCCAAAAAAGTCCAACTGTCGCATCAAAAATTCCCCGGCTGGCTAGGCCAGGCTTTTGGTTTAGCGCTAACTCGAATGATGATAAAATGGTTAAATTGTGTGGCTCTTCTAGGCTTTCCAAATGTTATCAGACCGTATGGATCGAATTATGTTTGTAAAATGAGTCATTGCGCTGAGGTAGTGACGCTCCAAAAAGTATTCAGTATATCCACTGACTTACAGATGTCTTTTTCTCCATGTAAGTCAATGAGAAAAAGGTGTTTTGGGCCCAAAGGCATAGGTAGCAAACACACTGTTTTGCCACAACAAAAATTGGCTTTAAAACCCGGTGCACTTCCTGGCGCTTTGGGAAGACCAGGAAACACTGACCAATCAGAGCAGACTCAGCTTTTTTGAGACCAAGGGTGAAGACAGGTGCAGCAGCCATGGGAAGTATACAAACCATATAAACACGAAAACCTGAAAAGAGCATAATAGGTCACTGTAGCGCAGGCTAGGAAAGAGATGAACATAAGTGGTGACGCTCAGGTTCATCCCACACATTGATGAGATCAGAGAGTGAATGACTGTCCAGTTACAATACAGTATTTTAGTAACATGCAGTCATGAATGTTGTTGCCAAAATATACACAATATATCAACTGAATTGATCCGCAGAATCTTGATGGAAACGAAGAACGTAGATTGAAGTTTAGTTAAATAACACAAGGAAGCTGGTGTGGGGTGAAGTAGGAAAAGAGAAAGCCTGGGCAGGAGAGGAGGATTTCTTGGGAACGTGTTTGGGAAAGAAAAGGAATGGAAGTCATTACAATAGGAGGTCTTGGTGACAGGACCGCTATTATAGCTCCCACTAATAAATGCCCTGCAGCCCATTGAGAAGCAGAGACAAATGCATTGCTGTGAGCATTAGCATCCATGTGTTGTCCTATCAATTTATTTATTTCATGTTTCATGTTTTGTATTGAAACTGAAGTTGGTAAATTTCAATGAAAATATATTTTTTTCATATTTGTTGAAACTGTTCTTGTAGCCTAACAGCAGAACAAGACAGACAATCTATAAAAAAGTAATGGTGTGCCCCTAATGGACTAGTTTTACTCAAAAAAACAATCACTCAAAGTGGAACAGTCTCTGAAGTAGTGTCAATGACCGCTCTGAACTCCTGCTCTGCTCTAAACTATGAAACTTCTAATCAAATATGAATCAATACTCTGTCACTGTACTGCTTATTTCTCACCTAAAGTATTTTAAGAAACACATTTAAGTGTACTGTTTGGCTGTAAAATGAGAAAGTTTGCGACCAAGTTGAGCCAAAACCAAGCCCCACCCACCAGCCGATTGGCTGGACAAACCATGATCATGAACGGTACAGGGATAACACAAAGGTGGACTCAATGCAGACACGGACAAAAGAAAGTTACAAATTAAACGTTTAATAACAGTAAGAAATCTGATGGTTCGGATCCCCACAATAAATGCATAAATGGTTCTGAAAACGCCGTTCTCGTTCCATGGGGGTCAGGTGGCTACGGCCTAGCTGCATGGGTTCCTCTTGGTGAGGGACGGGGGATAAAGGAACCCGGCGGCTCACGGGTGTCACAGGGATTCGCTCGGAATTTTTTTTTTTTTTACATAGTTACTAACTTTAGCTTTGATACAGTAGTTATTCTGAATAATGAGCCAAAAGGTCTGAACATTTTCTGTTTTTCATATAAATAGGCTAATTTAGTAACAATAAACAAATGTATTGTAATATAATGTATCAAACAGGATTTTCATTATATTTTATGATTTATGTTTATTGTCTTCAGAGGAGAAATGACCATTCCTTCTCCAAAGTGGTTGAACCTTTGGTTATTTGTTTTTTTTTGCAATTTGAATCATAGATGTAGCCCTGACCATTCTCTTACAATGAGGACCCTCCAAACAGGGATGACCCCAATCCAAACTACTTGACAAATGGCGAACATCAATGTCTGAAGCAAATTATATAGCAATCCATGCAACAGTTAAAACATCATGTCATGGAAGAAGCTAGGATAAAAGTCAGAGGATCAAAGTCAATTGCATTCATGAATTGCGATTAGGACTTACTGGTAATACACCCATTTGTTGAGATCTATCAGTCTGGACCAAAGTGGTGGTCCAACAGATTGACAATGCAATCCCTTGAACCAAGTTGCTAGCATGGCTAATAAAAGCATACTGTACAAGTCCTTGCGTGTGCTTGTATTTATCATATGCCACTCATTATCACAGGGACACATATTGTATTTTTTTATTATTTTTATTCCACAAACAACTTAATACAATCATATCACAATAAAATGTCACATTATCCTTCACCTGAATGCAAACAAACAATACTACATGAAATACTGAGGGAGTAAACATTCAGATACAATCAGAAATGCTGCCTGACTAAGCTGCTAAGCAAAGCATAATCACACTGAAACATGAAAAAAGTCACACTATAACATTCATTAATAATAATAAAAAAAAGCTCAGTCATAAATAGTAGTTGAATCAGAGCAGGTATGAGAGAGACACAATTCCCTGCCCGACATTGTTATAAACCCACATTTAAAGTTGTAATCCGTAAGAATTGAGATACAATTTTTCCAGCCGCTGCTTTGGCAGTTCCTTTCGAGACCAAAGTGTCGACTGTATGGTGTCAGTAGATTGGCAGCTTGCGTATGCGCAATGTGGCGTGATGTGTACACATGCTCCACACTGATAGAAGGTCAGAGGAGAGAAGGGGAACGACATATAAAGCGGCACAAGGCATAAGGCGCATTTGATTTTACCGCAGGAAAATTGCCACAGACACTCAGATCCTATATCTCGCCAAAAGCATTAAATACAGGTGCTTTCCTTAGAGGGGCATATGATCAATCACTATTGTTTTAACACACTCTTTGATATATAGTAACAGGCAATTAACTAGAAAAATCTTAGGGACTACAATTTTATTGTAAATGAGTTTTTCTAAGAACTCCATAAATAGGATTGCTTTTTTTTGGCTCCGCAGAGAGGTCATAGGTCAGCTGCCCACCAGGACATGGAACAGGAGGGGGTTCTTACTGTATGTTGCTCAAGGACACTTAGGCAGGACGAATATAAGCGAATACAAGGGATTGTCCTTTTAAAAGTCAGTCTCTCTCTCATCTGCACCATTCAGTTTGTAATAAGAAAACAATGTACATGTCCATGTTCACTGTACTTAGCAATACAAAAATGAGGTTACTTCAACAAGGATCAATAGAAACGTCACATTTGTTTTGCACTTTGCAATCAAGCCATGTCACAGTTTTAAAATATGACCATCCTGAACTCATAACACACGCTCTGATTAGAACGTCTCCTGCAGACCGAGGGCCTTGGGTTGAGGGGATCACTTCTGGAATCAGAGGTCAAAAGTGCAGATTCAAGGGTCATACATGGGGTTGCTGAAGTTTCCCAAAGCAGTGCGGTCATTGTTGTCCAGGAGAGGGCCGTAGGATGTACGTCTAGAATGAAAAGGATATAGGTAAAATAGAGTAAGGGACGAAGTTGGGTAAAGGAAAATGGGGGGGAAATGACCGGGAATCACTCTAATATGTTCACTAACAAACTAGATGACAAAAGTGTTATAATGATAATGGGATATAGAGATACCTATTTAACTGCACATTTGGTTATACAAACATTTTAGAGCTGATCTGAAACCTTAAATAATCTCACTGGTCTCAACGGTTTTCATTTATCTACAAAGTACTACAGTAAGAGTAGTCCCTATGAAACCTTTTCACAACATGTTAAATAGAGTTTACTGAGTATGTCATTTGAATGTTAATGTATTTTAGAGATTTCTTTGAGCTCTGGACTCACCGAATCTTGTAGTAGTACAGCCCAACTAACACTAGGACGACGATTATGATGAATGCAATAAGAATGACTGCAATACTTCCTGAAATGAGAGACAGAAAAAGATATAAATGAGGCAATAAGTCTGAAAATAGCCATGTTAGTAAAAAAATATATTTTTTAGCCCTGCAATAGAGAACTGATCCGCTCAAAGTTTCGTCTTACATTCGTTCCACCTTAACACATTACTCCATAACTTAATTTGTATATCTTCAGCTCGCTTATCACCATTGTTGTGAAAGTTACTTAAAAAACTGTAATAAATGACTCATTACTTACTGAATAGGTAATTATATTAATTTTACTAAATACTCATGAGCATTTACTGTACTTTGGCTACTTAGCACAGCTCTGTTGAAGGTTTTATGTTCATCTGGAAGCACACCTTCTCTGTCGTCCCTAGGTCTAAAAATAAGGCCAGCATGTTTCTTAACAATATACAAATCCACGCTGTGATTTGATATCAAAAACTTTTCCAGACAGATTTCAGTAGGACCCGCTATTTTCAGCGATTGGCTCGTGAGCACGTGTGTTGTGTAGACGAAACCCATGTATTGTCAATATACTAAGGAAAGCCATCCATCCCCTGAACGCCCTCGGTCTCTGGTTTGTGGTTGTTCAGGTGAGGCTGTAATTATCCTACAGTCACAATGGATTATTTTAAATAGTGAGGTTAAGTTTCAAAAAATGATCTCACTATAATCACATGGATACTATGGGGGCTAACATCATCACATGTGAATACAATTGGGACCAATAAATCCACACTAGTCTTAGCTGGAGACAATTCCAAGACTGTTTAGGGAACCCAGTATGCAGAATTATTCGGATACACCATTTTAGAATAGGCCAAAATACCCCATTTGTACACAAAGAGAAAAAACTGCATGTTTTTTTTCTAAAAGTGCATGGGATTATTTTATAGAAGTGGGCATGTTTATAAAGGAGGATAAAAGTACTTTAGGTACTTGTGGGTACCCATGGACTGACCAATAGCTATTGACATCCATAGTCATTGCACTAGCCAAAGCAGAGCACGCTTCACAGTTCCCTGATCGGCCAGACCTATACAGTACATTGCTGGCCTCAACTCATACTTCATATGACTGACCTCAATCTCATGGTAAAATCTCTAACTCTGTATCAGGTAAGACATGATGGCCACTTTGCCTCACAATGTACCATGGGCTTAAGATAATTCCTTTTCCAGCAGACTACGCTGATCTTTGAGCTCAAGTATAAATTAGTAATCTCCTTGTGGGAAACTTGACCGAGTACGTTGCTGAAGCTCTATTTTTGTGTGAAAGGTTTTTCTGACACGCTCTTATCTGGAATCAGAATTCATTCAATTAACAACACCTTGTTTAAATTTCTGCAGGCTGTTCTCAACGCCTCACTCTAAGGTCAAAGTTTCAATTCCGTCAGGGAGTGCCGAATCTTCAGCCGCTCCTGCTCAGCTCTGCTGAGAATCCATGCAGGCAGGGGCGGGACTGTATTTTGTTGGGCACACCATGCGGCTAATCAAATGTGAAGGCAGACTAGGATCATACCATTATGTAAAAGAAGGAAGAAGAAGTATAGTGGTACAGGCCAGGTACACACAGAGCGACAAAGAGATGGGGGAAACAGATTTAAATGCAACCGTGTTGGAAGAAAAGTGACGAAATGGAATCACACGGAATTGTTACTGACCACTGTTCGCCCAGTTTTTATGCTTTTACAGGCCACAACAAAATAAAAGAAGATGCGCTGACCAGTTCAGATTAGTATAATTAAATCAGTTAAAGGGGAAAACCTTGATGTCTAAGGGTAGAGGTGTCGACCATGAACCACAACGTCAATGGTTCTGATCTGGGACCTTTGTTGCAGCTCATCCCCCATCTTTTGTTCCCTTCATTTCCAATACTGTCACTGTCAAATAACGTAATAAAATAGAATTGACATTAATAATGATAATAAAAATGATAAAAGTTGCTTACATGTGTGTTTTCTAACATCGGAAAACCAAGCCAACCTTGGTGTATTTGGGCTAATTTTGATGAGTTAGGAAGTATCTCAAAATGTGACAAGAGATATGACATCCCTTCTAAGTGTAAACAGAATTAAAGCCCCTTTCACATATGCACTGCAAAGATGAAATTACCTGGCAGAGTTCAATCAGACACTAAGTTGAGGCTGATGGGAAAATCGTTAGCTTTGCAGGTATTTGGTCATATACCAAAGAAATGGACAAATTAAGACTCGACCCAATGATTGCAAGAAAAGGTTAGGTTCAAAAAACGAATTAATACGGAGGGAAACATGGATTATACCAAATGTCATGGAAACCTACCCAATAGTTGAGACATTTGTTTCAATTTCGCTGTACTTGTTGTAGTGACAATAAGGCAATCTGATTCTTATGATTCTGATTTAATTGACTTAACTTCATGGTGGCAGTAAAAGGTCAGGGGATCAAATTAACTTTGTAAGAACTCAGAAACTTAACCCTCATTTTAGTTGGAGGAACCAGGGTCTAAATATAGTTCCTGGTCCCCTAAAAGTCTCTGCTCCAGGGCTGGGTACTGACAGATGGACCAAAAAGCGTCGACATTGAAACCTTTATCAGTCGAAATTGCATAATCCTGATGGTTCTTCAGATGTGATAGGAAAGCAAACAGGAACTTTTAGTTGTGGACTTTTAGTTCTGCAAAGGTGTATAACTACAGATAATTCATTTCACATTTATTTTCTGATTTAAGTTTCTGGATCTATTTTCCACTTGATGACTCCTACTACTTGACACTTTAATAGGTAACCTAGTTGAGGTAAAATAAAACACCACCCTGCAAGATGCCATAAAAGTTGTGAGTCAGATATATTATCAGATACATGATTACTGATGACGGGAAGGAAATTCACATTCATGCACATGAGGGACAGAGTTCAAACTCAGTTTTGGAACAAATGGAGTTGTTGGGGCTTTAGTAAAGAACAGGGCAAATATTTACAGTAAGAGGGAGATAGAATGTAAAGATCTGTATTACTGGCTTAACATGTCTTTGCAAAGATGAAGTAAATGTGATGAAATAGACCATACGTCCAAAGAAGATAACTGAACATACAACTAGAATAACAAGAGAAAAAAAGTTAAATCATTTCCCATTTGCAGAGCCATTGAGCTCATGAATTGTCCATGAAAGGGTTACCTGTACAACTTCTAACATTTACTAACAGGTCTGTAATGAGTAGCTTGTTCTGTTTCAAAGAACAACATGGTGACAGTGACTGGGTGGCCTTAACAAACAGGTCAGTGGTTTACCACCTTTGTGAAAGATAGAATGAGCAGGGAAAGAACTGGCAGCAGTTCATTTTCAATCATTCAACTAGAAAAGACTTAACTGCAAAGTAAACAAGGAAGTGTGAAGGAAGCGTTGTGTTCACATATTAACCACAGATTAACACAGCTTGCTTAAGGAGGTCAGAGAGAAGGAGGAACAGACAATCTGATGCATGGGCTCTGCATGTAGCATTTGACCTGTTTAATCAAACAGGTGGGATAACCTCTGCTTTGTTAGTTTCCTTTAAGTGTGGCTGTGTATGTATTTTTTTGTAAGTTTATTTAAGTTGTTTATAAAGCTCTAAACAGCCTTGCTCCTCTATACATCAGACAGTTTCTTTTTTCCTGCTCTAGCCAGAACAGGTCAATGGCTTTTCTGAAAAATGTCCCTTATGTGTCTTGATCTAAATGACAGTTTTTCTAAAGCTTCAGTCGGCAAGTCTGGCAGATTGAGTTGACTCAAATTTTGAATGTTTACAACTCTCACACCCCTCTCCCCACTACCACCGAGCTCCTCTCCAATCTCCAATCGAGTGCTCGTCAGTGCACGTGCACCAGATTCCTGTGAACGTGCCCTTGTCTTCTCTCATCAATAAACGACATTGAGTATATGCTACATGGAGGTAGGCTGGCTAACTTACTCATACATAGCAACTGCTAACGTCATTTAGCGTATGCCTAGCTTGAGGCGAGTGCCTGTGAAATTGTAACATGCACAAGCGGGGAGGGGGGATCTGTGGCGGGTGCATGAACGATGATTGAGAGTCAGCTCTCACACTGCCCTGCGCTGAGTGGACAGGATGATCCAGGTGCTGTTGATTTTTGCAAAACAAACAACAGGCTCTACATGCACATAGAGGTGCGTTTTTTTTTTCTAAAACCGCATTATTTATGTTGTTTTATCGGAGCATAGTGTCGGCTTTAGTGAATATGATCAAACAAATGTTGCTGATTGACTTTAAGTTTATGTCCGACTCTCTCTCTCTTTTACTAACAGCAAATGTTGCCAAGTTGTCACTTATATCAAGACTGGCCGATAGATGTGTGTCTTTTATCTTTAAGCATAGGTCCCGCCCACAAGATTCAGCTCTATCGTAAACAAACCTTTTTGCTTTACAATCAAAAAATTTTTGATTTACATGAATACATCTATTTTAATCACAAATGTATTGTGTTTGCAATAAAACTTTTTTGAATGAAGTGTTAGTAGTTTTTCTCTCAAATTATTTTTTTGATTGCAGCGTGGGAAGTTTTGATTGTATAGTAAAGAAACAAAAGCAACCCCATAGTCATGTCTTTGGCTCTGTGTCTGCATATTATGGAAAATCTACTGGCCAGACTTTCATGAAACTTGGTTGAACGGTGGAGCATTTTGGAGTGAATCCAAACTACAGGGCAGACAGTCGGAATAATCAGAAAAATTAGTTCGGGACTGGGAAAATTCCTTAGCTGAATACTGATGCATACATCTATGGGTCTAAAAGAACACAAAACAACTGAAGTTCACGATGTAACCACATAAACTTGTCTGGTTTAGATGAGTAATGCAACTTTTATTGATAGATGTAAATTGACTCATAGTTAAGAAAGCTTCCTTTGGTGCAGGTATAGGGCCTCCATGTGGCCATTAAAAAAAAATCCTGAACCTTCCCTTTCCTTCATTCAACACACGTCTTTTGGGCAACACTCACTGTCAGCATTTTGAATATTTTGCAAAGCTGTTTTTTTGTTTTCATTTTTTCACATGGTACACTTACTTGAGCAAATGTTAAACAAACATTTTATCGCTGCATACTGTACCTGAGCTCAGAGCCTTGGACTCATGTTTTTCCTGTACCACTATGGTGGTTTGGGTGGTACTGACTGTGGTACTGACTGTAGTAGTGACTGTAGTACTGGCTGTAGTACTGGCTGTGGTACTGGCGGTGATACTGGCGGTGTTATTGGCGGTGGTACTGACAGTGATACTGGCAGTGGTACTGGCAGTGGTACTAGCAGTGGTACTGGCAGTGGTACTGGCAGTGGAACTGGCGGTGCCGCTGGTGGCGGTGCTGCTGGTTTGGTTGTTGATGTCAGTTGTGATGGATGGAGATGAGGAAGAAGATGAATGAGACGTGGACACGGTTTCAGTTTCTAAAGTTGTCCAGGCTGGAGTGCTGTTTTCCTCAGTGCTGGCTGTCATTGGGGTGGAAGCTGTATGGTTGGTGGACAGAGTTGTACTGGTGAAATTTTTATTGGTGACATCAGTAGTTGACACGGCAGTGTGGGTAGCTGATGAATTCAGAGTTGTAGGCTGGAAGGTGCCGTTGGTCAACATAGTCCCAGAGTTCATTGAAGATGTTTGAGGGAGTTCTGTTGTTGGAATGTGTGATGAAGATGATGTTGGTTTGACGGTATTTGGTTTCTTTGTTACTGCCCCACCCAATAGTAGACCTGCAATTCAAGGAAAAAGATGTTGTTGTTTTTTTTTTAAAGTCAATTGCTGCAGAAATGTATTTCAACACATATAATTCATCAGTGACATTAGTAACAGCAACCCTAGAATCATATGCCTTGAAATCACAGTCATAACACAAGGACGGCAGCGCAGACAAATGACTTAGCAAAACAGCAAAACAGGTAGGCATATGCAAAGTTAGCTAGCTTCAAGGCAAAAACAAACAAGGCTATGCTAGCAACAGTGTCAGGTTAAATAGTTTCATGCCAATGATTGATATTCGGAAAAAACAAGGGGAACCCCAACCTGTTATTTAAGAGTCTGTTATTAATATTAATGCCTGTGGTTTTGGAATCAGATTTTTGGCTATCACATACACTGTAGGTGTTATGTTCCGATGCACACATACTTTTGACTATGTAATGTTCTACAAACAGTATAATCATGTACACAGCTTGGGATCCCTGATCTATATTTAATACTTTTGTCTTTTTCCTATCCCATGAAAGCCAAAAAGCAAATGTCATTCTTCCTGTATGAGTACTGTCAGAAAGTATTGGGATATGAACACATTGTTGCTTTTAGTCTTATAAAAAAAAAATATATATAGAAGATTGTTAGCCTGTTCCTTTAACAACGCATTCTGTCAGTGTATTTCAGCTGCCGGGACTTAAAATGTGTCAATGAACAGGAAGTCAGGGCAGAGATCAGGTATGACTCATTCAAGGTTTTTCTGTATTCTTAGTTCTCTGTTTAAATTTAGTTGTTTTTTAGGAAGATCAGAGAGAAAGTCACATCACACTGGAATTACTGGAAATAAAAATGAATTTGTTTTTCAGCATCATCCTGTGACAGAAAGTCGGAAATAACTTAACTGACAGCACATTATCTTGTGATGTAAGACCTACCCACAGGTTTCAAAACAGCATGGAGTCAAAGTCAAAGTAAAAAAATGATTTCCTGTCTCTGAGCTTAAGTGTATACACAAATTTGTTTAATAATCACAAATTTATGAATGTCCAATGTACTATCCCACTTCCCACTGTTCATCAGGAAAAGCCGGCTTGTGAAACGTTTTGTATTGAAAATGATCTTGTGACACATCTTTAAACCAGTGAGAAATGTTCGTTTTAACAGATGCTGTTACTTGAGTTTGTTGTCCTCAATAATTCCAAGGGTTTAGAGCTAGTACGAGGGACATTTTTGTCTGAATATTAATCACAATTCAATTTGCGGGGTTGAGTTGAGGTGGCTTGTCAACTTTTTAACGTGGTACGTATGTCTGCATTCCCTTCACCTTCCTCAGCTAAAGTTTTCTTCAATTTAGTGAATCAACTTGATACTTGAGATGTGATCTTCTCCATATACTGACTTGCTCAAGACAAATCTTATCCATAAAAAGACAAAGAGAAATGAGATTTTAACTCTAGTCGCCACATCAAATAGCATGCATTGATGTCAGAGTTTACTCACATGTTATTAGAGTTTGCAGGCTGACCCTCATCATTGTGATTCTTTTCACTGTATATCTCCGAAAAGACTTGTGTAGCTGCAGCTCTGTGCTCTGCTCTCTGTGTTCAGCTGTTGTGTGTGTGGCTGCCTGTGACTAGAGGTGACTGATTATAAAGCCTGGGGGCGAGGCCACATGATGACTGAGTCACATTCAAACCTCAAAGGGCGGCCCAGTCATGTTATAGAGCTGTTGTAATGATGACTTAAAAACTGAAGACCACAGAAATCGCATATATAGGTGACGAACTATATTGGTAGTATATTTTTAGAAAAGTAGCAGTGAGAATATTGTATGTGATTGTATTCAATATGGTATCACTAATATACCTATAGGTGCTTATAACATATCCCTATACTACTCGGGAGTACAGTATTTTTCACCGTAATGTTTCCAGAATATCACTGACATGTTTTTTTAAGTAAATAGTTTTACTGTATTAAGATGTATTAATGAAAATATTTGGAATCAAGGTACATCATATGCACAATAGGTAGGTTACCCACCTTTAGTTTATGCTACCCGTGCATACCATGATCACAGTCACGCCATCGGATGTGTATATGAAAATTAAGTAGCCATGTGGACTGCTGGTATAGAGAACAGCCCAACAAGGTTTGAACACAGTTTCTTCACAATATGAAATTATGCTCAGTTCCATTATGTTTTACAGAAATTTGTAGTTAACTAAAAAGCAAAAACCTTTTGTTCATGCTGCAATTTCACTGAACTTTCAATATCCTTTTTACCGTACACCACAGTCTAATAAAGACTTAAAATTAATGTCAGTAGCAGACATAGTACAAGGCATGCAGCAGCGTTTGTGGTGATCCTGAAGCGATTTGGTTACATTGAAAACAAGTCAATTTTTCTGACTTTTTTCTCATAAATCAGCTTCCTTTTTTTCTCTTGTAGATTTGCCACTTTCTTACAAGGTTCCCTAATATGCTGTTGCAGATTCAGACTGAAGACTTGTAATAAAAGGTAGGTTTGCTGTAGTATGCATTTGTGCCACTAGATGGAGCCTCTTACTTTTTAATGAGATTGAATTAGTGCCTCGCTCTGCTCACTGAGGCCATCCTGTTGATGAACTCTGAAGCAGAAAGTTGTCAATTGGGAATTCTGTGGTCGAGAGATTTGAGGCTCATGCTAATGCTAAATTAGCATCCTCAACGGGGTCATCCCTATGTTCTCCGGATCCTATGTTCCCTGGTTGCATAAGCCTATGTCTTTGCTGATTTAATTCAGCATTTTGATGGGGTAAGAGGTTACGGTTAGGGTCAGGGTTAGGGGGTAGGGTTAAAATAACATACATAGGAACAGAGGACCCTTTTTGGGAAAACGAGGGAACATCGTTTCCCGGGGCACATACGTACGCTCCCTCTTCAACAGAGGCAACTGTTCAGTAACACTTGTTGGCTGAGAGCTAAATCAAGATAATAGTAATTAACTGCATTATCGACATGATCCCTACTCTGAGTGCATATTGGCAGTCAACAGCTATTGTTTGGTACTCTTAACAACATATTTCAAATAATTATTTTTTCTTATTTAGTTTATCATCCAAGTTCACTTGGTGTTATTTTAACACCTAATTTGACTTGGAGTAAAACGAAGGTCATGTACAGTGGTTAAGATGGTGTTCTAGCACATCCAAAATATTTCAGAAACCGATTGAAGAAATTGCTTAAAATTAGCATCCTACTGTGGGCGACAGTACAATTTAGGGATGCTAGATTGCTGACAAGTGAATTTTCCAACATCCAACATCTTGCTCCCAATCCTGTAAAAAAAACAAATGTTTGTCTTTGGTCTTTTCTTTTAATTTAGAAACTGGAAAAACTCAGAGGATGTCATACAGAAAGACATGTGAATGTTCAACAAATAATCTGTCAATATCTGTCTGCTTTGTATCTCTTTCTAGATCTAAATGTTTTAAGTAACAATGAGCTGTGAGATGTATTCTGACTTTGCAAGGTTCACACATTTGAGCTGAGATAATTCAACAACACATGTAGATCTGGTCTGCAAACAGGAGCTCTTTTAATACACAATTTTAAATGACATCATTATTTCGTTTTAATTAGTTTATCATCCTAGTAACCTACTTACTACTAATGATGAATCTGTTGTTGATTGTTAGGGCGACCAGCCATCAAAATGGCTCACAAACAGCATCTCTATTGTACTGTAGCCCAATCCTCATCTCTGCTTTAGACTAGTGGCCCAAGGCTACATGTAGCCATGACTAGCATAACACACATAAATATCTCACCGAACTGTAGGTGGTCATATTGCATTGTGGGTGGTCTAATTGGCAGGTTTTGACAACGAAGACAAATGGTGGAATAAAATAAGAAAATATTTCTGGTGCTCAATCTGATCTCTTTTTTAAACTCTTAATTATGAGTCTGACAATGTTAGCGATATGCTAAATCATTCATCAGGTCAGAATTTCAATTTGTCCAATACAAACTCACAGAGATGGTAGCATGGCTGTAGAATCTTGTTTGGAGGTTTAGTCTTTGGGCTTTGGACCAACTTACCTGAGGAAGAGACAGTTTCCTTATTGGAAGAGCTGCTGTTGATGCTGCCGCTAGCTGTGGTGGTTGTGAGGGTGGCTGGTGTAGTCTGGGTCCCAGTTGTTGGACCAGGTCCTGAAGTAGAGACGGCTGGCTGGGCTGTGTTAGATGGGGATATGGAATGAACTGAGGAAGTGTCCACTGGTGATGAATCTGGATGGACAACAGTACTGGTGCTGTAGGTTTCTCCCATCCTGTCTGTCACTTGGTCTGCAGATTGATTAGAAACTGTAAAGGTGACCTCAGCATCACTGTTGGACTGAGCTGGATTTGTAGCCGTCACATCAACAGATGATGTGGCAGGTTGGGTAGATGACGAAGTTGTGGTCGGTGTTGCTGCTGAGGGTTTCTCCGTCACCTGTTCAGATGTGTCTAGATTCACTTCAGGCTTCACTGTTTTGGATACAGATGCAGTCTGCGAGTGGATGGCGGTCACATTGTCCCCACTTGCCGATGAAGGAACAGTTGTCGGAGAAAGAGAGGTTTGTAGTTCAATTGAGGATGGTGGTGGTGTTGATGATAAAGAGGGTGGGGTTGCAGCTGCAGTATGTCCTGTTGGGGCACAGCGGAACAGCAGTTAAAGTAAAGAAGTTACATATACATCATAGAGAACTGTGATAATGAGTTAATCTGTCATTCACAGCCTGTACTAAAGATCATTTAGATAAACCCTACCTAATGGAGCCTGGCCAGTAGATATGCTAATATTACTTAATTGTAAATAAATTACTATTGAGGTATATATCGGCCAATCTAACTCAAATTTGCAGTACAATAAAGCCACAGATATGTCAGAGATGATTTGAAACAGTGAAGCCATGACATGGTTTATCCACCAGAGAGTGCTGACAAGTGAATTTTCAAACTGTAAAGAAAATATCTTGCTTCCAATCCTGTAAAAAAAACAAGTGTTGGTCTTTGGTCTTTTCTTTCAATTAAGAAACTGCAAAAACTCAGAGGATGTCATACAGAAAGACATGTGAATGTTCAATAAATAATCTGTCAATATCTGTCTGCTTTGTATCTCTTTCTAGATCTAAATGTTTTACGTATCAATGAGCTGTGAGATGTATTCTGACTATGCAAGGTTCACACATTTGAGCTGAGATAATTCAACAACACATGTAGATCTGGTCTGCAAACAGGAGCTCTTTCAATGTACAATTTTAAATGACATCATTATTTCGTTTTAATTAGTTTATCATCCTAGTAACCTACTTACTACTAATGATGAATCTGTTGTTGATTGTTAGGGCGACCAGCCATCAAAATGGCTCACAAACAGCATCTCTATTGTACTGTAGCCCAATCCTCATCTCTGCTTTAGACTAGTGGCCCAAGGCTACATGTAGCCATGACTAGCATAACACACATAAATATCTCACCGAACTGTAGGTGGTCATATTGCATTGTGGGTGGTCTAATTGGCAGGTTTTGACAACGAAGACAAATGGTGGAATAAAATAAGAAAATATTTCTGGTGCTCAATCTGATCTCTTTTTTAAACTCTTAATTATGAGTCTGACAATGTTAGCGATATGCTAAATCATTCATCAGGTCAGAATTTCAATTTGTCCAATACAAACTCACAGAGATGGTAGCATGGCTGTAGAATCTTGTTTGGAGGTTTAGTCTTTGGGCTTTGGACCAACTTACCTGAGGAAGAGACAGTTTCCTTATTGGAAGAGCTGCTGTTGATGCTGCCGCTAGCTGTGGTGGTTGTGAGGGTGGCTGGTGTAGTCTGGGTCCCAGTTGTTGGACCAGGTCCTGAAGTAGAGACGGCTGGCTGGGCTGTGTTAGATGGGGATATGGAATGAACTGAGGAAGTGTCCACTGGTGATGAATCTGGATGGACAACAGTACTGGTGCTGTAGGTTTCTCCCATCCTGTCTGTCACTTGGTCTGCAGATTGATTAGAAACTGTAAAGGTGACCTCAGCATCACTGTTGGACTGAGCTGGATTTGTAGCCGTCACATCAACAGATGATGTGGCAGGTTGGGTAGATGACGAAGTTGTGGTCGGTGTTGCTGCTGAGGGTTTCTCCGTCACCTGTTCAGATGTGTCTAGATTCACTTCAGGCTTCACTGTTTTGGATACAGATGCAGTCTGCGAGTGGATGGCGGTCACATTGTCCCCACTTGCCGATGAAGGAACAGTTGTCGGAGAAAGAGAGGTTTGTAGTTCAATTGAGGATGGTGGTGGTGTTGATGATAAAGAGGGTGGGGTTGCAGCTGCAGTATGTCCTGTTGGGGCACAGCGGAACAGCAGTTAAAGTAAAGAAGTTACATATACATCATAGAGAACTGTGATAATGAGTTAATCTGTCATTCACAGCCTGTACTAAAGATCATTTAGATAAACCCTACCTAATGGAGCCTGGCCAGTAGATATGCTAATATTACTTAATTGTAAATAAATTACTATTGAGGTATATATCGGCCAATCTAACTCAAATTTGCAGTACAATAAAGCCACAGATATGTCAGAGATGATTTGAAACAGTGAAGCCATGACATAGTTTATCCACCAGAGAGTGCTGACAAGTGAATTTTCAAACTGTAAAGAAAATATCTTGCTTCCAATCCTGTAAAAAAAACAAGTGTTGGTCTTTGGTCTTTTCTTTCAATTAAGAAACTGCAAAAACTCAGAGGATGTCATACAGAAAGACATGTGAATGTTCAATAAATAATCTGTCAATATCTGTCTGCTTTGTATCTCTTTCTAGATCTAAATGTTTTACGTATCAATGAGCTGTGAGATGTATTCTGACTATGCAAGGTTCACACATTTGAGCTGAGATAATTCAACAACACATGTAGATCTGGTCTGCAAACAGGAGCTCTTTCAATGTACAATTTTAAATGACATCATTATTTCGTTTTAATTAGTTTATCATCCTAGTAACCTACTTACTACTAATGATGAATCTGTTGTTGATTGTTAGGGCGACCAGCCATCAAAATGGCTCACAAACAGCATCTCTATTGTACTGTAGCCCAATCCTCATCTCTGCTTTAGACTAGTGGCCCAAGGCTACATGTAGCCATGACTAGCATAACACACATAAATATCTCACCGAACTGTAGGTGGTCATATTGCATTGTGGGTGGTCTAATTGGCAGGTTTTGACAACGAAGACAAATGGTGGAATAAAATAAGAAAATATTTCTGGTGCTCAATCTGATCTCTTTTTTAAACTCTTAATTATGAGTCTGACAATGTTAGCGATATGCTAAATCATTCATCAGGTCAGAATTTCAATTTGTCCAATACAAACTCACAGAGATGGTAGCATGGCTGTAGAATCTTGTTTGGAGGTTTAGTCTTTGGGCTTTGGACCAACTTACCTGAGGAAGAGACAGTTTCCTTATTGGAAGAGCTGCTGTTGATGCTGCCGCTAGCTGTGGTGGTTGTGAGGGTGGCTGGTGTAGTCTGGGTCCCAGTTGTTGGACCAGGTCCTGAAGTAGAGACGGCTGGCTGGGCTGTGTTAGATGGGGATATGGAATGAACTGAGGAAGTGTCCACTGGTGATGAATCTGGATGGACAACAGTACTGGTGCTGTAGGTTTCTCCCATCCTGTCTGTCACTTGGTCTGCAGATTGATTAGAAACTGTAAAGGTGACCTCAGCATCACTGTTGGACTGAGCTGGATTTGTAGCCGTCACATCAACAGATGATGTGGCAGGTTGGGTAGATGACGAAGTTGTGGTCGGTGTTGCTGCTGAGGGTTTCTCCGTCACCTGTTCAGATGTGTCTAGATTCACTTCAGGCTTCACTGTTTTGGTTACAGATGCAGTCTGGGAGTAGATGGCTGTCACTTTATCCCCACTTGCCGATGAAGGAACATTTGTTGGAGAAAGAGAGGTTTGTAGTTCACTTAAGGATGGTGGTGGTGGTGTTGATAAAGATGCTGCAGTGTGTCCTGATGGAGCACAGCAGAACAGCAGACCTGTGAATTGAAGAGATGTCTGTTCATAACAACACTGGAAATCTAGCTTTTATGGATGACAACAAAAAATATTCTTCAAGAGGTCTTTGTGAGAAAGGTGGAATTTGAGTCCATAGGTAGAATACTAGATACGTAGCTGGCTAATTTTAACAGTTGCCTACTATCACTATTTAATCAGTAGGCTATGTGCAGTACTGTAAACACTGGCAGTATTTGGTAGCAACAAGGATTGTACTTCTTGAATTTTATTTCTCTGAGAGTTTTATGATAATATGGGTAATTATGGTTTATTTGCTCTTGGTATAACTACCAAGCTTCTTTATAATGCACCTTGTGTATTTTTGTGTTGCCCACAAGAGGCAGTGTGGCGCTGTTGTCCTTTACCATGGACTCTCATTAGACTGATGTTTCCTCATTCTGCCTAGCGAAGCTGCACTAATCAGAAGCAGTCATCCCCGGTGTCATCATTCTCTTTTTGACAAGTTTGTCAAGTTTTAAAATGCGGATAACGATATACATCTGTTGTTTAACATTTAAATGAATGTTTTGGTTTAATGTCAGTTTTTAAAGGATAATCAGTATATGTATATGGTTTTGTGAATGGGCACAAGAAAGAGTGTTCTTATTTTTCTTGTCACAACATGTATGTCATAGTTTTGGCTCCAGTAAATTTTAATCCAGTAATCTTTTGTTAAATACTATTACTGAATCAAAATGCATTGGAACCAAAACTAGAGAATACATGTATTTTACTTTGATATCAACAAAAGAGGTAAAAACACTCTTTCTCTGCCCTTTCACAAAACCATATACACGTAGGATTACATTAAGGGTAAATGTAAAAGAGTTAGGGTTAGGGGCTTAACAGTAAATCCACAGGTGGATGGAACATCCCTAGCTAGCTTATGACTTTCAGCATGCTAATGTAAGCCTTTAGCTCAGCGCTCCACTGTGACCAAAACCACACTTTCAACTTTGTGCCTATCTGTGTCTCTGAAATTCATTAGTTGCTAGTGAAGCTGTGAATCATTAAATAACAGGCCACACATAGGCCCTTTTTTATAAAAGGCTCAGGACTACAATGGATGTGGATGTGAAGAATGTCCTTTTCTAACATGTGGGTTCAGTGAAAAGTGAGCAGTGTGGATGGGATAGATCAAGCTCCTGTTTCAAGTATCTACAGAGGAAAAAGGAAAAGATGGCATGTGCAGACTGAAAGTTTACAGAACGTCATATACGATGCATATAGCACCACCCAGTACTTCAACATAATACATTACATCTGCCTTTCTTTAGATTTTTCTTTAGACACGTATCATCTAGCGATTTTGTACCTAATAGTAATTATAATAGATCTATCACAACTTGAAGATTACTGTTGTCAGCGCTCCCATCCTCATTTCTCACTATTGATTTTGATGTAAGAGCTGGTGGTGGTAACTCGACAGGTGAGTGTCTTGCTTGATTGTTACTTTGTTCTGGTCCTGTTCCTGCAGGTCGATGTCCATAAGGTCATGAGTATAGGTCATAAGTCTCCCTGTTAGTGGATGGGACATGGACCAAAACTCAAAGTACACCTGACAGCTGTGATCGACTGGTTAATGGACGGGACTTTGATGAAGTGAGTCTACTGCCTGATCACTGCTGCAAAGACTCTGATTGCAAAATTAAAACATAGCAGTGCCTGTATATCATAATTTGGCTTTGCTTGTGTTCAGTGGGAGGACGTGGAACCCTGTTGTACATCTTTATATACAGTCTATGGTTGAAACATTAAGCTTCTCTCCTAGTAGCCTAGGCTAAACCACCCTTAATATTGAGGAAAAACCATAACAATCCACTTGGGAACCACTGGCTTAGATGACCACGAAAGACTGATTAGATGAGAATAAATAAAACAAAATGGCATCTATTAATAATAATAATCGTAATAATAATAATAATAATAATAATAATTAATGTATGTTCAATTATGGTTTACTTCAAGGAATAATTGCAGACTGTTTGATTACAAGCCAAAGCATAAGTTGCACCAAGCCATATCGTATCAAAGCAGGATAGAGCTAAGGGAGGACGTGTGTCTGTGTTTTTTAAGATGGTGGAGGAGTGTGTGTGCGTGTGTGTGTGTGTGTGTAAGTGTGTGTTTGTCTGTTTGTTTGTGCTGGGGAGGAGGGTGCTCCTGGCAGTTTAGCAGGGAACCCCTGACCTGCCATGGAAAATGACACATTACACCACCAAAATTGTTTAAGTACATTTTACTTCATATTTTCTAATGAAATTAAATGGCTCTAAATAACACCTCTTGTGAACTCTCAAAAGTTGCCTATTTTTAATATATATACCACCTGCATGATAACTTTGAGTTAATTTGACTATCTACTTCAAATTAAGTAGCAATAATATCATGTTGGTATACTGTATTTTGAGTTTATGAGAAGTTTGGATATAACATGTTTGAGTTTTCTTAAAAAAAATAGGCAAGCAACATATTCATCACATATTGTATGTGCTTTTATGAGTATTTATTATTTCATAATCTTTATCTAATTTATAAGACTATGGTTATTATCATATTAACACTCTAGTTGAGGTTATCTTTGTTGAACTTTGAAAACATGCTTTATTAAATACCAATTTCTTAACCTTTGAAGTTTGTAACCTCTGTCCTAAATGTATCCGTGACGTGTGTTGACTAAAGGTGTATATAGTTTGTACCTGTTTATGAATGAAGCACATTAACAATTGAATGCAGGCTGTTTAGTCCTCTAAGTCTTATTCTTGTCAAAAAAATGGTCAATCTTAAATCTCATGCTTTCATCTTTCCCCCACCTTTATCATAACTGTTTTGTTCAAACAGTACTCTGAGATGAGTTTCTGTTTCCCGTAAATGTCTCGTTAACGCAGAATTCTATCAACTGAAATCAAACTGAAACCAGATGTACCACCTGCTGTGTGGTTTATAAAGATAGACTGAATTAAAGCTGTTTCATCCAGCATTTGCGTTTTATCTCTCTCTCCCTCTTTTCTTTTTTTTTTAAGAAAATCAATCATCACTTTTTCCTAATGCACATAAAAGCTTAAAAATATACTGAAAGAAAGACCTGCTAATGTAATATTGTGTTATTTAAAACTAAACCATGATAATTTAATAGAAATGGTTTATTTAACAAGAGCAAATAATCCTGAAACAAATGAGTTTGCACTGTAAATTACTATGGTAACCTTTTTTTGTAGATCTTATTTTTGTAAATCTGTCAAGAATTTTCTTTTTAAAAATTAGATTTTTCAGTTCGCTGGCCGATTCTTATTTTACTCTCATATGTTGTCCCCCACTTTTTACTTTTTTTTAAAAACATATTGTATTTTTTATTTTTGGGGGGGCATTTTCGCCTTTATTTGACAGAGGACAGTGTAGCAATGAGGCAGAGAGAGGGGTACATGCAACTAGGGGTGGTTGTATTCAGTAACATTCATATAAAAGTACTCACAATTAATTAATGTAGAGTAGTCATACTCAAGTTTTGCAAAAAAAATAACAGTGTCGCAAATACGTTTTGTGATGACATCTTGACTCAAGCAGAAGGATGGGTTAATGTAGGCTAAAATGTCATTTGGTAAATTTATTGACTTGTGCCTTTTTATTCTAATGAAATAGTGAGCGTTTCCCACAGAATTACCCTCTAATTTTGGATGACTGGGGGGGACCACCTTCAGTGGTCAAAACAATAATACGCACAGTTACAAAGCAAAAAGTTCAAAGTGTCTACTTGAATGTTTACTACGTTCCACAACATTGAACAAATTTAAACATTACATTTATGTGACATGCACTGTGACCACTTGACTACCAAGGCTCAGTCTTACTTTTTACATAAAAAAGATTAAACTGTTTTGTGACAAATCGGTGCCACTGTCTTTTGAGGGGCATTTTTCTGTCTTTAAGAAATAGAACCAGATTTCAGTGCTTAACACCAGCTGAAACAGCATATAAAGATATACATTCAAGCAGGGGTGCATTGAAGAGTTTACTTACATGCTAAAAGAGTTTGCAGGTTGACCCTCATCATGTGTGTTTCTCCAAGTTGTAGACTCCCTGCAGCTCTGTGTTCGGTGCTTCCTGTGGATAGCAGTACTGTGTCTGGCTGATTGTGGCTGATAGGAGCCGGTTGATGAACCAAATGATGGAGGAGAACTGACCATGTCATGGTGAGCTGCAGTTAAGGATGCCTTTTCTTATCAGGGAGCAGAAAGTTGACTAATTCATCTGGCCTCAACCCAGACGAACGATCAGAAAGGATCCCTGAAGTTGACTTTGGCTTGCAGCTAGAATATTTTATTGACAAACGGACAACGTTGTGGTTTAACATGATCCAACTTTCTCAGGACAGATTTTCCAATACACCTATCCCTCGATATGATACAAATGATATGTTTGTATCTGTTTCCATACCATTCAAAGTGTGCAATCATTAGCATCAAAGGGAAAATTTTGACGATGTCCTAAAATTCACCTGTACTGGCTAATTGTTTATTATTAAGATCCTCATTAGCTTCTGTCTGAGACAGTTGCTACTCTTCCTGAGGTCTTTACAATTTCATAACAATCTAGCATTAGCTAGTTTACAAACATACCTAACATTTATACAGATTAAAACAAGAGTACAACAAACATTCATAAAACAAGCAAAAAAAACAATACATTACACAGTCAACTAAACTCGAAAAAACATCTATAAAACATGTGGTCGCTCTATAATGATGTATATTTTCAAAAGCTGATAAGAAATAAAAAAAAATACTAAAACTTGTGCGAAAAAAATGAATGTTATTTGCAAACTGCAGAATGAATGAAGAAATAAAAGTTACGGATTAATGGGGTAGACATTGAAAGAGTTAGTCAAATAAAATTCCTAGGTGTAACAATTGATGAAAAACTAAATTGGAAATCACACAGAAAACATATACACTCCAAGGTGTTGAGAACCATTGCAGTATTATATAGAGCTAAACAGGTTCTGGATCTTAAATCACTACACATTCTCTATTGTTTATTGGTTTCACCTTATTTAAGTTACTGCGTAGAGGTTTGGGGCAATAATTACAAAAGTACTTTACTGTACATTCACTGTTTATTCTGCAGAAAAGAGCTGTACGGACCATTTTCTATGCTGGTTATAGGGATCCTATAAACTCATTATTCATACACTCAGAAATACTCAAATTGACAGATCTGTTTGAATTTCAAACAGCACAATTCATGTTTGAAGAAAAAAATAACAAACTCCCGGCAAATATTCAAAGAATGTTCACCCAAAGGGAAGGGAGCTATTTTTTTAGGGGGATTGTATAAAATGAAATTGAGAAAGGTGCGTACAACCAGAGTTCTGTCTGTGGAGTAAAATTATGGAACAGGTTGACAGAAGAGCTTAAGCAATTTCCAAACATTATACAAATTAAAAAGAGGTTAAAGGGTGTTTGATGATCATTGAGTGTTAATAGTTTATTTATTTATTTAGTTTGTTATTTATTCTTTTATATTTATTTTTAGTGAATTATTATAGTTATATATATATATAGCTATATTTGCATACATTATACTACTATTATTATAGTATATATTTGATATGAACATATAAGTAATACATTTTATTCATAGAAAATTATCTATTTGTATACGTTAAATAGAATAAAAATAATAAAAAAGATATATAATGAGTAAGAATGAATGAAAATGTTAATTATAATTATTATGAATAAGGAAGCTTAATTAAAATGAGTGATGGAGAAGGGGTGGGATTAGATAACAAACTTCTTCCCACTCCTTTTTGAACATGCTTTTCTTTTCAAGTTTGTCATTAATGTAACTAATTATGCTTTCTATTTTGTGAAACATCGTTATTTCCTGTGAACATTTTTGTTTTATTTTTTTTCTTAGGTTTTTACATGTTTGAAATAAGAATTTAAATGTCAATCTCAAACTTATTCTTGTCCTGCATGGACAGCAAAGTACAAAAGTCACTGCTCTGTTCTGTTGCAGTCTAGATTAGTTTCTGTTGTATTGGACCAAATAACTGAACAATAATCTAACTGTGATAATACTTCTACCTGCACTAGTCTTTTAATTAACCAATTTGGCAAGGACTTCTTACAGCGCTTTACAGCAGCCATACTTCTGCCCATTTTTACAAACATTGAGTTTCAAGACATTTTATTATCAATTGTGAGTCCTGGTCGCTTAACTACTATAACTTGTTCAGTATCTTTACTTCCTGTATTTAAATTAAGATTAGGTATATCTTTTAACATATAATATGAGCCCAGAAGGATACTTTTAGTCATTTCTGTAATAATAACCATTTTAACCCTGACCTATTCTGCAATAGTTCATAATTAGCTAATAAGTCCTTATTCAAGATTTTACTTAGTTCTACATGATTTTGTGCAGACACATATACTGTAGAATCATCTGCATATATCACCATGGCGGCACGCTTCAAAATCAACAGCAAATCATTTGTAAATATTGAGACTGAGTGTGGCCCCAAACAACTCCCTTGTGGCATTCCACAATTTATCACTATTATCTCAGACACGGTAGCATCAAAATGTACAGTGTATTCCATATTAGTGAGTCCATGCCACAGCGGGCCTTTCAAAACCATAGCAACTTAATTTATTTAATAATAACTTATGGTCAAGTATATCAAAAGCTGAGCTCAATTCCAAAAACACCGTTCCAACAAAATCCTTTCTTATTCATTTATTTTATTATCTGAGTTAAAGTTGTAGTTGTAGAGTGTCCCTTCTTATATGCATACCGGTACACTGTATTCAAGTCATTTAAAAATCACCTGAGAGTGATTCTTTATTGTTTTAACTAATGGTACAGTTTAAGATATTTTCCGTTTTAAAGGACAAACACATTTCTCCGGACTTAAATTAATTATATGGGAAATTGGCAAGGAAATCAATTTAGCCACATGTTTCAGCAATTTCACACCAAGGTTGTCGACACCCGAAGGTTTTCACTTCTTTTTTCCATCATTTGTACTACTGTTCCTCCACTAACTTTTTTTGAAATAAAAATTTTCAAAAAAGGTTAACACACATTTTTCTTTCCTTTATGAACCAACAGGAAGAGTCATTTCATGTCTAAGGTCCACACCATCTTGAAGTTCTTTTATTTTATTGCTAAAATACTGACTTAGATAATAAGAGACATCAACAGATAAAAAAAATGCCATCCTTCTCCAAAAAAAGATGCTGTTGATTTAGTTTTCCTTCCCATTAATTAATGAATTAATTGTATTGCATATTTTTCTACTGTCTAATTTGCATCTTCAATTCTATTTTAATAATAGGTCCTTTTTTTCATTTTATACACCGCTCTTCGCAGGGCACATAGAGAAAGAGACCATTCACTCACATTTACACCTACGGGCAGGAATGTGGATTTGACCAGGAACCCTTTGCTGTGTGGTTCATTCTTTTATTCATTCATCTTCAACCGCTTATTCCGGGGTCGGGGTTGCGGGGGGGCTGGACGCCAGTTTATTACAGGACACATAGAGACGAACAGACAGACAACCATTCACACCTAAGGGCAATTTTGTAGAGTCATCAATTAACCTAACAGGTGCATGTCTTTGGATTGCGGGAGAAAACCGGAGAACCCGGAGGAAACCCACGCAGACACAGGGAGAACATGCAAACTCCAAACAGAAAGGCCCCAGCCGGGATGCAAACCTGGAACCTTCTCGCTGTGAGGTGACAGTGCTAATCACAACACTAACATGCAGCCCGCCTCCAGAGTTTTTATTTTATTTTCTATATTTTTTTTAATGTTAAACAAAATGTTAATCATAGCAGTGTTTTTTACATGTTTGACTTTAACTTAAGGGCCTGGTTTTGACAGCCCTATATTTATATATTCTAGACAAGAGGGGTAATTCTAAGCCAAGTCTCCAGAATTTTTACATAGAATGCAGAACATATTTTGCATTCTATGTTCTGAATTCTGAATCTCAACGTTTCTGAACTGCTGCAACCCATTCTCATTCCCCCCCTTGCCCTCTTTTGATGCTTGATTGTTCTTTGAAGTTCAAGCTCTAAGTTTTTTTCAAAATCAAAATCACATGGTACAGTTTAAGAAAAGATGGGTAAAATTAAACATGCCGTTACGTCTTTAAGTTTCACTTTTATATAGGACCTCTGTCTTCTGGGTGAGTGTCCTGGTTGTGTATGATCCAACCATCTACGCCGACTTCTTTGGTCACTTTTTGTTTGAGTGAAACAAAATGAACGCTTTTGAGCCTTATTTAAACAATGTCACGTCTCTCCCCCTTCATGAAAACAGGCTTTTCACCCCACAAACTACTTCTAAATGAGCGTTAATCAACCATCAGAATGAAACAGAAATTTGGCCAAGACCTGAAAATAGGGAGAGGCAACAGTGTGAACGCAGAGATAACAAGAAAAGACCAGCTTTTACCACCTCAAGGTCAATGAAGGCAAGGCAAGGCAAGGCAAGTTTATTTGTATAGCACAATTCAACAACAAAGCAATTCAAAGTGCTCCACATAAAACATTAAAAGCTTTGGGAGAAATAACACGTAAAACATATAGATTTAAAACATGTAAAGGGTCAATTAAAAGATATAAAATATTTCCAACACATTAAAGGTCATTTTTAAAACATAGAAGATGGTTACAGTTACAGAAGTTACAGTGCAGTTTACTGAACAGCAGTGGCATTTAGAAAAGTCTTCAGTCTTAATTAAAAAGAACTGAGAGTTGCAGCAGACCTGCAGTTTTCTGGGAGTTTTTTCCAGATTTGTGGAGCAAAAAAACTGAACGCTGCCTCTCCATGTTTAGTTGTAACTATGGGGACATGGAGCAGACATGTCCCAGACGATCTGAGAGTCTGGATGGTTTGTAGCTGAGCAGAAGATCTGAACTGTATTTTGGTCCTAAATCATGCAGTGCTTTGTAAACCAACAGAAGTATTTTGAAATCAATTATTTGACAGACAGTAAGCCAGTGTAAAGATCTGAGGACTGGAGTGATATGATTGTTTTGGTCTTAGTGAGGACTCCAGCAGCAATGTGGCTGTTGAAGTTCAGGTCCATGATAACACCTAATTTCCTGGCTTGTTTCATTGGTTTTAGCTTTACTGCTTGAAGTTGGGTGCTGACTTTTGATCGTTCTTACTTGGCTCCAAAAACATTAATTTCATTTTTATCTTTGTTTAATTGGAGAAAATTCTGCTCCATCCAACCGTTGATTTGCTTGATGTATCTGCTCAGTGCTTGTATTAGACTACAGTCGCCTGGTGATATAGTAATGTAGATTTGTGTGTCACCTGCATAGCTGTGGTAACATATGTTGTTCTTTTTCATTATCTGAGCCAGTGGCAGCATGTAGATATTAAACAGAAGAGGCCCCAGAATGGAGCCTTGGGGAACTCCACGTGTAATTTTTGGTCGCTCAGATGTGTATTTACCTATAGACACAAAGTAGGATTCAAAGCATTTTAATGCTGTGCCAGAAAGTCCCACCCAGTTTTCCAGACGGTCTAGTAATATGTTGTGATCGAGTGTGTCATATGCAGCACTGAGATAAAATAATACTAACACTAAAATTTTACCATTGTCCATGTTTAAATGGATGTCATTAAAGACCTTTACAAGAGCTTTCTCGGTGCTGTGGTGTGGTCTAAAACCTGACTGGAACGAAGGATAAATTAACTTTAGTCTGAAAAATACAAAACTGAACCAAAAGATATACTTAGATGTCTAACAGCAGTATAAAGTTAAGGTGATTTTGGAGAATTTAGCTCCAAGCTCCAGCATATTCAGCCCTTACTGGACCTGGACTCTTGGGACACAGGGGAGTTAATAGGATGTATTAGTACAGAACATGTCAGTAAAGTTTTCCATCATAATTAAAGCTTCAGTAGGTAAAAAGCAAAAAAAAAAAAAAAAAGAGAGACTGACAGCTCTTCTTGCAGTTCTCCCTCTCCCCTCTCTGTCCTGACCAAATATAAAGTCTCTCTCTCTTTCTGAAATGAACTATGATTTGCAAAAGTCTCCTTCCACGGGAAGGATTTTCTAAAGTTTGAAAACAAATCAATGAGGAGGTGGATGTCTATTTTTCTCCCAGAACACTGTCCTGGAGCAACAACTCAGCATCACTGGCCAAGAGAGCAAACCAGCGCCTGTACTTCCTCCGCAAGCTCAGGAGAGCAAGAGCCCCGACCCCCATCATGCACACCTTCTACAGAGGCACCATCGAGAGCATCCTCTCCAGCTGCATCACCGTGTGGTACGGCGCCTGCACCGTGTCCTGCCGCAAGACTCTGCAGCGCATCGTGAGGGCAGCTGATAGGATTATTGGTGTCTCTCTCCCCCCCCTGTCGGACATTTACAACACCCGTCTCACCTGCAGAGCCATCAGGATCGCAGGTGACCCCACCCACCCCTCCAACAGCCTCTTCAGCCTGCTGCCGTCGGGGAGGAGACTGCGGAGTCTCCGAGCCAAAACCAGCAGGCTAAAAGTCAGTTTCTGCCACCAGGCAGTCAGGAGACTCAACTCCCTCCCTACTCTGCACCCCCCCCCCCCCTCTGACTCTGCCCCCTGCCACAGCCACCCTTACACCTCCCCTCCCCTCCGTCATCTGACATCATGCCCCCCCCCCCCCCCCCCCCCACACACACACATTACCACATTACATCTGAACTCGGACTCGAACTGCTATTTGCACTTCACTGCACTACCTCACCTTAATGAACAATACCGCTCTACCTCAATTCAACAAATGTCATTGCATTGTTACTGTCTATTTATTATTATTATCTTATTCTGATTTATACCACTGTCATTTTCACTTGTCACTTTACAAACCACTGCCACTTTACATTTTTTACTCTTTGTATATTTCTATTATTTTTATTATGTTGTATATATATAAAAAAAAATTGTTAATTCTTTAGTCTATTTTTATTTTTAATTATTATTATGCCGATTGCACTGGGTCTGAGAGGACTGTAATTTCATTTTTTGCATTTTGTATGTCATGCATATTGCAATTTTTGACAATAAAACTGACTTGACTTGACTTGAATTACAACATGATAAAAGATTATAATTTTTTTTGTGTGTGTGTGTTTTTCTAAGGACAACATCAGCTGTCAATCACAAATCGAACACATTTTGACCAAACAACTTAAACTTTTCATTAGATATTTAGATGGTGCTGACTGTGTGGACAAAATAAGCATACAATTCACTGATCACAGAGAGCGCACCAGATACAGACAGACACACACACACACACACACACACACACACACACACACACACACACACACACACACACACACACACACACACACACACACACACACACACACACACACACACACACACACACACACACACACACACACACACACACACACACATCTGACTTGACGGTGAATGCTTTTCCATTCAAGTGAATGAGAAAGCGTGTCCAAACTTATGACTGGTACTGTAGATCTCTTGTTTATCTTCTTAAATCACCTGAAAACAACAGCAGTCTGCTTCAGTTAAAACACAGAGACCTCCTGTGTAACAGCCATGTCCGGACGCATGAGCTCTAATGACTCTCCCCCTTTTCAGGCTTTTCACTCCACAAACTATTTCTAAATGAGAGGTGGTAGGTAGGCAGGTCGACAGGATTATGGGTGACTGAAGCAAAAAGCACAGCAGCAATTAAGAACAGATTCACAGAGACCTGGAGAAAAAAACTGAGCACATAAGAAGCCAAGGTTCACAACACGCTTCCGCTCTTGCTGATGAAACAATCTGGCGACGAATGAGTCTCAGGTCCATCTTAATATACAGGAAGGGAGGTGATTAGTGCCAATGAGATCCACCTGGATCAGCCTGCCTGGAAAACCATGCCTCCAGCTCACAACAGACAAACACAGAGAGGGGAGACACATACAGGGAAACACAGACAGAGGGAGACAAAACACAAAAACAATAGGGGAGAGAAGGGCTGCCAGGATGGAATCATGACATTATTCAGCACTTACTGGGGGCCTGGACTCTTCTGGGACAAGGAGGGGTTAATTACATGTATTAGCACGGAACTTGTCTGTAAAGTTTTACATCATAATTAAAGCAGTAGGTAAAAAGCAAAAAAAACAACAACAAAAAAACAAAAAAAAGAGACTGAGAGCTCTTCTTACAGTTCTCTCTCTCCCCTCTCTGTCCTGACCAAATATAAAGTCTCTCTCCCTCTCTGAAATAAACTTTGATTGAAAGTCTCCTGGGATGGATTTTCTAAAGTTTGAAAACACAGCCATTAGGTGGTGGAGATGTCTATTTTTGTCCCTGAACACTTGAATTATTAACACTTTGTCATGAACGGAACAGAGATAACACACAAAAACGGATGGACCCAATGCAGACATGGACACGAAGTAAAAGTACAAAGAAAAGTTTAATAATACTAACAAACAACGGCAAAACACTACAGGGAAAACAGGCAATACAAACAACGAGACGGTCGAGGGAAAACAGGAACGAGGAGATGACGGAAAAATCAGGGGGACGGACGAGGAAATAGGAACACGGGAAACTACGGAGAAAAAGCGACGGGAAGCGTGATAACCACAACGAGAAAGGGGATGCCGATCCGGGGGGAATAGTTTACCAACGAAGGAATACAACGGTCCGGCGCTGCATGCCTGTCCGCTCAGGGTATTAGTAGTGATCCAGGTGATCAGCGTAACAGGCTGCAGCTTGGGGGGAATGCCTACCGGACCTAGACGAGAGACACAAGAGGAACACACACGCAGGGAAACACAGACAGAGGGAGACAAACTCACACAAAAGGAAGAGAGGAGGGTACTGACAGAACCAAGTCTTGACACACTTTTTTTTCCTGCCCAACAAGGCCAAAAATAATCTGCCTACCCCAGGTTTTAGTTAATATATCAAGACACCTGTGCGTGCATCCTGGACTTAATTAATTTGCATATTTAGTCGCTAATGTCTTAGCAGCTAAATGGTGTCAAGCAGGTGGAAAAAGGAAACATATACACTGGAGATGTAAATTAGAGAGCAAATAATTAATACTGCATTTATTCTGAACTGTATGCTTAGTTTGTCCTTTTCATTAGATATTTAGATGGTGTTGACTGTTTGGACAAAATAAGCATACAGTTCACTGATCACACAACATGAAGGCATATCCGCACCACACACACACACACACACACACACACACACACACACACACACACACACACACACACACACACACACACACACACACACACACACACACACACACACACACACCTGACTTGACAATGAATGTTACAATATAACCTATAAATGCAATTAAACCTTAACGATTAATGCAGATAGTGAAGTCAGCCAGTTCCCAGCTCTGTACATAATTTTATGCATGCGGTCTAGTCAAAGGTTTGGACACGCTTTTCCATTCAAGTGAATGAGAAAGTGTGTCAGAACTTTTGACTGGTACTGTAGATTTCATGTTTATGTTCTTAAATCACCTGAAAACAACAGCAGTCTGCTTCAGTTCAAAGACCTCCTGTGAAATAGCCATGTTTCGCATCAGCTCTAATGTACAAATAATGTCCAGGTGTGTACTGAACTTTCCATTTGATGTTACACGTATTTTACATATTACATTTCTTTTATCCAGGTGCATCATATTCACATTAGATAAGTTAACCACCTTTATGTTACGCTGCCTGCAGACACCATGATAACTGTCACCCATCAGAAGTGGTTATAAATATTAAGTAGCCATGTGCAACACGCATATGATTCCATCAGACCATATATCTACACTGTTTAACCCAAGTAGGCACCTATGCACAGTCCCGTTATGTTTTACAGACATTTGTCATTAACTAATAAGGTCAAACATTTTGTTTTTTGTGTATTTTGCTGAACTTTCACTTCTCTTTGTATCGTGTGTCAGGCCAATTAAGCCTTAAAGTTGATCTCCTACGCAGAAGATAGTATCTCCTATGTGCAAGTTAATATCTCCCACTTAGTAGATATACTTTTTTTTTTTTTTTTTCTTGTGTCAACAATGCTAAAAAACAAAGTCACCTTGCCTTTTAGGGCTCCTGCAGAATTGGATAAAAGCATGCTAAGAGAAATGAAAGAATATCCACATTTGAGAACAGTTGAGTATGTCTGTTATGGTGCATACTTCATATTTTTGAGTTTTTATATGTATTTTGATTTTGGTGTTGTCTTTACAGCATTCATCAGTCTAATTATTCAGTTCAGCCTCTAACACATCTGACCCTATGGAGTGACGGTTAATGCTTCAGACTTTGCTTTTCAAGATTCACTATTTGTGTTTTTGAACTGAATGCTCAGAGTTGTTCTTAAATTATAGTTTCTAATTCAATTTAAAGTTGTGCCTTACTTTTTTTCATTTTTTGAACTGTAGTTCATATTGTAAGCCAGAAGAGAGCAGAATGTTCATTTATAATGTGGCCTGTGATTTCAAACCAGTAGGTTTAAATACCCCACTGTCTCTGTAGTATTTATTTGCCCCTCATGAGTGAGTCCCTTCAGTATAGGGATTATATTGCGATGCCACGTATTAAAGACGTGACTTTCTATTGTAGAATCACATACAGGACCATATAAAACTGGTAATTTAGTGAATAAGTGAGTATATTTATTTTAGAGAGCTCAGAAGTCAGTTTTGTCTATGTTTATGGCCATTGAAAGCCTGAGGGGTGTACTATGAAGCGCACTGAACATACCCAGGGTTTCTTTGGATAACCAGGATCAACAAATACGAAACTCGCAATCAGAGTTAAATGGTACCAAGAAGCTCACTTTAGAGTTAATTTGTCAAGCCAGGGTTTCTACTTTAGTTTCAATGCATATTCTCATAAAAAGGGCATGTATCGTGTCATTTGACTCACCCTTTGGATGGATCAAGGGCCACATAGTTCACTCAAGAGGAGCAGATCACTATAATGAACTCCTATGAGCAATTCAAGAGTATAATAACAGCAAGGGGCAACACATAATAAGACTAGGGAGGCATGCTGGCAAAACAAAAAATAAAAAAATAATAGCAGATTGTGTAGGTAAAAAGATTCTGCATATTGTCTAAAAATAAACTACGCCAAATGTAGAACTGTTCGCCATTAATCTCGATAGAGTGATGCTGATTTAAAAATGCAAAAGCAACGTCCAACCTGATTTACTTTTGTTTCAGGGAATGCAAAAGTCTAATATTGCCTCCACTCTACCACTATCTCACAGATTTTTTTTTCATCTCAAACACTTCTTCCAATTCTAACATACCTGGGCACTTATCTTCTTTTCTTTGTGCAATAACTTAATCCACCACTTTAGTGCAATAATTTAATCTTACTGCTCATTTCTGTCATATACAGTCATACATATTTTATCTTATACATTTCCTCTACATTTAACATTCTTACATCTACCTCATATATATTTGACTAAGAGTTTATTGCTTACTGTTTATTGTTTTTTTATATACTTTCTGTATTTATTTAGCTAATAGTTCATTGGTTATCCTATACTGTAATTTTTTTATACCGCTCTTGCGTTTTTGTAAGCTGCTGGAAACTCAATTGCCTTGTGGCAGTCATCCCAAAGGGATCAATAAGGAAGTCTAAGTCTAACTCTAAGTCTAAGTCAATCCTTCCTTGACAGTTTGAGTGGGCAAAAAGCTCTTATACTTCACGAACATATTGAGAAAAGAGGTGAGCACAGCTACAACCCTGCGGATAGCACAGCACACCGTATTTTTGCTCACAGTCATCACCAGCATCACCAATTGCATGCATGCAAATATGTACCTGTGGCAAAGAATCGCAGTGAAACAGACAAAGTCTACGTCATTTAGCTTTAAGTCTGAGCTGAATACCTCCTCCTGACCAGGTTTGGTTGAAAGCATCAGTTACCATGGTGATACAGCCACGCTGAAAGAGAGTGACCTTCGTGTCACAGTTGACCCAGGCTTTTAGCGCAACATACCTCGCTAACCCACCATCGAGCTTTGTAGTACACACCTCTGGCCTGCTAGCATCATAGAAGAAAATGCTTGACCTGTCTGCTTAGCATTACATTTATACAGTATATTACTAATCTGAAAGAGCAAGTATGGTTTGACAGAAATGGAATTCCACGGAATATGTTTTTATCAACACACTGACAAACATTTAATGGATGTATCTGCATAGTCTCAACAGGTCAAAAAAGTTCACTGTGATCAATGTTATTACCAAATCACAACCTGTTCCTAAGCAGGTGTTACGTTAGCTGGTGGTTTTTAACTGAACCTGTGGCCCCCCATTCAGACAAATTCTACACCACCGGCTGGAGCCCCTTTACTTTTTGGCAAATTGGCCAATCATCATTTAAATTATGCCAAATTATCATCTTTCACTGGATTACTTTGATGCTGAAGAAATTTAAAATGGGATGTGTGATTCTTAGGGTGCTACACGGTGTTGTGGTGGTTAGCATTGTCGCCTCACAGCGAGAAGGTTCCAGGTTTGCATCCCGGCTGGGGCCCTTCTGTGTGGAGTTTGCATGTTCTCCGCGTGTCTGCGTTGGTTTTCCCCGGGTTCTCCGGTTTCCTCCCACAATCCAAGAGACATGCATGTGTTAGGTTAATTGATGACTCTAAATTGCCCGTAGGTGTGAATGGTTGTCTGTCTCTGTGCGTCTCTATGTGCCTTTAGCATTGACATTTTGAGTACGCCCGATGTCAGCTGGGATCGGCTCTTTTAAAGCCTCGATGTTCAGCTCTCGGCTTTAGTTTACATGGTAAGTTACTGCAGTTAAAGCCCTTTACCTGATTTCGCTGCTTCATAATAAAATAATCTCTATAACAAAACAACAGCGGACTTTTATCGAGAAGACGATATAGGAAATAAATCCAACAACCGCTCCGGCTTCAAATAGCAACAGCACAAAGAACAAACAAGAATATCTGTAGTCAATGAACTCAGGTACATTTTATGAAGCCTTAAAAAATAAGGTTATTATCCACCGCTGGTCACTACTGATACATTTTAAAGGCAACCACGGAAAAGCTCCAGTGAGCCGGATGAGTGCAGGCAAAGCGTGTGAATGACGATGTAGTTTTGCTCACACAAAGGGCGTCAATTGTGAAGGTCGGTCCTTAATGTGGTCAGAGTCACATCCCTGTTCTCACTACCATTAGAATGTGGACACATGCGTCCTGAACCACTTTCAAATGTTGTTTGTGGCATCTGATTTCAATGCGTCCTCAATGCGTTCTGAGAGTGCTTTTACCTGTAGTTAGAGCCGTCCACCTGTAGTCGGATCACTCAGAATGTACGTTAGTGCCAGGTCGTAACAGGGTGAAAATTACTACGAGAAAAAATAAAACGACCACAGACACAAAACAAAACCACAACAAAAAGGGGCAAAACGACCACAGACAAGAAATAACTACCAAATAACTACAAAGAGATCAAGCTACTATCAAATCTGTGTGTGGGGTGCCTTTTGCATGTCTGTGCCTATGAGTCTATTGTCTCATAATCCGTTCATGTTCTTAGCGAGATCAGGAGTTATAAGGAGCATTTTTTGGTCAAAGATTTCTAAGCAGATCTGTGGATGTGAATTTAATGGGTATTGTTAGTGGTATTATAATGGCACATCAGATTTTACCAATACTTTCTTTAGTACGGAAAAAATGTTTACAAACTATCAGACAAAACAATTAAACACCAGTTACTTTAATAATCAAGTCATTCTTTCAGTAACTTATTGACCAAAAATGACAACATTTCTGAATTGCATTACAATCTTTAAACAGTAGTGTCCAGACATTGCTGCTGAAGGTTAGTATTGTTTTCAGTGATTAAAGATCAACAGTAGGAGGTTTACATACATCTCAGAGGGAGACAGGAATAAAGGATACCTCATGCAGTGACCTCGCTGTGACTCCCTCTGCTCCTGACTGATTGCCTAATTAATTGGTCTGGCTGCTGATAGCCCTGAATTAGTTTGCAAAACAAATGAGGACGGCTGCCGTGCCACTGAAACCTCTTGGGGACGGGCAGTGAAGGAGGGGCCAGCATGAATGGATAACAAGACTCATACATCTCTGATATTTGAGGAATAACTTTGTGTAACTTTGTGTTTTAAATTGGTACAATAGATGACGGTGTCTTTGTTGCATTGATGTTTTAGAAGCACAGAGAAGCAGCAGGTGGAGTTTAGTGCTCCTTAACTGCAGTTTGACACAGGTGGACATTTGTTTTTTTCTGGAGGTTGAACCAGCGCCCACACAGTTATAACAACCTTTTTTAAAGAACTTTTTGATTTATGCAGCACAAGAGGTGTGTTACTGCTGCAGAATACAAAGAGGGTAAAACATTAAAGGGATTTTTCAGGTGCCACTTCATCAATGGAATAATGGGGGTAATTATCCCCGGAGTGGAGAAAGGTCTGCAATTTAAATGGACTGTTTGATTGAGGCTGGAGTTAAGCCACCACTAAAGTCCAGAATGTGTGTGTGTGTGTGTGTGTGTGTGTGTGCCTGTTCCTGTGTGTGTATCTAACACAAAGGTTTGAACACACAATATGACACTTCAGGATATTTCACTTCAGGATATGTCACGGTCATTTAAATCAAATGTGGTCATCTGCTGGTGAGAATGAATGCGCTTAGTGACTCTATGTAATGTTCTAAAAAAATCTGTGTTTAAATTTGACATTTTGAGCATGATGCCAAAAGTTTGACCTGATGTGGCACTAGAGGAAAATTCAAAGTCCCTACAATCTTTTGAAATGATCCTCTGGGCACCACAAATATACATATCAAATGTAACAGCAAACTTGTCATCAGCCTTTCAGGTATCTTGCTCTGGACCCAACAGATCAATGGAATGACCAAATGATGTTTGGATGCTGTTTGCGTCCCATCTATAAAATATGTTCGTAGTCTCTGTGACATCAACCCTTGGTTTCTAAAGAGCCATAGTGAAGTTCAGTGTAGTTGGCAGTGCCTGCTCCGCCTGTTCCTGGATAATCCAAAAATGGCTAATCAGGTGGAGTGTCGATGGAGCTGAGGTGGACTGGATGAAGCCTGGATTGAAACTTGCACCTGTGATGCACCGACATAGCATACAATACATAACCTGAAGCCTTAAAATAATCTAAACAGGTGAGTTGCATAACGAATTCTCCCCCTGTAAGGTTGTCAATAACAGAGAACTTATCTATAGAACAACATAGCATAACATGCATTTTAGTACAGTTGAGGTTGACAGGAATTAGTTTGTTTTACAAGAAATTTGTTCAACTAGTTTTGCATTGCAAAGCCTGGCTCAACAGATGTACAGTGCTGGGATGTGGGGCCATGCGCCTGATGTCAGGCTTTGTATATATATATATTGTTTTATATTTCTATGTATGTATATACAGGTATGTGTATATGTAAATATGTTGTTGCTTATAGGTTGTTTGTATAGTCTGATTCTGATTGTCCTCCCCCCCATCTGTGTTTCACCTCATTTTACCTCTGAACTCGATACCTCTATGTATATAGCCAATCTGTATAGAATCAGAGTTTGCAGTTAAAGGACTATAATGCCTGATGTTCATTTGACAGTTTTCTGACATGGTTTAATGGTCATAGCAATGGCCACACAGCCATCCCAAAAAGGGGTAACCTCTTTCACCCAGACATATCTTATTTTGCTCATTTTTTTGTCTTAAGTCAATTCATATAATTTCTTGGACACATTATACATGCATGTTTAATATGTATTTAACATATTTAGTTGGTACAAATACAAAAAAAATAGCCACATGGGTTTTTTTTTCACATACACATACTTTATGTATTTTGTTTGACAGTGCCAAGGTATCTTTTTGTAGCGTGCACATGAAGTTACTTTTGCAGAGTCCTTTTTCTTTCTAAACTTCTCTTTCTTTAATCTCACTAGTGTATGAGGTTCCACACTCCTGGAATAGTTGCTTGCTTTTATCTAGGCAAAAGGGTGACACCTGGAGCAAGAGCTGTTTTATAGGAGAGGTGGCCAAACTGGACTCTACCACTTCTCACCATGTCATTAGGGAAGCTTCATCCTTTATTTAGACATATTTGTTGTTTCCTCATGTGCATTATATTGAGTACTTTTTTGCTGTGGTTAATGTTTAAATAAATCAACATTTTTTTGGGTGTAAGGATTTTGTTTTGTTGTTTTGATTGTTATTTGTAGTTTAATTAGTAGTGTTTGGTTGTTAAGTTTCCCCTGTTTGTCAAACCTGGTCTGATCAGCCAGTACATATGTCCCCTTTGTTTCTTCTTTGTTAGGTCAGTTGTATGTTGTGTTAGTAGCATTAGTTAAGTTCTTTTTAGTTGACCTCGTTTGCAGGTCCAGTTGTAAAATGTTTAATTTGCTTAATTTTGGGTAAACTAAATGGACTGTTACTTTTATAGCGCCTATAGTCTTTTGACTACTCAAGACCCTTTACACTATTTGTGAAATCAACCCATTCATACTGAGGGCAGTGGACACCATCTAACCCAGAGGTGTCAAACCGATCCAGTAAAGGACCGCTGTGGCTGCAGATTTTCATTCCAACCAAGAAAGAACACACCTGAATCACCTGAATTGCCTTCACACAGTTGATTTTTTTTTAATCAGGTGTGTGCTTGCTTGATTTGACACCCTTAATCTAATTTCTTTCTTCTAATTTATGGAATTTTAATTTTAAGTTTCTGTTGTGTTCAAAAGAACTGGGATACAACAATGACACCTCATCTATGCTGAAGCATTATGGAGCCCTGAATGAAAACAAGGACACCAACCAAGGAGACCAAGCTCAGGTAAGCAGTTTCAGTATGTAATGATAAGACGGCATACAAAAATAAAATTTCATGGCATATTTGTATTAGACAACATTTATTTATATCTAAAACGTGTCTAATGAATGCCATCTGTAATTAAATACTGCATTTTTTACAGGATTCCCAGACCTTCACTATAGTGGAGGACTAAGGGTTCAGAGAGCTTGTTAGAGCTTTGAACCCTACCTATGTTCTCCCCACAAGGCAGGTGCGTATGTGAGCACATAAGCATTTTCACCATTTCCCCTAATTTGCCATTCCAAGAGCGCTCTCTTCTTTCCTTTAGGCTTTGGAAGCCATGGTGGTGGACAGATATAAGGAATCCAAGGAGAAAGCCAAAGTCATTGGGTCAAAGGCATCTGTAATTGTCAGATATGTGGACATCTATCAACACTGATGCTTATCTAGCTGTGACATGCCATTTTTTACATGCAAGCATCACTTTGCATTCTGTTTCTTTAGGGTTCCTGCATTTCCCTGAGGCACATACATTACTGAAAATACATGCATACTGAAAATTTAGATTTGCAAATTTGTATAAGCAGCACTTATGTCAGGGTGGGGAATTACACACAAAGTTACTTGCCTTGTGACTGATGGAGCAACAAATATGGGTGTTTGTGCCAGGGAGGTTTGTTTGCACGATTTAAATTTACTCATTAAAATGGCTCTTGACCAAAACACTGTCTGACATCTGGGCAAAATCTAGGAAGACAGTGGGCTATTTCATGAGCAGCACCACTGCAAATGTGAGTTCATTTATTTCATTGCAATATTCTTGTTTTGTTTAAGTTGCTGCTGCAGTTACACTTTAATATTATTAGTCACTTTTTATTGGCTAAATTATAGGCAAGGCTGACACAGGTGCAGGAGCAAATGTGCCTGCAATGAATCTCATTCAAGAGGTGGATACTCACTGGAACAGCACATACCATATGTTCCACCGTATTTATGACCTCAGGGCACCTGTAGGAGCAGCTTTGGAAGGCCTACTGTACACTCTGATGTTGATCCGCTCTCATCAGAGCAGTATGGAATCCTTGCGGAATGTCTAAATGTGCTGTCCCCATCTTAATTATGCCACGGTTGAGCTGTCAGAGAAGGAGAGTGTTAGGATCAAAAGTCATTCTCCAATACTACACCACACACTGGAGGAGTAGGAAAGGGGAAAGGTTCAAACTCCAGAGACCACAGCAATGGCTGAAAGTCTGAGGAGACAGTTAAGCGAGAAGCTATACACTTTGCAAGCAATGAGCATCGTGTCAATTTGCTCGATGCAAGATAGGCTCCTTTAGCCCCAATAAAGTAAATAAAGAAGCATTTGCCGAGAAGAAGAGGGGAGGTCCGATAACAGGAAGATTAGAGTAACCCCTGGAGTATTGGGAAAGACAGAAAAATGCATATCCCATCTTGTATAAACTTTCTGTTTCTTTTTGTCTAAGCAGGTAAAATCCAAATTAAGGACCACGGAGCTTCGGCCCGTGAGTTAATCAATTGGATGGAAAGCTTCAATGCTTCATGATGCTTCATCTCACAAAACTAGTAAATAAAACTCTTCCTTTTTTAAACTCACCTGTGATTCCTTGTGCCTTCCTGCTTGGTCCCTCACACAAGTTCATTGCATTGGCAGACCTATCTCCACAGAGGTATGGTCTAGTACAGGGGGCAATTCCGGTCATGGAGAGCCACTGTCCTGCATGTTTTAAATTTCTCTCTGCTCTAACACACTAGTCTAATGATTTGCTTGTTATCAAGCAGCTGATGCTTGTCACAGTTTGATTATTTTTTGACTCAGGTGTGGGTTAGGGTAGAGAGAAACCTAAAACATGCAGGACAGTGGCTCTCCAGGACCGGAATTGCCTACCCCTGGTCTAGTAGTAGTAGTGAAGCCATAAACCGTACAGGAATATAGCCCTGATGGAGTCTAGACTATACACTCGTGGTGGTCATGAAGATTTGTCATTGGACGGCCAACTAGGAAACTGGCTCTGAATCAGAGAGCTGATGCTGGAATGACAGCTGCCAGCAGGAGGTAAACGGACAATATTAAACTTTGGTAGCAACGAGATGATTGGGTCTCAGAGGTTGTTGCAAAATCTAATTCGTTTGACTAAAGAGTGAATGCTCTCAGCTAGTTCATTGAGTTGGCAGTTGGTACAGACAAAAACTGTCTTGAGTTTGTTTGACCTCTGTTAATGTTCCATTCATTTTACCACAATGGGAAAGCGGGTGCAGTCTGACTAACTCACAGCCTGTCTTGTCAAGAAGAATCCCAGAGAGTGTATTTGGTTAACTGTACCTTAGAATCCTTAATTAATTGTTGCGTCGCCAGCAAACACGTTCACAGGGCCGTTGTTTAGGTTAAAGACGGTATCCATTGTAGCTTGCTCTCTCTCTCCCAGAGGCCATGCTCATTAACTTACAGTATAGAGCGCTGTCACCAGAACAAAGGTGCACAGTGACATTTTGTCTTAAAACATAGCGATTCCGCAAATATCATGAATGTAAATGTAAACTTAAATGCGGCTCTACATACCATGTAGTAAGCATGAAGATAGTCAGTCTTCGTGATTAGACTTAAGCTTCATTACCATGAAGAAGCCCATTGTAGCGTATTTCAAGTCAGTCCCTTATAGACCATCCTGCTGCAATAGATACCTACCTTACAAAGCACCAAATGTGTATCTGCAGCTGAAAATAGTCCTCAACAAATGCACTAGTTACTCCTGCACTCTTCATAAGTCATGATGGCTCTAAATGAAAAGTTATGGGAGCACCACCATTATTACAATTCATCTCAAGGGAAAATTGGGTGCCTATACTAAATGTCATGGCAATCCATCCAATAGATGTTGAGGCATTTAACTGAAAACCGGAAATGTCTACTTCATGGTTGCACTACGGGAAAAGTCAGAGGATTAGCAAAGTAATAAGGATACATCAGCTGGGAACCATGAATGTCTTTACAAAAGTATGTGCCAATCAATCTGCTAGATGTAGTATTTCACAGGGCAAGATAAAAGCTTTGAAAAACATTGTACATTTTGTGGGTTTTCGAGATCTGACCTGACCTTATCAGCATTGAACAAAGCAGAGGAATCAGGGATGCAGGCTCAGAAACAAGGCAGATCAGTTGGCAAGGTTTTATTAGCTGAAGTAGGTACACAGGTAAGCAATCCATAGGCAACAGTACAATCAGGGAGCAGGCAAATGCAGATTTTAGTTTAGAAGACTTTATTGGTATTGTTTTCATGGTTGAAAGTGCTTCTATTCTCTGTTACAGTCATTCCACTGCTACATGTAGATACATGCTAATGCCAGGGAAAGCTGTAATCTTTGTTGCAGATGTTACTTTCTCCTTAATTTCAGATAACATTCCCATTAAAACATGTTCAATTTTGTAGTTTTTGGTGTTATTGGTGATATTGCTGCATGCTCCGCTAGTCTACTGCTACATAAACATGCTAACATCAGGGAAACCTGCAATCTTAGTTGCTACCCAATTTTGAATCATTTTCCTGTTGGAACATGTCAGTGTTCAGATGAACACAGGGTTGTAGGTTTGGGTTTCAAAGCTTTTATTAGTGATTTCCAGGGTGGAAATTGCCACAAGTGGTCAATTTCCAAAGACACATAAAATAAAAAATAAAAATGACTACCAAAAATTACCATCCGGACATTTGTGCACATGCATTTGTGTGTGTTGTGTATTATACACATGCAAACTGTTCCCCCAACAGTTTTCTCCTCTTAAATTCTTACCAACTGATTTAGAATTTTCTTGAAACCAAGGTAACAAAGCATGATATGTTAATGGCAGCAGTTAAATCAAGAGGTGCATGTACTGTGGAGAAAGTCAAGTTAAAGATAAATCAAGAGGCAAAATAAACTACATTTCCATTGAATATAAATGACAAAAGGTCAAAGTCCTCTTGTGCAGGTTTGCCTCACTGTAACCGATTTGACACATCATGCAGCTGCTACCCGATGCAGCAGCCCCGGCTCTGAACATCTTAAAAAAGGCCCAGCAATATTTTTGCTCTTTACAGTGCACAGACAAGTCAGCTCATCCCCTTATGCTCGCTGTTCCAGTCTTGGCAATCGCCCAAACTTAATGAGCCAGTGACCTTTCACAGCATCATTTTGCACAGACAGTCTACTGCTAAATCATAATCCACACAGCCTTACCAGATTGTATGATTTGCATTTATATTGACGCAAAAAAATGTGTTGATTGATGCAGTGGTGGTTGCAGTGGCTGCAGCCTGGACACAGTCAGATAAAGTGACATATTCATCAGGATGTCTTTCGGTCTCTCAAGCCACACTGAAATCAGACTACTTTCTTCCATTTCTCACATTTTTCTGATGAAGTCCCAAAGGTCATCGTGAAGATCGGGGTCTATGGCGATGATCAATCAATAGCTGCTTGGAGAAGAAACCAATATGAGAGAGTGCAGGAGATTATTGAAGAGTTTTTCTCTGTCCAGTATTGCTAATGAAAATCAAAGAAAGGGGTTTGATCAGTGACACATCACCTCCACCAATAAGAGCAATAATACAGAGTATTATTGATGCAGCTATAGCTGGCACTTCTATTGTATAACAATGTTTCAAATGGCAATGTGAATACAATGTGACATTGTCTGATCTGCAGCTCCCCTCAGCTTTATGGAGCTTTAGCAACTATACTGTATTGGTTCAGTCTCACTTCTCTCTATGTCATTTTCAGCTGCGGCAGACAGCTCTCTTTTTTTTCTAGAGAAAAAGCTCTAAAAACACTGGTATGCTGCCAGCTCAGCAGCAAACAGGAGACAGATTAAAAAGTAAGTATGTGAGTTTGACTAAGTTAAACTAGCATGTGGATGTAAAGTTATGATACCCTTTTTTTGGTATAATTTTTTTGTTTTGCAGCCTGAAATGATAATACATTAAAAAAAACAATAAAATTTTTTTTGTCTTACAACATTCAAGTGAATTATTTTCAAAATGAATAAAAAATGAACAACTAGAGAAGCAGTGTTGGAAAAGTGATGAGTCCCTTCAGTATAAGCATTATAACGTTCTCAGGTATAACCAATCACCTTCCAGATTAATTGGTTCCACCTGACATCAACTGTGGTGTCCACTCCTAGTAGTGCATGGTAACACGAAGAATTCACCATGGTTGGAAAGATGCTTTCAAAAGAGCTCTGGGATGAAGTTGTGGATAGGCACAAGTTAGGAGAAGGACATAAAAATATTTCAGAGGCTTTAACTTTCCCTCTGAGGACCGTTCGAGGATTGTCCAGAAGTAGAGGCATATGGCTCCACAAAGACCTTGCCTAGATCGGGTCGCCCCTCCAAACTGGAGACTGAGCCAGGAAAAGATTGATCAGGGAAGCTACCAAGACACCCATGGTGACCTTAAAGGAGTTTCAAGTCTTTATAGCAGAGGTTGGTCGATCTTTGCATGTGCAGGGTTTTTTTCTGCATTATAAATTTGGAGGCGGCCGCCTCGCTGAAATAGTCTGCCGCGCTGGAATCTTGATTGAAAATCAATATAGTTCTCCCTCTCTGGGAATCTCTCGGTGGCAAGAGGGAGATTTTTCAAAAATGTATTAAAAATATTTTGCACAATTTATAAATTCCGTAAGAATTTCGGAAAATAATTTTGACACACGTCGGCTATTACATGTATTTTGGATTTTAATCATTCATATATGACTATTTCAAAAAGTTATCATAACTTTCTATCCTTCTAACTTTCTAGGCACAGTATTAAGATACTACATACAGTCCCGGAGGTGGAGCCAGTGTTCATTCCTATGAAAGGTGCTCAGTGGTGCATGAAACCAAGAAGGTCAATGGCCACGTCGAAAAATACCCAAATTATCGGCACTGCTTTCCCTCTGCTATCGCATTGTGTGGCCCATATAGTAGGTGCAACAGAGACTTCCGGCGTTACAATTTCATGCTCTGGCTAATTTGAATTTGTGCTGCTCTTCTAGACTTTCAAAATGTTATCGGACCAAATTGATGAAATTCTGAAAGTGAACCAAGTTATTTCACTGGGATTGTGCTCGAAATGATCCACAGATTTACAGACGTCTTTTGCACATGGAATCTCTCACAGGCCTCTTATTTTCTACTGTATAGTGTTGTCACCATCATTTTACTCAGCCAGTTAGGAACTACATTTAACCTTAGATGTTATATGAATATGGTCCCTGGAACACAGGTTCGATCACCAATTTAACTGCAACTATTATTAACAATAATGGAAAATGATCCACTCTTTCAATAGCTAATTATGTGACAACTATTGATAACTAGCATTGCCACATAGCAATTAATGGGTTAAATGAATGCATTATTAAGATGACCATGAATTGATTAATTCTCATTTGCATAGTTTTTAACTTTATGTATTTCAATTGTTTGCTGATGTTTACCTAACTTTCTGTCCCTCCACTCTAACCATGGATGGCTGTTTGTAAGAATCCTGGCCTGACTTTCAGTCCACAAGGCTGGTCATCCATCTCATCATCTGATTACTGCACACACACACACACACACACACACACACACACACACACACAGGTTTATCATATCCTTAGCTTCCACCCCCAGTTTCCACCATGACTGGGTGGCCATCCACTTCCTGTATCTGGTTTGGCCCCAGTGTCTCACTTCCTGGAACCAGAAGCCCTATATCTCCCCTTCTCCTGCATTCATGATCCACCACATTAACATGAATGAAGTTAGATCTAGATAGAGTTCATTATACCAACAATCCTCTGCTGTTACAGTTACGTTAATGATAACATATGGCACTGTCAATTACCGGGTGACTTTAGGATAGCATCTACCTTGTTTTCTGTACCATAGGTGAGTAATTTTCTGTAGTTCCTGTAATGTCTGCGTCATTTACTGCAGCTGCAGTGTCCCCTGAAATGGCAGCAACTAGTGTAGTCTTCACACTGTGTGAAAGTTCTCATGACAAAAGCCACCTTTTGGAAAAAATACATTGGTATTCCAATTCATTTCAATAAGACAAAAAAGTAAAGCTCATTCCACCATTTGGGAACGAGGACAGCAAACAGTCGTGACTTAGTCGAGTGACTAGGTGTTCCTCTCAGCAAGCCGATTTGTCGATGCAGAGTGGAGTGGGTGGGCTGGAGTGTAGGGTTTAATCATGTCCTGGATGTAAGCTGGGCCTGATCCGTTAGTAGCACGATAAGCAAGTGCTAGTGTCTTGAAATGGATGCGAGCAGCTACAGGAAGCCAGTGTAGGGAGCAGAGGAGCGGTGTAGTGTGAGAGAAATCAGGTAGGTTTAAGACCAGTCGAGCTGCTGCTTTCTGGATGAGCTGCAGAGGTCGGATGGAACGGGCAGGGAGACCAGCCAGGACAGAGTTACAGTGGTCTAGATGATAAAAGCCTGGACCAGAACCTGTGCTGACTTCTGGGTCAGAAGAGGACGTGTCCTCCTGATATACTGTATATCATTAATGAAATTAAACGTTAACAACTGTAGCATACTCATCATACACACAGTTTTAAATTTCATCAAATTCAAAATGTGTACATTGTTAATGACCTTGCTTAGTTACCAACATTCTCTAGCACTGTCCTTAAATTTTAATTGAATTTAAACTGTACATAGTTTTGTTTTGTGCTACATGTTCATTAATTGACCTTCATTATACTAATGAAGGTCCTATTTTATCTGTAGCTAATTATATATGAATATCATTATCTTTATCAGTGATATCTGATATTTAATTAAGGTCCCATACAGTATATTGTCATATCAGTCCAAATCAAATATGGGTTCTTTTTAATTGACTGAATGACATTTTTCTTCCCGGGACTATAAACAAATCCTGTGAGCCTACTGGTTCACAAGCGCTGCCACAATTTGTTTTTCTCCATATGGAAGTGGATAAGTTATGCAAGCTTCTGAATAATGTGATAAACCTGCTAACCCGTGTCAGGCCGGGGCAGACTGGCAGATGGTAGCAGTGGGTGATGATGTCTCTTTCCCACTGCAGAAATGACTGGAAGGCAAAAAGGAGCAGGGATGTGTGAATGGCAGTGGCATTTTGAGATGATGAAGAAGTCAGGCTTTCTGCCCGTGAAAAAGGTATTTTGTGACACTCTTTTCTTTAGAACCATGCACCATTTGAAAGCCTACAAAACTTGAAAAAAATCAGACCAGGAAAATGTCACAGGCAGAAGTGGCTTCTGTCTCCACTTGGAATGGCTTTACTCTACATGGACTGAAGCACTTCGGGAGGATTGTGCGTCATTGTATGCCACAGTCCTGTAATTCATAACTTATTGCCCCCTCCGTGATGGTAGATGATTCAAACGCAGCTTCTGGCACGTGTATGCAGTCTTGATATTGTTGTTCAACTTGCTCAAAGTTCAGTTCAAACAAATGGTTGTTAACAGAGGATGTTCACTAAGAAGGTGGCACCTTGCATGATAGCCTCTGCCACCAGTGTATGAATGTGTTGTGAATTGGCTGACTTGTGTTGTAAAGCGTTTTGAGTGGTCACCAAGACTAGAAAAAGAGCATAAAAATGCAGTCCATTTACAAAACTAGTTCACATTCATTAGGGATGCAAACAATTATCAATAAAGAACAATAATTGATAATCGATTAATTGTCTCCCTGCCAGTCCACGTGAGGGCGCGCTTGACGCCAGACGTACTTTACGCACACGCAGGAACACAAGCGAAGCAGTTCTCTGACAACAACAAGACAAATGAGAAGCGGTACACTGACAGGATGAAGACGCCAAAACTGAGTGTGGTATGGTGCCACTTTAAGATGTGAGCTCCCGCAGTTTTGTTAACATCAGGCTTCAAGTTGTCGAGCCACAGTGTCGTACCTGACAGACCGGAAGTCTCCGTATGTGACAAGCTGCCGACACATGGTTTCTGCCGAGCAGAGTGACAGCAGAAATTAACTAAACCAAAATAGTTTTCATGTCAGCTCTATGGGAAGAAATCAACAGCGTTTCACTGATTCATTGACTTTATTTCTCCGCCCAGTGCAGCGTGAAGCAGCAGGTGACACACAGACTGATCCGATCAGTCAATGTAGATGCGGTTCATACTGTATGTTTGAAACACATAAACAGCCTCAGTGTAGATACGGTTCATATGTTTAAAACACATACACTGACTGATCTGATCAGTACTGCTGAAGTCAGTAATGATTCTGTGGCGCAGCGCCACACCTTGGTCTATGTAGGCCTGTGGGAAACACTGCGGTCACTTGTTTAACATGATGGGCACCGTAAATCCCCTGGTGGCGTAAACATAGTGTGTGATTGTTTTTTTGTTTTTTACTGTTGCGAGTTAGCAACATTCACGTTCATTAGTTGCTAAAGGTTATATTCAGTTCACCATTTACCAATGTTAGTTCTCATTGTTATTGGCGGAGTTCGCCATTCATGCAACATGTCATTAAGTTTTTAACATTTAACTAAAACCGACATCTTTCTATAATTGCTACGAATTCTGTGTGGTACAAGAAAATAAAAATAAAAATAGGTTTCCACTGAACATCATCCAGGCTGCATTTACCTTTCCTTCAAACTGGCAATACAATATATAGATATAATTTCTAGGATACAGGTTCATCATGGCAGTGTGATATGGATACAGGCTGGTGGAAAGTCCAGCGACACTATAGTACAAAGCCAGAAGTAACATCATCCTGAAGGATTTACAACCTCTGTAGCTGAGATTTGAAGATATGAAAGGGTAGCACACTATCTCACTTACTGAGAGAGAGAGAGAGAGTAGAACAAAGATAAACTTTCCACCGCCCTCATGTCCTCTCCTGACCCCCAACACATGAAAGACAGATCAAAGAGCAAAACAAACAGATATGTACTTACTCTAACACAACAAAAGTGATTCCCATGTTCTTTGAACATGTACAGAGCTGAAACTCTGTTCTAGTTTACCTGCGTCATGTCACCTGTTGTAATCATTATGTGCACAATGCCCTCATTAACTTAACTGAACTACTACCCAAAGTATTAACTTTAGCAAAAGTCGGGCAATTAACTACTATAAAATGTCAATAGTGTTGAGCAAGAATAAATCCATGTACAGTACGAAAAAAAACTCGATGGCTTATTTGATGACCGAATTTGCCGAAATAGCCCCTGGGATGATTTTTACACTGGAATTACGCTTTAAATTAGAAAGAAACAAACATATTTATTTTACCCCAAACTACAATTTTTTCCCAAGTGCTTTTGTTTGAATTCACAAAGTTAACCTTATGGAAGTTTATCGAACTACCCTGCAGGTTAAAAAAAAAAGGTGTGTGTGTGTGTGTGTGTGTGTGTGTGTGTGTGTGTGTGTTGGTCTGACTGAGCCCCAAATAATTATTCTAGACCAGACCTGTCAAACTTCTTCGGTACCGACCAAAATATCTGTACCTCCAAGTATTGAAAAGTCTGGCCAGATTCAAAACCTTGTTATTGTTTGACTTGAAACATCCTGATTTATTAATTTTAGACTGTATTGATACTTTTACTCCTTCTTGTGGTCAGACAACATTTAACATTTGAGAACTTTGGCTTCTTTGTTTGAATGGAGATGGTTTTGTAGGTAAAAAAAATGCTCATGTGTCTCAAGTGGAGTGTTTTAAATAGTCCAGAGAAAGCTCTGGGGGACAAGCAGAGGTTTCCATACAACCCTTGCAGGTTTGTATTCCACTGCCAAAATAAGCCGCAGGCTGTTTTTTTTCTCCACTAGTTGAGCAGCTGGGCTCTGATTTAAAACTGGGAGAAAATAGCTCACTTGGACCTGGAAACAGGGTGAGAGATGGAAACTGACTTTACACACGCTGCAGCCTCCGCTCCATCTAGTGTAACCTGTTACCTGAGGAGTTCCCAGGTCATAGTGGTCATGTGACCCCACATGTGTCCTCCTCATTCTGTTCATTCATGCCTTCTTTCTGATTTTTTTAAAGATGTACCTAGAAAAAAAACAAAGTCAGTAGTAGTAGTGAGGGAGTAGGCTTTAATAATTCAGCCCACACTATGAGAGCACAAAATACCACCTTCATATGACAATATCAGATAATATTAGCATGGCCTTGGTCATTTGCGAATATTATTGCTTGCAGCATGCTCATCTGGGAGTCAAAAAGTGCTCGACAACCAGTCCCATAAACAACCATGGAGGCCCAGACAAATAGTCACACTCAAAATAGATACAAGCTGATTGCAAACTTCTTCTGGATATTTTTGACTACACCTACATTACATTACACACTATATGGTACACTATAAAAGTGTGTGGACACACACATGGCTGTTTTTCATGGTTTGGGCCCCTTTAGTTTCAGTGAAGTTAAATCGTAATGCTGCACTATACAATACTATTTAGACAACAGTTTGTTTCCATTGTTGCATTTCCTTTAAGGGGGTAAGTTTTATTCCAGGAGAGGTAGGTATACAGCTGCACCTTCAAAATCATTATTTTATACAGTGTTTGTGCAGGCCTGCAGAGTTTACACAAATCAAAGAGAACAGCGTTTTCCCTATGGAATAGTTTGGGGTCCTGACAAAGGTGCAAAGAGTTGTCATGAGAATGGGTCGTTACAAAATGGGTTTGGGAACCAGTCTGGTTTCTGAAGTAGTGAAGACCGTTAGCTAATGTTAAACAGCCCAGATATAAACAGTGTTCACTGTTTTAAGAGCGGATCTGAAAACTTTTCATTTAACCAGAGGACAGGGGCATTTATGAAGTCAATGAGCAGTCGGTTTCCATCACAACCAGCATACCAGCTTCAAGGATCAAACAGCATTTTTTTAGGTTGTTTTCTTAGAGGTAGAGCACTTTGCCTCTTTTATGGTGGTCTTTTATCCTTTTAAGGCTGCCTCTGGTGGATCCATGCATTGCTAGCAGTCAGCCAGATAATCAGTCAGTCAGTCAGTAACTGTAATTTTAAAATTTGTCTGGTACAGTAGTTGCTTAGTTGTGGGGCTAAACCTCTAGATGAAACTCAATTATTGTCTCTATTGCCCATTTAATTATTCATTTGTTTCAGAAAACACTGAGAAAAACACTTCACAAGTTCTCTAATGTCATATCGGTGGTTTTGTCTGAACAACACTCCAAAACCTTTATATACTCAGTTTACTATCATGGACTAAGAAACCCAGCAATTAATCACGTTAAAAGCTGTGACAAGTGTCATTTTTGTGGCAACAGAGTAACTTTTTGTGGCCAAAGAGTAACTTTTTGTGACCACAGAGGGTTATGTTGAGTCCTGCGCTACTTCCATCCTCCTCAGCATCGGAACACACAAGGGAGGGGAAAAACAGGGAAGGACAAGGGCAACTGCTTATAGTGATCTATTTGACCTGGGGTCCGTTTCACAAAGCAGGTTAAAAAAAACTCTGAGTTTAACCCTGAACTCTGAGTTGATCTACTCTGAGATAGGAAACTCTGAGTTTTCGGTTCCAGAACAGCTGATTTGAGTTAGTTTGATCAACTCCGAGTATTTTGACCTGGAGTTAAGCGCGTGCACCACAAGTATAAAAAGACAGCATCAATGGAGCCCTGATTCGACGAGTCACCATAGCAACGGAGAAGCGGAGCGCTACGTAACCACTGGAATTGGAAATATTAATGCGCTCCTACGGTGAGTTTGAGATGTTTTCGCCGAAAGTGTAACCAACACCGCTGCAGCAGCAAAAGAAAGGGAGACGGGAGGACATTGCTGCTCGGGTCAGTGCGTAAGTTTAAATGTAGTCCTGTTGCAATCACAGTAATATCACAGGGGGAACTGCTTGAAGCCTATTATAATTTATTTAATTTAGGTGCTTCACACGGAGGAGAAGCGCACTTGGAAGCAGCTTAAGATGAAACATAAAAACATTGTTCAAACAGGTAAAATTGGCACAATCTCATGGTGACGCCTCATTTTGAGCATGTTTTACATTGTAAAGTAAATATTACTGTAAGTGGCTGTTTTATATGTTGTATAAAAAACTCCCATTTGCAAAAAAACGCAGTGCAACACACAATATCTGCTGGGATATGAAACGGTACCGCTCAAAAAGAGAATTTCCTGGAAATGCAAGAACATCTATAATCAATAGTTTGATAATCATCTGCTGACGAATATTTAGTTCTCTGCGCAGTATTGCTGCACCTTCATCCATGGTAACTGACCGAGAGGTTAAGTTACCTCTCTTTGTGAAACAGGCTAGAGTTACCCCTCTGTCTCTGGTTTGAGTTACCTCCCTTTGTGAAACGGAAAACTCAGTTTCCCTCATTTCAGGGTTAACAGACTCAGAGTTTTCACTAAACCTGCTTTGTGAAACGGGCCCCTGGACAGATGTGATCACTATAAGCGGTTTCCACTGAATTTGAAAACACAGGAACAAAGAAAAAAAAAAGAATACAATTGTGTTGTGGTTGGCATGAAAATATAAAGAAATATTTAAGTCACCCAGCTGCACCTGGAGAAATAAATCCTGTCTAGGCGAGATAGGGCAAACATTTTACAGCTCACTGTCAACTGAAACAGAAGATCTATGTCTAATGGAGCGACTGTACACCCCTCTAATGTGTGCTATATTGTTACCCAACAGGCCTTATTGTGCATTCACATTTCATCCTGCATGATATTAGACTGAATTTCTTGATGGAGTACGATCGGACATGTGTACATTTTCCTGCACAAGGTCTTGACTTACACAAACACTCTCAACCCGCTCTTACAAACACACAAACCGGCCGAGATCCTCAGACAACATACCCAGACAGGCACTAGCTGAGATGACTATCATCACAGTGCATCTTCTAAGTATTCCAACTCAATCAGAGGTGATACAAAAGGCCTTATCAGAGCTGACGAGCTGCCCTCTCAAGTCCCCTTCTTCCGTCTTCTGCTGATTGCAGCTATCAGCGTCTGTGTGGGGGCGAGATGCCGCCTGATGACTCTCCTCTCTCGAATGAGCCCATCTTCCATGTTTATGCTGGGAGAGGTGACGTCCCCGGTAGGTGTTACATCAAAACGCCATGTGGTGTGTGCACACATAGAAGCTGAATGTTAAAATGTAGTCACTCTAAGGGTTGAATGTCAAACACTGTGCTGGGAAATTAGTTCATATTTTATCATCCCATTTCAGATGACCATTATTATATGTTTTTCAGACCTGCACATTTACTGTATTTGGTAGCTAAAAAGCAATAATTTAGAAAAAATATATATTTATATTAGCAAACTATTATTAATATGTCCACAAGCAACAAACATAACATTGAATGCCTAAGCGCTTTGTTGCTCTTTCTTGGTGGCTAAGTGACTGTAAAGATGAGATGAGTCTGTAGTTCTCCTGTAGTTTTGTGAAATGACTATTGATAACCTGATCAAGGTTGTTGGCTCCGATCTGAGCCCTTTAATACTGGTCAACCTCAATGCTGCTCTCATAGTCTTGCATTGCTTGTTATTCTGGGATAGAGGGAACAACGCCTTGACATGTTTGTATTCCTTAAAATCATTCACAATCATCTTGACTACTAGCCAGACTAGAGATGAACCGATACCGCCAACAGAACATGAACTGGACCTGCCTCCCTGATTTTAATCTGTGGAATACACATGAAATAAATACATGGAATACACATAAATTACTATGCATTACTTCTCATAGTCATATGTACAAACAGTGAATGATGACAGCATGACAACCCAGTATTTTTACCTGGTCACACTGTAACTAAATGGAATAAGCATATGATGGGAGTGAAAAAGTGATAATTTCCACTCTTTGCTCACAAAGCGTGTGTCCTTCACTCACTTGCTCAAAGCTGTTCCAGCCCACCTTGCTCCCCATCGCCCAAAAAACATCTTTGGTGTATCAGATGAACAGTGCCTGCCCTCTATCCATGACCCCAGATCTTCACTTATCTCCTGGCAAAAAAACAAAACGTCATCATCTGGCTGGAAATCATGATGTGGCTCGGCCATCCAGGATCGATGCCTCTACTTAATGATCTCTACCAACCAATAAATACATTCACTTTGTAATTCCAAGTCACCAGTATCTTTGTCCCTTCAGTTTAAGACATGTTGTATGTAATCCAGTGTCAGATGCTGTCATCTGTGGTGACAGATAATTAGCGGACAGTGTAATGTCTCAGTTTGTATAAAAAAGCAATGCAAATTTCTAACCTGAGGGTAATGAGAATCATCATCTTGCTGTGAAGGTGTTTGATGTGAGCTGGTGGACGAACACTAGAAAATTATCAGTGTGTCTCCTTGTCAGAGGTGGACAGAAAATGTCCACACTTGCATCGCCCTGGGGTTCACACACGACTCATTCACAGCCTGTCGCTCACATGCAAAAAAATAACAGGCTTTTCATCACATGTTGGAGTCTCGATCAATTATACCAGAAGGTGGAAAGACTGAGCAGCAACTAGTGGCTGGTTTGTACTAGCAGCTTATTGTGACCCATATTTACATTTATGATAGGGACCTCTAGTGGCTATGGTAATCATGATGGGAGCAAAAGAGGAAGCAAGGTGATGTAGTATAAACACTGACAACGTTTAGGTAGGGAGGAATGCCGTTGTTTGGAAGAGTCAAACAAGCACAAGACATTCACTCAGAAGGCCAGTGTCCCTTGTAAAACCAAAAGTCATCGGTAAGTTAACCTTCTAAAGCCCAGGATTGGACTTAGGCAGGACTGAGGAAAAGACAACCATGGTGCTCAGAAAATCTGACTGCACACTAGGTTATGTAAATATCAGATGTTATTGATGTAGATCTGCCTATAATGAAACTTCAATTTTCTTAGAGATCAAAAAGTGCATCTCGATATGGCACTCTGTGCTTTCTGAATATGTTGTTTCATGCAGGCTCCATAAATGAGGACAACCCTCCAAAAATGATGACTTCCTTTCCATTTTATTTTTTTATCTTCTAGACAATAATGTGTATTAATGTAAAACAATGGTGCATATAATTATGTAATTGTAAAGCACTGAGCTGTGGTTTATTTATTGAATGAAAAGTGGTATTCTAAAAAAGTTTATTATTATTTATAATCAGAATCAGATCAGAAATACTTTAATAATCCTCGGGGGGGGGGGGGGTATTTCAATATTAATACTAATTAATATTTAATAATATTAATAATATATTACATATGTATCCACATGAATCCCAATTAGTATGATTGAATGAACAATAACATGCTAGACCTACAAATATAACACTATACATACATATGGTTATATGGGTTGGATGGTTGCGGGTGGGTGAAATAACACATCATTAATGAGGAAAATATTAATTACACTGCTCAGCTGTTTGCATTTTCACACCAGGAATAGCGGTCAGATGTGTAACTCTTTCAGAAGCCAAAGGTTAAATTCTTTTTAAGTACATTTTTTAGTTTTGCTGGACATTTTACAATAACTGAAAGCAGCCTCTGATCAGTAAAATCAGTTTCTGGAAAGCATCCATACATCAGTAAAACACAATTAAAAAGCAATGTCACCCACAGGGACTGGTGAGAGGGAGTTGCTCAGTTTTCAAGAAAAGGGGGTTAAGACATAATTTAGCCAGATGATGTTTTAATTCAACATATTTGAAGCTTAAAGATTACCTGTTATACTTTTCCGTCTTTACTGACCTATGTAGTTATCATGTTTTATAGTCAGGTCTAATAATTGTGTCAAATAAGGAAGTACTTGCATTTAGACGTGAGCCCTGCCGCCAGACCGGGTGTAAATAGTCATATGAAACTTCGATCTGTGATTTTTAAAGATCAAAGCATGTAAATTTATTGTAGTTGACCCAAAAAAATACAAACATGAGCCTGAAAACTAGCATAATAGGGCCTCTATAAGAAGAAAAACTGTCAAATTGTACATACATCAGACTTCCAAGTCATTTTACTCAGATAGGAACCTTCCCTAAACAACAAACAGTATTGGACTGCAGCCTACGTCTGTGTTCTTGAGGTTTGGCCTTTGAATGCTTTTCCTTCCTCACAAAACATGTGCAAAGCTGACCATGAAAGCTACATCGCTTTCATGCATGTTAACAAGCTTTAAGTCCTTTTCTTCACTATCTTTGTTGTTGCATTGCTATGTTTCTTCACATGCTACTGCCACCTGTTGATCAACAGAATGATGTGAAAGAAATAGCTGGAGCGTGTATTATTTACATTACTTGCACGCATGCCCATGTGCATGCCTGTCCTGAACAAAGAGCATGGGAAATGAAAGTAGCTTTTTTCAACTGCAACTCAGCTCTATGGATGACGTGGAGTGAATACCAAGTGGGACTGTGTCCCCACCATATGGTTGCGTTGGGCTTTATAGGCACTGATACGTTTTTATAAGTTTCTATCTCGCATGTTACTCCAATCACACACTTTGCCACTGAAAGAGTTGGGTTTAGTTGCTTGTAAACAGTGTTTTCTTTCAGATCTCAAAGTCAAATCCTATAGCAACTGGTGCAACAGTGCATTGGCAAACTTCACGCGATGAGAGCAAGTCTGTGAGGGCTCAGTCTGCAGGTTGAGAGTGGAGATGTGGTTTCGGCCTCTGTCTTTCACATCTGATGTTCAGCAACTTGCCAGTGCACAGCAGGACTGTAATGATAACAAGCGTGCAGGGTTTCTCTGTCTCTCATTACAATGCAGCGGATTATGTAAAAGGGACTCTTTGAACTGAGCTATCATGTAAACAACTTTGTGATAATCAAATTAATTTCAATTGTAAACGGGGAAAAATGCTCATGTATTCACTGTGTCCAGATGTTCTCTGTTAATGCTTGAAAACCAATCATTTGTCTTTTCTTAATGAGGTGTCAAATGTTTCTTGGCAATTGATCCAACTCGCCTTTTCTTTCTCTAATTGACCACATTAGTCTGTGAGTTACTCTAAATCAATGGAAACTGATTTCACTATTCTCGTTGGCAGCCATGGTAGCTAGATACAGAAGATGTTTTTGTTAATGGATCGTCTCTGTTTATGGATTTAATTCAATTCAATTCAATTCAATTTTATCTATAGTGCCAAATCATAACAAAAGTTATCTCAGGACACTTTACAAACTAGGTAAAGACCACACTCTATGACTCATTTATGATTTACATAGACCTACAATTCCCCTGTAGAGTACAATGGGAACGAAAAACCTTCCCTATAACAGGCAGGAATGTCAGACAGACCCAGCTCTGTGGAGGACGGACATCTGTCTGCACTGGTTGGGGAGGAAGAAAAGGAGAGAGAAAGAGACAAAGACAGAGACAGACACACTTCCAGTAACTATAATAATATCTATAGTAATGTGAATATGACTTATAGCCTATGTTATGGCAGTTAATACAGCAGAATAGTAGAAACAAGCACAGCTAAGGTTATGAATTATAATAGTAGCAGGAAGCGTCATGCAGGACCACGGCAGCAGGCACCACCACGATCAGCAGAGACCTGAGAGACGACAAAGCACAAACAATTCTGGGGAAGACGTTGAATTAGTAACATGACAGAGAGGAGAGAAGCTCAGAGTATCAGGAACAGTATTATCCCCCGGCAGACTAGGCCTATAGCAGCATCATTAAGCAGAACAAAATCAGTTTAAAAATAAAAACATTGCTAAAGGGTCGCAAGCCCTAGCTGTAAGCTTTATCGAAAAGGAAAGTTTTAAGTTCACTCTTAAATATGGGGACAGTGTCTGTATTCTGAATAACATTTGGTAGTTGGTTCCACAGGAGAGGAGCTTGGTGGCTGAAGGCTCTTCCTCCCATTCTACTTTTGGAGACTTTAGGAATGACAAGTAGCCCTGCATTCTCAGAGCGCAGCGATCTAGTCGGGTAATACGGTACTATGAGCTCTTTAAGATACGACGGAGCGTGACCAATAAGAGCTTTGTAGGTAAGGAGGAGGATTTAAAATTCTATTCTAGATTTTACAGGTAGCCAGTGCAGAGAAGCTAATACAGGAGAAATATGTTATCTTTGAGTTGTTTTAGTTAGTACACGAGCTGCAACATTTTGGACCAACTGGAGATTCTTAACAGACTTATTGGAGCAGCCTGATAATAAGGAGTTGCAATAGTCCAGCATAGAAGTAACAAATGCATGGGCTGGTTTTTCTGCATCTTTCTGAGACACAATGTTCCTAATTTTTGCAATATTACGCAGGTGAAAATATGCATTCCTTGTCGTAAGTTTTATGTGAGAATCGAAGGACATATCCTGATCAAAAATAACACCCAGATTCCTTACTGTGGTGCTGGAGGACAACACAACATCATCCAGAGTAACAATGTCTTTAGCTATTGAGTTTCGGAGGCCTTCAGGGCCAAGTACAATAACTTCAGTTTTATCTGAGTTTAACATCAGAAAGTTGCAGGTCATCCAGCTTTTTATTTACTTAATGCACATTTGAAGTTTATCTACCTGATGGGTTTCATCTAGTTTTATCAACAAATATGATTGTGTATTATCAGCATAACAATGAAAGTTTATGGAATGCTTCCTTATAATATTTCCTAAAGGAAGAATATTTGGATGTATGTATCATTACTCTCTTAAAAAAACTTTAATCTAATTAGTTTTGCCAAATTGGACAGAACTTGCCCAATAGTCAGAAAAGTAGCTAGATATTTTATTTTCATTTAGCAAATAGTTTTTTGGACCTACAGTATAATCTATTAAATTTGTATATATTCCATTCTACAAATACAACAATTCATTGAATCACATCTGCTCTTCTGTTGTATCAGTATAATTAGGCAAACTGAGAAAGACACATGCAGAGTGCAGACCTCCGCCAAGGCCAAGCCCTATCTTGCAGTGTTAAAGTAAAAAATAATTTGTGTATCCTCCCAGTGTTTTGGATCTCCTCCAAAATGTAATGGAATCTTCCGTTGCCTAGGCCAGGGGTGTCAAGCTCATCCAGTAAAGGGCCGCTGTGGCTGCAGGTTTTCATTCCAACCACGCAAGAACACACCAAAACCAAACCAAAAACATAACCAGGTGGAGGTAACAATGAAAGTCTTAAAATATTTTTGTTTTTTTTAATAATGCTATATTAAAGGCGCAATGAGTAATATACTGCATTGCCAGACATTTACTGGTATATTAACTGTTTACAAAAAAAAATCACATTATCATTAGAGTGTGAAAAAGTAACAGTTAGACCTTGTTTCAAAAATGTCTTTGTATTATGTTGCAGAGATAGCTACTAAATTAGCATGTTAACCAGCTAAGCCAGGCCCATCCTGTCTTCTGTCATGTACCTCGAAAGAATGTAGTGAGTCACTCTAGCATCCAATCTGCTAACATGAGAGGACGAAGAAGTAGCTACCTGGCTCACTGAAGCAGCTACACCATTAGCAGTACAACAGATAGCAGCTTTACAAATAGAACTAAAACTAAAACAGCCTACACCAGAACTGAGATCCTGGCCGGGTTGTTGGTCTATGTGTGCCCCAGGAGTGAGTAGTCTTCGCTGGGATGGCGCTAGGTTCTGCAAGGTGTATTGTGAGTCTATTGGCACACAATCTAGAACAGTGTCATCTAAATTATAATGGCCAAGGCCTACATGTTGCACCTTTAAATGATAAAATGTTTCACTCATATGTACAGTATGTATGTAATCTTTAACAAGCCTTCTATAACACAGCCATGGCACAGTAATAATTGAAAATGGAGACGTTTCTGTAATAAACTGTAATAGCATTTGTTTCATACATTCATTTGTTGTCATCAGTAATTAGTAATAGTCATTGTGTGTCGAGCTGAGCCAAAAATGGTACAAGTAGCCCAAACTATCACATTGGATGATTAACATGTTGTGGTTTTGTTTTTTATTTTTTCTAGCTTCATGCTGTCATTAGCTAGCGTCACATCACAAATGACAAATTCTAGCCTAGACCTGTCCTGTCCTGTCTTTCATTCAAAACAAAGTCAAGGTAATGTCTTAAGATAAACTCTTACCTTTTTTTTTGTTCTTCTTTTATGTTTCTCAGACATATTGTTTTTCATTCATGTAATAGTAATCCTCTGATTGCAGGAAAACACGGACAAACTAGCTGACCTGATGAAACTGAAAGCACTAGTCACAGAGGCCCTGTGATCAGTTGAATCTCTGGCTCGCACCCCAGGTTGGGAACCACTGCTGTTGATCACAATGAGTGTGCTGCTGGACCCGATCACTTTCACTTGCATTAAGTCTGAGACTGTGATTATACTAATTATTGTTCAGTTTCATCTCCACAGTTTTTTGATCAATCGTTTTTCTGTTCTGCAAAATGTAAATTCCAAAACACTTAAAAGTCATGAAATACATTTAAAATACATTTAACTGGAATACTCTGTACATAACTTCTTATTGGAGAGAAGAGCCCAAACTTAAAAAAAAAAAAATGCTTTCCACTGCAGCTGAATGCAGACTGGTGAGATAACACTCATTCTTACACTATGAAAAAAGCAGCTTCACACTCCAGGCAACATCACTCACACGCTGTGGTGCAAAGCCAGCGCTCCTCCCCCAGCAGATAGCACATTAGGCACACAGACACACAGAGGGGCGGTGGTGGCGGCTCTTAGCCTGGGGCACCATTTGTCCGACGAACCTCTGGTGGATGCAGTCCTACATGGCAGAGTCTGGTTAGACGCAGCCACCACGCAGGACAAGAAGGTCACTTCAGATCCCTCTCACTCTGTTTGAACAACTTATTTAAACTCTTACCCGTCGGCACTCCAATTCATCGTGAGGAAGAATTACACCCTATAATAGTTTCATTTTCTAGTGCATTATATTTGTCTGCTGCTAATGCACCTAAATTTCTCTCTGTCTGCCTGTCTGTCTAAAATTATAATACATTTATTTTCGGTAACTTGACTTATTAATTGTTTTATTGATTGACTGCTTTAGCGTGACTTAATGCAGATTCTCCCTGTACATTGAATATAGCTGCACATGAGGCCATATCGATATATAATTCAATCCACAATCCATATTTATTCTACCCTATTTTGTCATGCATTCACTCCTGAATATTCTACACCAGCCCCCTGAAGACACTGTATAACTGCTTGATCTGTATAGACTGTAGTTCTTTTCATCTATGTGCCCTATAATAACCATATGTTTATTTCTCAGTACTGTCAGTACATAATGTGCTCCAAAACCCTCCTTCTACTTCTAAAGATTTCATTATTCTTTTCTTTGTCTTCCTCTCTTGTGTTAACGCCTGAGCTTTTCCTCTTCATCCTCAGACCAAACATTTCCAGTATATTTCCTCGTACTGTCTCCTTGGTGTTCTTTAATAGATGCTGTTGAGGCCGTGTTTTCAGGCCTCTAGGGGCTAAATGATCTTAAATGGATGCACTTAACATGTACTGTCCTACATGTTCCCATTTGGCCAATGTTTGTCAGACATGCTCCATTCTGACTGTTTTCAAACCACACGACCGAAATATGACTAAAAGTCTGTTTCCACATGATTCAGTCAAAGAGTCACACCATTCACCGTAACCATTGCAGCTACAAGCATATGACTTTTTGTCTTTGTCACAACATTTACATGTCCACTCCTCACAGGACAAAGCCCATATTTTAATATTTAACAAGGCTCTCTGGCATGAAAACCACAATTTTAAAAAGCAGGTTGGATGACATCCTACCTCATCCAAAGACTACGTACAAGACCTTTTTATAGTTTACATAGAGACACATGGAGCCATTACCTCTCACATTGCCAGACTATACTCCAGCACTGAAGCAGGGGCGTTTCTGAAATCTGGTTGGCCACTCCAGGTGCCACCCCAGTCAGAGAGCCTTCTGTCGTCTTTGAGGCTGTAACAGGGTCTACCTTTAATTTAAAGTGCATATATTGGTATCATAAGAAAATATATGATCAAAGGAATCCATCTGTACCAGCCAACGCTCCAAATAATAAGTAAGGCTAAATGTTTGCAAGGGAAAAACTGGCAAAAGGGGTCTCTTGATCTCTCAATTGAAGATATTCGAATGAAATTTGGTTCAATGGTTACACACAAGTCTCCCCTTTACAGACACGCCAATGTTATGATAATCTAGACAGTTTTAGGCTAAAAAAAACAAATAAAACATGCAATTTTCCTTATGCAGAACAAATGTGTTATTTGGACATTGTGTATTTGAATATTTTTGCATACCGGGGTCCATAAACAGTTGCATACATTGGGTCCGAGTAGAAAACTGAGACTATTCTGGATTTAATTAACCCAATTATATGCAAGTGTGATGATGTTAGTCACCATAGCAGCCATTTGATTTTAGAGAGAGCATTTTTTTGTATATAATGAGCTGTTGTGACCTCTAGGATAATAACAGCCTCATGAAACTTTACAACCACAAACTAGAGACCTAGAGCATTCAACAAACATCTTCACTCTAGATTTACAACTGACTCACTACAGTCTTTTCAAAGACAAATAGTTGGTGGTCCTGCCAGCGGCCATTTAGAACATATAGAGTTTAATCTTATTCCAATGTGTGTAAGTCAGAGCCCCACTTGGGCCACACCTGTCAAAAAAAGTCTTGATGCTCCTGCACTGAAGTATGGTCTATGGTAAATATTCTGACATAGGGGGCTGTTTTTATTTCCTTAAACAAATCACAATCATCTTGGTAGCATTTAAGAAACAAAATATTAAGTGTACTTTTAAAATGGGGATGCTTCACACACATCATCAACCCAGCAGCACAGAACATCTACACAAGCCGCAAAGTTTCAAGATTAATGTCACCAATTTAGTATCCAACCAAATGTTATGAAACATTATGATGCAACCAGTGAAGTAGATCTTTGACCTTTTGGATATACAATGACAAGACTTCATCATTTTATCCTGCTAGAGATTTGTGTAAAATGTCATAATTAATGAAGGATAAGAATGCATTTTGTGTGACCTTTGACCCCCAAAATCGAATCAGTTCATCCTTGAGTCCAAGTGGACATTTGTGCCATATTTGCAGAAATAAACATTGTGAAAATCAATATTGTAGGAAAAAAGGAAGGCAAGGTTGGTAAGGTACCTACCATATGAATTAGGCATTTAATACATCAATTAATCACCTTATTATTTATTAATTAGGTTAATTAATTTTACCTCGTTAAAAAAAGGGCACCACGCCAATAGTCAATATCTACAGGATTTTTATTGAACTTTACTTTCTTTACTCTCTCAATCTGAAAACTTGTTTTAATAAAACAGAGCCCTCAAGACTCTTGAATGAAACAGAATGAAAGATCACAGACCACTTGGGTTTTGGGTTTTTACTACAAAAACATGAATTCATTGATTATTAATGAATATAAGAATTGATATACATAATATAAACAGTCTGAAATAGGTTATAACATGAAATGACGCACATGGAAATAACATAGCAAATGCATGGGCATGGCAAAGCTAAGAGCAAAGCAATTTATTGAAAGTAAAGTTTAATATCAAATGGCCAGTGGTCGCTCATTAAAGTATACCAACGACACGTAATTTCACCAAAATCTCAGACTGAAGAGGGAGAATCCAAGAGGAAGGAGATGTATTTCACAGCGTTCACTTTCAGTCCAACTTTGGAAGCTTCAACCTGCAGTGTTTCGAACTTCTGCTGTGCATGGGCGATCTTCTGAATGAGCAAAACTAGATCATCTAGATCCTGGAGCTTCTTTAACAAAGAGATCTGTATTCCGATCTTATTTCCACCATACACTTGCCTAGTTATCCAGTCTAGTGTCACTAAGAAGAGAAGGGGGCTTAGTAGGCATCCTTACCATACTCCAGTCTTCATTTCAAACTGCTCTGTCATCCTCCCATCATGCAACACCCTTGCCTGAAAACTGTTGATTATCCTTAGTGCTGTTATCTGATCACAACATGAGCTGTGATGGAAATGTATAATTACAGCATTGATTAGGGCAAAATACTGATAAACACATGACTCCTGTTCCGGTCAAGCAGAAGGCACATATCTAACACAGAAGAGATGTAGCCTTTACCTATATGATGGTTCTGGTATGTCTTGTAAGAGACATTGTGCTTCCTTGCACAAGCATGATTCACTTTATTTCTTGCGAGATACACATGATGATGCCCCTTTGTTGTCCTATTCTGTGATAAGTATGACAAAAGTTATTGCCCTGTTTGTATGCCACTGAGAAAGCCTGTGATGAGTGTGACTTAATGTTACTGCCTTATCTTGTACATCATCCAGCTGAACGCTGACTGTATCTTATGTTTTCATTCGGTATTTAAAAGGGGACCGCCTTCAGCTTTATAGACCACCTTTTTCAGCAGAAGCGCCCCCTGTGCAACCCTGCTTGTTCGTCTCTGAGTCTTTCTTCCACAGGAGATTGTATTCTTGTTTAAATTATCCTGCTAAGTACCTTGCTGGTTATTGAGTTTAGCATGATGCCTCTTGAATTGATGCAATCACTGAGGTCTCCTTTTTTGGCAGCTTTACCAAAAGTCCAAGCTTCCAGTCCATTGGGATGTCTTCTTTGTCTCTTATATGTTACATATAAATGCATACAGTATATGCCTGTAATTACTACCACTCAAAACACTGTTAAAGAGATATTAAAAGGTTTATATTTAAAACAAACCCAGGATCAAGGGTGTAGGTGTCATGTCAACATTGGAAGATATATATGGGGGGGTCTAGGGACCAGCGCATATAAGTGTCAAACACTTCATTTCCTGCATTCTGCTGGATTTAGTAAACAGCTTAAAGGAGCATTATCTTTTTTCAGAATTAGGGCAAAAAATGTAATATTTTGTACATGTAAATGTACAATGACATCTATAAAGAGAGGCTCCAGGCCTACAATTTAGTCTTAAAAAGTGCTAGAGAAACATTCTTCTCCAATATCATAAACAGCAACACTAATAAGGCCAAAACCCTATTTGCAACTGTCGACAGACTGACCAACCCCCAACACAAATACCAGCCGAACTCCATTCCACACAGAAATGCAATGAGTTTGCATTCTTTTATACTGATAAAATTGAAGGCATCAGACGTGCCATCAATATCTCAAACAAAAAAGTTGGATCACCACCCCGTTTAGGCCAAAATAACACAGCAATGATGGCAAGCTTTAATGCCATAGACTCTAAAACTCTAGTGGAAACAGTGACCGATCTAAAGCCAACCACCTGCTGTCTCGATGCTTTACCTACCAACTTCTTTAAGAATGTTTTTGACTGCCTATCAACAGACGTATTGCAAATAGTTAATAACTCTATTCAATCGGGCAATTTCCCAAAGGCCTTCAAAACTGCAGTCATTAAACCTCTTCTAAAAAAGCGGAGCCTAGATGCCTCTATTATCAACAACTACAGACCAATTTCAAATATACCATTCATAAGTAAAATAATTGAGAAAGTTGTACTCCAACAACTAACTCACTTCTTGGCTTCTACTGGCTGCCACAACAACCTCCAGTCAGGATTTAGACCTTTTCATAGCACAGAGACGGCCCTTATTAAAGTTATAAATGACATCCGTCTTAACACAGACTCTGGCAAAACTTCAGTACTAATGCTATTGGACCTCAGTGCTGCATTTGACACTGTCGACCACTCAATACTTTTGGACAGGTTGGAAAACTGGGTGGGGCTCTCAGGCACAGTCCTAAACTGGTTCAAGTCATATCTACAAGATAGGAACTATTTTGTTTCCATTGGCGACTTTGTATCAGAACAAACCAACATAACGTGTGGAGTCCCCCAAGGTTCAATCTTGGGGCCGACTTTATTTAATATCTATATGCTCCCACTAGGACAAATCATGCAAAATAATAACATTGACCACCATTGCTATGCCGATGACACCCAAATCTATGTAGCGCTATCACCAAATGACTATCGCCCCATAGATCTACTGTGCCAGTGCATTGAGCAGGTCAAACACTGGATGTGCCAAAATTTCCTTCAACTAAATGAGGATAAAACTGAGATAATTGTTTTTGGTGCTAAGAAAGAAAGGTCTAAAGTCATCCAACACCTTCAATCACTGTCCCTGAAAACCTCAAATAAAGCCAGAAATCTTGGGGTTATTATGGATTCTGATTTACATTTCGACAGTCACATCAAATCAGTAACAAAATCGGCCTACTATCACCTTAAAAATGTAACAAGACTTAGAGGGCTCATGTCAGCTCAAGACTTAGAAAAACTTGTCCATGCCTTTATAACCAGTAGGCTAGACTACTGTAACGGTCTCCTTGCAGGTCTTCCCAAAAAAACTGTCAGGCAGCTACAGCTTGTTCAGAACGCTGCTGCTAGAGTTCTAACAAAGATCAAAAAATGTGAGCACATTACACCAATTCTTAAATCATTACACTGGCTTCCTGTACGTCAGAGAATTGATTTCAAAATCCTCCTGCTCACATATAAATCACTTCATGGTCTAGGGCCGAGGTATATCACTGATATGCTCCCACTACATAAGCCTTCTAGATCACTAAGATCCTCTGAGACCAATCTGTTAGTGGTTCGCAGAGTAAACTCAAATCAAGGGAAAGCATCTTTCAGTCATTATGCAACAAACAGCTGGAATAAACTTCCTGAAGATTTGAGACTTTCACCCACTCTGACCACTTTTAAAACTAGACTGAAAACTTTTATGTTCACCTTAGCTTTCTGCTAAATCTTCGCACTTTTAACGTCCGCACTGTTTTGATTATTGTCTATGTTTTTATTCTCTTAGTTCTTCCTGTAATGCATTTGAATTCATGACATGTTGTGCTGTGAAGCACTTTGAGTCTGCCTTGTGTATGAAAAGTGCTATACAAATAAAGCTGCCTTGCCTTGCCTTGCCTAAATGTAGCCATTGTGCTGCATTGTTAGTTTCAAACTCTAGTTTCACTCATTTTAGTTGCTCCCTTGTGGCACTTGCAGTCACTTTGGATTTAGGCAGACACTGACCCAAATATAAAAAAACTACTACTTTTAGACATTTTCCAGCACTGCAGTGGTTGTCAACCTTTTCTGACTCTGAACAGGATAAGACTAGAAAATGGATGGATGATGAAATATCATCTCATCTCATCTCATCTTCAACCGCTTAACCAGGGTCAGGTCGCGGGGGCTAACTGGGGGATCCCGAGGTGTTCCCAGGCCAGTGTGGAGCAGTAATTAGACAGCTCCTCATATTCAAAGTGAGACTTTAAATGTTAAAAAGAAAAAAAAGTATTAGAAACTGGGGGATGTTGGGCATAAAAAGCGTGGATACTTATTACGAAAGGAGAATGAAATATGCAATCGACTTGCTTTATAGGAAGTGTAAGATCTAGTGTTTTTGGAGCTTGACTCATACTAGGAGCTGAAAGTCAGAATATCTCAGCCTCTATTTCTGCAACAAGCTCACAAGCCAAACTATTTATAATTGCGATGCTAAAAATCACTGGAGTGTCCCTTTAATATCGCTTTATCTACCATATTCACTGTATGAATATGCCAACAGTGAATATTGCTGACAAAATATTCCTTTTCCTCATGTCTCTTACAGGAAGTGAGGATTTGGAAGAGAAGGCACACATCTAAATTTAACACCACAGATACATTTGGAGAAATTGATTCAGTTTGCTCCCAGACATATTGTAACCGCTCTGCTTTTGGACTGCCTCTTCCTGTGTCCTCATATTGCCCTCAGTAAGACAAAAGCTGGTATGTCTCTTTTCAGCAAACAGGAGAGATGCTCTTAAAAGGATTAGACAGGATATTTGTCCGTGCAGTCATATGTGGTGAAGTGATATGTTTATTCCCTTAAGCAGTTGAAGTTGTGGCTAATAAAGCTAGATTCAGATTTGTGCTCCTGTCACATTTATACCCACAGATGGTCATCGTTTTGCAGCTGAACTCAATTGGACCCATATGAAGATTTGAATTGCTAAAATATCTCTGTTGTGGCTCATGTAAAAGGCTTGGGGCACACCGTGAAAAATCCAGGGGCTCCGTTCCAAATGATCCCCCAAGTGTTACACCTTCTGGTCCGTTGAAATCAAGGCCAGAGCAAACAGTCTATTTGTCATGTATATATTATATAGTCACTTAAATTCACTTAAATGAGACCATTGTTGTTATGAAATAATAATAATTTTAAAATAATTTTCCAAGAGTGCACAGTCCAGTTTGGGTCAGAGTGATTATTCACAAATGTTCACGTGTTGTTAAAAAAAAAAAAAAAAAGACAGAAAGAGATAAGAAAAGATAGACCTAATGTCTGTGTTGATTCTTGTTCAGTGCTGGGGTTTGTTAATTAGCTTATGTGACACAGCATTAACATAACTATTTCAGGGGGTGGATATTCATTTAACACAAACTCAGTGCTTCAGCTTGCACATGTTGGGCTTTGGACATAAAAGAACAGAATGTCCATTTTGGGGCAGGCTTGGTTGCTCTTTCAGACGAGGTTAGGTTCGGACAGAAATATGCGGCCTGGGCTACTCGCTGTACGTATGTATTGTACTACAATTGCAATTGTGACCAGTGTTTTTCAAACCTTCATTGTCGTTAGAGTTTTCCCCAATTGAACGGCCACATTGGCAACTAATTTGGACTTAAACTTTGAGTGAAAGCATCCAGGTAAGGTTGCACTAAAAAAAGAATAGCTTGGAGCAGCTCATTTAATAAAACCTTAAAAAAAACATTGCATACTTTGTACGTAAAATATGGGATAGAGAAAATACCTTTAAACGGTGTTTCTGCGGAATGATAGGTTAAAAAAGCATTTTATGTTCCTCACAAGATTTGTGTGGACAATGCTATGTGACCAAATTGCTCACTGTTGCTAACTTCTCAGAAACTGCCCAGACCTTGCCATTCCCCAGCTGTCCACAGTAAAATCAGAATTTCCAGCCATTTCTCACCTGGATGACCTACTGCACACCTGCCCCTCTTGCTTAAACACCATCCCCTTTCCTGTGCCAGATCATCAGTTTTTGCTCAATGACAATACACTCAAATCATTGCTGCCTGCCTCTCCTCTGTTCCTAACAGCATTAAGTTGCCATTGTACTGTTTATATACTGCTCTTGTACTTAGACCTGCTCCCTATTTCTGGACTGTCCTTCTTCTGGACCACCCTCATGTAACTGAGCCTGTTCACTATCCATCGATTTCTCAAAAAGTCCCATTAATTCACCCTCCTCTGCCAACATGTCTCTGCATCTTGGTCCCCCTCCGTCAATTCCCCCATGACCTTGTGACAGGTTTTCATAAATATTAATGAACAGGGAAATTTACTTTGTTTATAATAATTATGAAATTTAAAATGCAAAACTTTAAGAAACAACAAATCTTTTTAATGAAACAATAGCTAATAAAATATATCAATACATACATTAGTGTGTGTGTGTGTGTGTGTGTGTGTGTGTGTGTGTGTGTGTGTATGTGTGTGTGTGTTACTGCATAAAAAAGAGCTAACAAGTGCTCGGCCACCTGCACTGGCCAGACCAGCAGAGACAAGTGATTCAGAGCAGAGACTATGGATTATTAGCGAGACGGTTTAACTAGTTACACAAAGCAGCAGAGACAGTTCAACTCAGAGTAATTTCCTGTATCTGTGCCACATGTGTGTTTTGTCGTGTATTGATTCCAGTTGGTGGAGTGAACGTGAATATAGATTAAGGCCATTCCCTTAGCCCCATAATCACTAAAGTAAACACTAAACCAATTTTTCACAAGCCACATATCCGAACATTCTGACACTATAATTGTATTTTTTGTATTTTTTGTATGAAGCCGGTTTCTGTGTGAACAACAAAGTCTGCAAATATAGGAACACAGCTAAGCTAAGGTCAACTAACCTTCGCAAACTGTACAAAAAATATTTTGCCATGCTAAATATGTCTGTTTGTCTGTGTAAATATGTAATATTAGCAAAAGAAAATGACCTCATCAAAATCGCCTCATATATACAGTATGGTAGTGATAACAACTGATAACGCCAATTCAATCAGCTGATAGCATTTGAAACAAGTGCATTGTTTTGCCTTACTGCTGTTTCCAATCTCACAAATGAACTTTTAATTGTACTGACTCTCTAAAGATGAACCAGACATAGTCCATCCATCTTCAACCACTTGTGCCTATCATGGTCGGTTGGGGGGTCCCAGCTGATATTGGGCGTGAGACAGGGTACACCCTGGACAGGACGCACTATCGAGACAAACAGAGACAGACAACCATTCATACTCACATCTACGGGCAATTTTAGAGTCATCAATTAACCTAACACATGCATGTATTTGGACTGTGGGAGGAAGCTGGAGAACCTGGAGAAAACCCACGCAGACACGGGGAGAACATGCAAACTCCACACAGACGGGCCCCAGCCGGGATTCAAACCAGGAACCCTCTCACTGTGAGGCAAGAGTGCTAACCACCTTACCACCGTGCCACCACCAGACATAATCCTCACCATAAAATCTGTTCAAAGGCGCATTGACAACAATTTAAACTCTGACCTCTGCGTCACCGCCATGAATGTTAATATGGAAATAAGCTTGGAAATGATGACATATGAAATCCATTGAACCACCACTTGATGAGTGTGAAACATTTATTAAGCATTTGGTTAGAGACTAATGAAAGCCTTTTAACCCACATCTCATCTCCACATTCAAACCAAACCAAGTCTGACACTAATGTCCACTTAGAATCACGAGGCATGAAAAGAGATCCTAAAATACACACTCTGATCTCAAAGGTTTAATTGTGGAACAAGTTGAAGAGATAAACTTCTTGTAAAGTTGTACAGTGCTTATTTTCATGTAGACTATGACTGTGACTATGTGTGTTTTAATTTGTCCTTGTATTTTCACAAATCTTCAATGAAATCATTATGAAGGACACCAGGCTGCTACAATGACAAAAAAAACAAGAACAACATGGCACCACTACTAATTTTTCATTTCCACAACTCTTTTGCTGTAATCTCTGTTGACTAAAAAAACATCTACCCAGCCTCAATGTGTCACAGTGGTGATGTGTAACAATTGCAGTCTTGGGCTCATGGGAAATGGTGTTCATTAAAGGACACTTTAAAATCTCCAAAATAGAATGACCACCCATCACATGTGGCTTTTGAGAACAGGGACCAACTGAACAGGAAGTCGGGTGATGAAGGAAGGAGGTCAGGGAGGACAGATGGGTCAAACAATCACAACACTTTCACTCAGGAGACTTTTACTGTTTCCGTCCCGTGCTGAACCAAAACTTTGTGACTTACGTACACTGGCTACTTAACCCGTTCAGATCCAGCAGTCCTTCTAATGTCGGGATATAGTATTACTGTCATCTGACTTCACCCAAATACACAAACATATTTTATACATATCAAAATATCATATGAAAGGTTTTTAGATTTTACTCCGTCCAAAAAAATCGGTACATTGCAGTAGACAGGGGATCTGAATTTTACCAGAAGGGAAACTGGGAAATGGAAATGAGGGGAGAAATATTTTGTTTTTTTTTGTTCATTCTAACTTTCTAACCTGATTTTATTTTCTAATCACACATCAGTTTATAATGCATCCTGCTGATTATGTTCACAGAATATTCAACTCAGTACTGACCCCTGGCCTAATCCTTGTTTTCTTTATTAATAGTTTTGTCAAAAATTAAAATTTAAGGTTATGTTTTTAAAAACATCAATTTATTAATTAATATGAGTTAATCGTCCATTGAAAATGAATAACAATAAATAGTCTCTTAAGACTAGTTATGTCATATTTACTAATATTGGTTTCTCATGTTCAGATTGTTGATCCATTGGAATGGACAGAAAAATATCCCACAATAAAGTATTTAAATAAACAGTTTTGCTGGATTTATGAGTGCTTTTTTCCTTTGTAGGTTTGGAACATAATGTGTTTCTGAGTGGGTTAACTTATTTGACCCTTCAAAATGTTAACCACGTGCTTAAAACTGATGTATGTAGTGTGTCACGCGTCTGGCTCCCGAGTTCGCTAAAAAGTGATGCCATGGGGTCCTAGTGACACTAGAACAATTTCACTAGCTAAAAAATAATATATGTACAGTATATGGAATAATAATAATAATAATAATATGGAATAATCCCTTTTATTTATTCTTAATTTTGTGTGACATTGTCAATATTTTCAGTTTTATGATTCTTGCAATTTATTGAGTGATTTCTTCATGGGTGAATTCACTTATTGTAAGTCACTTTGGATAAAATTAATGTACTGTAATGTCATAATTTTGAGATGCTGGTCAACCAGTGGGCAACTTGGTCACAAGCTTTCTGACAGCTGAACAGTACACTAAAATATGTTTCTGAAAACACTTTATGTGAGAAATAAGAAATATCAGAATTTGGAATCATATTTGATTTGTGCTGCCTAGTTTTATGGTTGGATCACCACGAGGAGTCGCCGACATTGCATTAGACTCTGTTCTGATTCGTTGTTCACCCTTGGGTGCTGTGGAATCTTGCATTTGCCATTTAGAGCACTAAGAGGTGGAGGTACATGTTTTTTCACAGATTATCCGTCTCATAGTGCTGTCAGTATATAATGACAGTTTCAGCAGCTTTAAGGCTCCAAATGGTTATATGTGTTGTATAACTATTGCATGTCCTTATTTCTGTGATGGTGCAATATATAAGTAAAAAAAAATGTCCTTTGTGCAGTTTTATCCATGAAAATATTTCACTATTTCAATGAGCATGCACATCTGTGTACACAAGGCCCATGAGTGACACCACTTTTCATCCCATGCACTTAATACTATGTCCATTGTTGTCTTTGTTCTTGTTTTCTGCGTTTTATTTGTTCTTACACACACCCAATCGTTTGCACTTAAGGTACACAATTAAATCCTTCGTATTAATTGTATTTTAAACCATTTTCATTTTGATTCTTATCTTCCCTGGGTGTAATGACCAGAGCAGCCTCTTGGGGACATTAGCAGACCTTTATACGTTTAGTCGTGCCGTGTGTGCGTGTGTGTGTGGGGGTTATTTGTGTAAGGACAGTGAAATTTTTCAGTGCTCCTTAATGTTTATCTCTGACACTGAGACACATTAAACTGCAGCACCAATTTCCGCCCGAGCTGTCCGATGATTGCCATCAAGAGTCCTAAACAGCTCGCATTTTGTCCTCTACTCGTCTATTAAGACTGCTCATTCTCAAGCTGTGTGTTGTTTCTCAGTGCAGGTAGGGGAGAGGGTCATGGCTCGGTGATCATAGATAGACTCTTCACTGCTGTGTTGATGTCTGCATGACAGACAATTACCTGAAACGTACAACAACACATTTTGTAAAGGATAATGAGACATGCTCAGCCTTTGTTATTCCATTTTCTTGAGCTTTCATCGCATCACATCCCCTTGCTCAGTTGTTATTACGTGACCTTAACAGAGAAAACAGGTTCCATAAATGGTTGGTTGGTTTGATTCCCTACATACTCTGGGGATTCATTTCAGGAAATTATTTTAACTTTCTTGGGAAAAGATAACTACTGTTGGGTACCAATCTCCTCCTGCCAGCACTGCACAAGTTAACATTCTGGTATAGGAAGAAACATTGCTCTGAGCTGTTTGGATTTCTTTAAACCAATGAAAATCATCAATCACATCATAATAGCATAATAGATAGCAGGAGAGATCTTTATACATCTGCATCTTCTGCAAGCAAGACTACCAATGACGGAACAATTAAGCAAACATCAATGAAAGTCAACGCTTCCTACACAAATGTTTCACATTAAAGGCCTTCCAGTCGCTCAAACATTCAAGATTTAATTTTTTCACAATTGTATGACATATTGGAAACCAAACATATTAATTTAGTAACTCCTTACAGTATATAAAATAATTGGTGATCGACTATCGATATCTAACCATCAGACAGCAAATCAATGAATTTCCCAAAATGTCTGAAGGGGCTTTTAGATGGAGATATATATGTGGCTGTGTTTTGTGTGGCTGCCGAGCGGTGCCACCCTGACAGCTGGTGAGCACAGGACAACGGCTGACTGAGAATGAATGTGGACAGCTGAGCGACCGTGGGGCAGCCCTGGTCGAGGGTTGTCGTATGATGACCTTGTGCTGTCTGCCGTGGAAAGCTGATCTGACAGTGCAAGGCCCGGGGCCGCAGACACACATGTGGGGAGCACAGATAGCCACCAGGACATAGACTGACTGACTGACAGATGTGGTGTCGGGAGGACTGTGAGGCGTCAGGTCGTTAACAACGATGCTTTGCATGTCAATTAAACAATTAGTGCTCTCTTTTTTCCCTTTTGAATTGGCAATGCAGAGTTAGTCTGGTGAGCAGTCGAGACTGTGACGCATTTGGTGGGTCAACAGTTCAGTCCCTGCAGTCAGTCAGGGCTGAGATGTCCAGAAGCAGTTTCCATTCGGTAAAAACATCTGATCTGACTGATCAGATCACAAGTGGACAGCCCTCAGTCCGTCTGGTCACACCTGGCAGCCCTCTGCCTTTCCACATGCATCTTCAGTGACCACTTGTGATCTGATTCCACTTCCCTGCTCTGTATGTAAATCAACACATGTACATGCACATGTACATAATTTCCATTTAGGATTTGATAACCTATACATGTAAATGAAAAATTGTTTGTAGACCCAAATGCAGAATAGAATCAGGCAGGTTCAGTTGGTAATGAACTTTGCAAAAGGAGAGTCGTAGCCAGGCAGGGAGTCGAGGAGCCGTTGCAGGGACTCACCAACCAGTTCGGGAGAGAGGCAGACAGAAACAAAGAGGGATGGAACGAAGGTCATGGTCAGGGACAGAAGCCTAAGGTGACATCCAGGAAGACAGCGGAATGGGATGGTATGGGGCAGGAATCCGTGTAGGCAGTCCGGAAATCGTTGGAGAGTCTTGCATAAGAGCTGAGAACAATTTGGCAGAGAGGGAATGGTGAGAAGAGTCTATATACTGGGTTACAGTGCAACAGCTGTGGAGAGTTGAGCTGATGAGGGGGGAGTGGTAGTCAGGCAGGTGAGTAGAGGGAGGGGGCCGGTGGAAAAGTGCTGGGAGACAGGGGCGTCGCAAAATATTTTCATCCCCCCACACACATTATTCAAAGGTAAACCCTCGTGCCGACCCCTCACAGTGCACCAGCATACAAAAATTGAGCGCACCTCAGTCCCCTTGCGCTGTATGAGAAGGCTTTGGTCAAATTGAACGGGCATTCAACCAATCACAGACCGCTGTCCGCGACCCGGCCGCCGGCCCGGGAACTTTGAGGTTACAGAGAAGGACTTTTGTAATGTGCCAGTCGGAGCTTTTGTCATGACTGAAAGTGAACAATATTGTGAAGAAGGAAAGAAAGAAGAAGGAGGCAGATATGCTAAAAAGGAAGAGGCAGCAGAATATGTCAATCTTTTTCAAGTCAAGTTCTCATGTACTGGTGAGTGAATGCAAAGGAAGTCGGCTCTACGTTCCCTCGAATTAATAACATCATCCCTTGTTCAAAAAGCTTACTCTTTTGGCGATCTACAACAGAGTTTTCAATCCAGCCGTGAAGTGCAGTTAGAAGAAGAACATTGTAGCATACAGTAAATCCGCCGTGATAAATCCTTGATACTGATTAAATATTGCATTTTGTGATTAAAAACGTGTAAATAATGATACCGTACCTCCATTGTGAGGCTATGGACTTGACGTAGACAGTCAGTTGCTCGGCTAATCAGATGCCTAGATTTCTTCTTCTTTTGTTTATGGACGGTAGCATCCAACCAGGAACAGCCAGAGATCAACTTGAGGCAAGATAGTTTTCTGCCAGTAATAAAAGTAAAGGAATTGTTGTGGAAAAATTAGTCAATAAGGGTCAATCAAGAAAGATGAATAAACAATAAGATTGTCTTTCTCCGTGTGAGTTTATTCCAAATCCTTTCCTTGCAAGGAAAGCCTTCCTCAAACTCCTGCACAAACGGCTCCCATCTCGAGTGCCCACAAGGTCAGGTTCTGTAGACTTTTAAATACAGATAGTGCAAACAGCCCAGCTGGCATGACGTTCACAGAACACAGGAATGACTTGTCTTGTGCTTTGAGTCATATTTATACATTTCAGTCACAACTGTACCACAGATTAAAGAGCGGTATCTTCACAAGATATACAGGGCTGTGCATTGCATGCAAAGATAAAGAAGACTTCTGCATCACGAGGAGATAAAGAATGTGTTTTGTCCCGTGTTTTAAATCCCAAAACATGTTAATTGTAACTCCGTCACAGAATAGCCAAAAAATCATCCATGGCCATTTCACACAACCTTGAAAGGCCCACTTGTTTCAGACAGGAACTGCTGCAAGTGGCAAAGTGCCTGGATTGAAGGAGGAGAGATTATCGTGTTTTTTTACTTTGAAGATGACCACTGTTTTAAACAAAGTTCATGAGCAATACGAGATTTATAAAGAATTCACATACATACAAAATGAAAGATAAGTCAGTAGTTTTTTTGTTTATTGTTTAACAAAACCACTGTATTGATTTTAATGATACAGGTTAATTTTTAATTGTTCCAAACAGCATCGCTCAGTGCATTTACATGCAGTTTAAAAACCTGATTATAATCCTGTTAAGGGCATACTGCAGTTTCTCAAACGCCATGTAAACACTGTAACCCAGGTAAAATTGGAGTTCTCATACCCCGGTTAACAGACCCAGATAACGTCTTCAGTACCAGCATCATTCGTGCATGTCAACATCATTCCCAGATTACTATCGGGTTTTCGCGTCTCATCATGCTCAGTTGGTTATAACTCCCCCTCCTCACTCTGCGGCAGTGGCTTTTGACCCTGAAATAGAATAAACGAGGAAGCAACGCAGGACAAAGGGAGGAATTTGCCACGGCAAGTAACATCACTACCAATAAAACCTGTTAGCCGTAATTCTGTCCAAAAGTCGGCATTCCCCCGTGCTTTAAGGTGATTGTCCCCCCTCCCTCTTTCCCCGCGGCCCAGGCCGGCTTGCACTAACATTACTTGAAATGATCTAAGCCTCAGCTCAAATGCTTCTTGCTTATACGTCATCACCCATCGGAGATTTAGTTTCGTGTGACTGTTTTTGAACATTTCATCTGACCAAATCTGCCGTAAACACTCCACCTCTGCATCAGACCACCACGAAACGTTTGGCGGCATCTTTTTAAAGGTCTGCTTGGAACAGTTGCATATAAATAGACATCAGGAACGCCGTCAATGCTCACGGTTGTGTTCTTACATGTGCGCACACTCGTGCGCGTACATGTGCATCCCTGCTTTACAAAAGCCAACCTCTCTCAACCGGGCTGCAGCCGGCAAGCATGCCGTGCCTGGGCACGGTACAGTTGTACTCACACTGGTCGAACAAACTAGACATTATCCGTGAAGTGTGCTTGGGCACAGTACGAATGGACAGTGTCAGTTCGTCCTTAGGGTAGATTAGGCTAAGGCCAGAGAATGGTGTCGTCTGTCATGGGGTCTGGTAGATTTATGCAGCGAAGCTGGCAGGGTCTAATGATAGATCTATAGATAGAAAGACTAGCCTAATATTAGACCAAATTGTCAACTAGTTACATTAAGTTTCCATCTGCAAACTGACATTGCCTTCACTCGAACTGATTTCAATAGAGGAGGGGGAGTTTATTTTACCTAACCAAACACAAGAGACGGGGGTCTGAGACAACTCCAGTTTAGTTTTTTTCTAACTTGAATGGGAGTAAAATGATTTAATTGTGCAGCTCTTCTAGACTTTCACAGAGACTGTTACACTCAAAACAATTATTCCTCAGTTTTAAAGCCGCAACAGTAGCGACCATCGACTGTATGGTAGCAACTGAGTATGCTCCTGATACGGAGTAGGCTATGGAGGAGCATAGATATAAACTTAAGCCTATTATGTAAGCATGTCAAACTAACTTGATTGTGAGTGGCCAGTGAGTGCTGTCTATGTAAGCACACAGCTTGACAATGGAAATAGTCCCACCCATGGAGCTGAATGGCTAATAGTCTCCCTGCAGCACTCATTGGCTCCTCTGTGTTTTGCTTCTTTTTTTTAATTCTAACTTTTAGCATATTTGACTAACTATGAATAGATTAAACAAACAAGATCTGATGTGCTGTGTATTGAGCTTTAGAGGTGGCAGTAAATAGATTCTGCTACCATTAGACAGAGCCAGGCTAGCTAGCTCAGATCAATCAATTGTGGGTTTTATTCTTTGGGATTTGTTGGCTGCAGGAACATTTTGTATTTGTATTTGCATGTATTTCTTTATTTCTAAAATGATACAGAACAAATTTATGAACACTTACATGTAAATATGTGTGGGATTGTGGCCAGGCCTGTAATTTGCACCCCTTGTCCTATTAGCAGAGAAGAGAGAAGGGGAAAGACATCAAAACAATTAAAACTATAACGGAAGAAAATACATTTTGGAACCCACTTCAGCATAACACGCCAAAGCAAGCCCTGTTAAGGCTTACTATAGTACTGGAGTGTAGTTGTTTGTATTTCTTTAAACCAATCACAGTCATCTTCAGCTAAGTTAAGTGAACAGGGACCTTGAAAAATAGATAGCCGAGCTAATCATAGTTTTCCCATAATTTCTCCATTTAGCTAGGTTTTAGTAACCCTTATATTCTGATTAGGCAGGTAGCATCTAGTCGAGTGAATTTAATTTATTTATCCCTCAATCATGAATTTGCCTCATATGGCTTTAGCCCACAGACATTTATCTGTGCTGTGTTATTGGGCTCAACATTAACAGCCACTTTGCTCCTGAGCTGTCTGAGTAATGGTTCAATTTCCTGATATCAGTGTAACAAATGTGTCACAGAATTTATAATTTCCGTCCACAAACACATTCTCTTTCCATGAACTGTACTTGATATTATTGACAATTAAAACTTAGTCCCTGATGCAGTAGTGTGTGCAATTTACATGAATTGCTAGTCAGTGACCAGTAAAGTCATGTCATCCTCTCATGGATAAGGCCTAATCACTCCATTGAGACTTTAAAGGAGAAATAAATTACAAAGTATTCTGAATTACACATTGAATTGAGTTCTCTTTATGTAAAGTACTTCTATTAATACATGTGTAATTACAAAGCACCTTTACAAAAGGAAAGTGATAGCTGGGAATAGGATGTTAAATAAATTGTGCTTTAAGAGTATATTATATAGTGCTAGACAAATGAAAATGAGCCCCCTTTTTTGATAAGTCTGACCCTTTCAAAATGTGATTTCCGGGTCCAAGCGCTCTGTTGAAGCAAAACCGACAAAGCGGCCGAACATGTGAACAATTCCGATCACCTCTTTCATGTGTCAGTTGGACACCTTTTTCATTGATAAGAAAGAGGTTAAATGACAATTATGTTGTTTTTTAAAAAGTCAGATCTGTTCAAACAAAGGGGAACACGGCACTGCTGCGTTGTAGAAATACGAGGCTTGGACCCGGAAAACATAGTTTGAAAGGGCGTTACGTCACAACTTAACAGCCAGATATGCTATAGGACTGTATCTTATTTACAATAAAATGGTATGAATAAATTGCCTTGTGTGCAGCATTAAATGTACGATTCTCACACAACACATAAACTTCACAGGCCGCTGCTCTACGCTGTGAGTCACTTGTGCTCGAACAGTTATCACTTCCGGTCACATGTTAATTAACTATGTGAGCATCCAGGTAACAGTTTGTATTGGGTTGATCTGAAACAGCTGGTTACCTTGATCTCATCTTAGAAAACAATCAAACAGATTTATCAAGGGGGTTTCCCAAAACCTACAGATATATTGACCACTGCATTACAGCTTCCTAATGTGTAGAGTCGTAGGGAGCTGTAACGCAGCGGACATTATAGCCGTAGATTTTGGGAACCCCCTTAGTAATTAAGTAATGTAGTGCAAACTTAAACATTCATATTCGCCACAGTAGATATATGATGGGGCTTGAAAGTCATCGGTAAGATGGTTGTGAATCTGCCGAGAGAGGCTGTGCACAGCTGCTGCTGTTAAAGAAACACGACACAACATGACATTATCACAGCTCCCCTTGTTCGACCACATACTCCTGATCTAGTATCTAGAATCGATTGCTGTCCCTTTGTTCCCCAGAGGGGGAACAATGAATTTTATACATTGAATTTTGCAGCTGAATTTGGCATGTGGAATTTTTTAACAATGAATTTTCCAAATTCAGAATAAAAACATTCAGATAAATAATTTCAATGCATAAATATTCAGTGCTAGAAATTCAATGGCTTTTTAATTTCAAAATCTGAGGACACAGATTTACTTTCATACTCCAAACTTATCAATTCCTTTTATCAATGTAGGCATGTGTTGCTGACAGTTGCATATTGCAAAACAGCGACGTCAATCTCATGGATCTACACTACTGAAAACTTGCAACAAGAATGATAATTGCAAAGAGAAAGAACATTTCAAAAAGCACTGCTGAATACATTTTATTTATAAAACTTTAACAACACCCAAGTCATGTCTTCGCCTGGATCGCAGGTGATGCTACCCCATCACATAAGAGACCCAGGGCAACTGCCAACTTCATTCGTAGCAGATTTCCCCCAGGCCGCCCACAACAATGGGACAGAAAGGCTGAAATAGTAAGAACTTGTGTTCTTCACTCATAAAACCCAAACGTTTTGCCTCATTTCGAACTCGAGTTCTTACTTCTTACTTCTTATCTCCCGAACGTGTGGGCTCGACCATTAAGCAACTGGCACATGTCCTCCACAGATACACAGCGTAAAAGCGTCCATGTGGCAGAAACACCATAGGTAGAGTGAGCTTTCAGACCCTCCTTGGAATCCTTCCTTAAAGAGGATAACCATTTCGATACATCTTTCTTCTGGATCAGAAAATATCTGTGGTAATAGTCTGTGTTTCGCTCTTCCTACCTGACTAGCACATTTCACTAGGAGGGAGGATATCTCCACTAGAACCGGGGCCAGCTCGGCCTCTACTGTTGACAGAATAACACCAGTGAAGCTTGTTGGACTGCAAGCAAACTGAAAGGTCAAACTGCGCAGCTAAAACCGGTGGCATCTTCCTCCTCCTCCTCCGCACCATTCCCCTCCCTGCCACCCTTTAATTGTTTGACCATGGCCTCATTATGTTTCTGTATTAAGGCAAGGTTTGCTTGTCTTCTGCTTACTCTCAACAAAAAAATATATATATTGGCAAAATGGATGGAAAACTTTCCTTCAATCGGTGATCGAATTGGTATCAGGTATCCTGTCTATAGTGTGTACGAACAGAGATGTTCTGGAGCTTCTGGTAAGTGCTTGAAGGCAAGATCTTCTGACAACCACTCAAGAGAGTCCCACTGCAATGATCCCTGTTGAATTGTGTCCTTCTAGCTTGTACTCCTAAAAGAACAGTGTGAAGGAGTTAGTGGTGTCTAGAGGTGAGGTTGTAGATTATATAATACTGTCCTCAGCCCTCCCTTTCCAAGCATGTAAAATAATCTATGATGGCCTTTACTTCAATGTAAATGTGCGAGCCTGTGTCTGGTTTGGACATCTGTTCTCCGCAACACAGAGGGCTCCGTGAAAGAGGACCCATTCACCATGTAGATATGCAACCCAAAGTTACTCCAAACTCATCAACAATGGCATCTTGGTCAGGAGCCTTTAGCGTCTGTATGAGACACAGCAGGGTTTCCACTGCTCGATCATGGCACAGTGAGATGACGTAGTATAAAGAGCAGCAAAGATTTGTACGGAGGTGGTTTAATGGATAAATCAAACAAACACAGACATTCACCCAGCACACTGCTGTTCATGTCCCGTGGAAACCAAAAGTCAACATTGATGTATTTTAACCTGCACAAGATAACTTACTTATGTAATGTACTTATGTAATGTACTTTACTAATGTCATGTAAGTAGGTCACATGCATTTAAGTAACTTCATGAATGTAAGTTATGTCACAAATGTACCTATTTTTACCCAAACCACAGTCTTTTCCTAAACCTAACATAGAGTTGTGTTGCCTAAAATAACCACATCCTTTACGTTAAACAATAAGCCAAAGGGTTGTTAAAAATGTGAAGCTGAGAGCTTATGACCATGTAGCCATATGTGATGAGTTGGGAGTAAAAATGTCTTGTCTGATCCCTCCGAATCCTGCTCCTTTAAGTTTTCATCGTCCACTCCTTGTACATGATGAGTCTAGGTGCTCCTCAGATCTGCTGCACCTCCCTGTCTTTATTCTTCACCTTCCTAATTAGATATTCTGCTCTGTGCAAGATGTGCAAATTGCATTTAAAATTAGTTGTGCAATAATCAGAATAGTTTTTTCCTGATACCATTTTTTAACACCCAAAATTAGGGTGTCTGCCAATTCAGAGTACAGATGGAGATTTGTGTGCGCTCCCCTGAAATCTTATATTCCTGGGAAAGCTATAGCTTGAATCAAATCATTCGTTTATCAGAATCATCTGATTCTGATAAACCAAACCCAGCAAATAAACCTGAGTATCTCAGACTGTCAACAGAGACCCAAAACAAACTGCCATCATAACTGTCAACCACTGCCTGTTACAAGCTAACAAGCAACATAAACAAAAATATGCTAACTACTTACTATTCTGATACATCAGCTAGTGATTTTAGCACACAACAGACTCCTCATCTAAGTCTGGGTCTGAGTAATGATGGGTTTTCAGATTGCAAACTCGCAGAACTTTGCTTTCCAAAGATTTTTGAAGGCAGTTGTGATGAACATAATGTGATGAGCAGTCTTGTTTTTAACAGTGTAGGTTAACAGTGGCTCTTTAGTCATACACACGGAAAAAGAAGTCTAATCACTAAACTCCTACTTCAGCCATCAGCTGGCTCCATTGGCCTGTCTGAGCGGCGGCTCCACACATTTGAAGAGCTCATGAATAGATTTACATCTCTGGGATCATTAACTGGACCATTCTCTCAACTGTTTTTCACGTCACATTTTAATACTTTAATACACTACCATCAGCTTTAACACATCATCTTCATCCCCCTTTTTTTATCATCATCTCCTTTCTCCTGATTATTTTTTGCACAATCATTATCATTATTTCACTTTCAAGCTGTTGTACTGCATTTTCTCAATGCTGCTACTGCACAACATGCTGCCCATTTAATGCCTTTTGGTTTTTATTAGTTTTATAAATGTATCTTATTGGCTTAGACTGCCATTTACTTCAGAGTATTTATATCTTTTTATTTCTTACGGATGTTTGCTATTTATCACAGAGACCTGAGTACTGCATTTTGTTCTTTTCACGATTCCATGGACATAATGACAATAAATAAAGAATGGGAATGAGAATCATCACCATTATCAACCTCTTCCTAATTATCAACATCGCCATCAAAGCTCAAAGTCCAACTGCGACTTCACAACAGAACGTTCTCTGGGACTCTGATTTCTACTTTTTCCCATTACTGTTGATTTGTGCCGATGATTAACCACTAGAGGTTCATGTTCATCTTGGCAATGAATATGATCCTGCTGTTAGCTAGTTTAATATATAGGTACGAAAAAGCGAGGATGCCGAAATACTGACCAAAAGATACGGTACAAGGTGTTCATTTTATTTTGTCTATCCCCTGCACTACACCTGTACTACTGTACCACAAGGCTCTCCAAAAGCCTGAAATTTGAAAAGACATTAAGAATACATAAACTAATTGAAGGCATCAAAATGAAGAGACTTTATGTTATTCATTTATGTTATTGTCTTTGTGGTTTTAAGAAACAGAGAAGCTTCTGATTCCTTTTCTAGCAGGTTGTCTGAGCGGATCACCTCCCCCGAACTACCATTGGGCTTCTGATAAGAGATCTTTTAATATTACTCTCTTCTCCAATATCGGAGGATTGTGAGGGTGCCAGGCAGGGATATTGAGTGAGAGCTAAGAGTTTCTCCCTTTTGGCTTGGCCCGACATCAAAACTTATTAGACAGATAAATGAGAGCTGTACTTGCGTCGGAGCGGGCCTTTTTCTGTGGCTGTGTGTCATTTATTCGTCCCCTGAATACCGGCTCAATCAGATAACGGCCAGTCTTTCACAGGAGCCAACATCTCTCTGCATCTGTTGACCTGGACTGGCACAGCCTGGGCTAATGTGGGCTGCTTTGGTGGCACTGAAACAGCCTTTTCTCTTTCACTTTGAAACTGCATTTGTTCAATTTGTTCTTTTTTTTACCCTAGATAAGGCTCTGATCTGAGGTCAGACTGTGTATATGTGGCTCTGCTACGCTTATTTGGTGTTTTGTTCCGTGATTTATCAAACTAAAGACACCTTGTAAACCTCTTTAACACAAGAGTTTTTTACTTTCATCCTATTGTTCCAGCTTGTATTATGTGATACAAGAGGCTTAATTCGCCCTTTGTATCCTACACTAGTGCAGTGCCTGTTCAGAGCATATGCACGTTCAGAACAGACTGATTACTTGGTTCCTGGTATTGCTTAATTGCTTGATGCAGCGGAAGTACTGCCTTCAGCGATCTCAAGAACTGCTCATTCGATTAGCTTCATACTCTACCAGGGGCGCCACCAGGGATTTTGGGCCCCCATGAAAAGATGTCCCTCCGGGGCCCCCAACCAGGTAACAGCCCCCACCCCCCCAACCAGACACCAGCCACGCCAACCAAGTGCCATTTCTCTAACAGGCCTCCAGAACCTAACCGAGCCATTTAAGCTTTAAATAACTCTACTCATAGGGCAATACTATATTCTTTTGCTATTCTTTCATGATTAGTACATTTGCATCACATTGTGTTGCTAAATTACTCTAGGGTTCAAGAGTTAAAATATAGCCCAAGAAAAGGGGGGTTTCAAGAAAATCTTTATTACAAATAAACCTTTACTACAGGTAGCAAACAGAAAACTTTTTCTGTTTCTCGATAAAGCTTTATTTTTGAGATATCACCAAAAATATGCAATGCTATCTAAAGGATATTGAAAGGATGTCAGAAAATACCCTTAAAATCGTCCTAACCTTTCCCCCCATTGCGACACCGCTGTACTCTACACTGCGCTCTCTCGGGTCCTCAGCAATACACCTGCCTTATGTGAAGTTTATTGGATAGACAGTTCTTGAGATATGTGAAGAACCGTTGTACATCCATACATACACTGACAAAAATTCCTTCATAGTTAGATGGGGCTGCTACAGCGCCACCTATTGGCCAAATGGCATCAACTTTATCATGGACACTCAAACAATCTACACATGTTCTCCTTATGTGGTTGCAATAGCAAAAAGTGTTCAGGAGATGTGACATTTTATTGTAATATAAGCCCTGCCCACAGCAATTTAGCAAATATTGAGGGCCAGCTAAAGCAAAACTGTGTAACAAACACTCACAGAGATTCCTTGATTTATAGTTAAAGAGATGAATGATATGGATGATGAAATATATTATATCGCAGGGATTAGAGCTTGTCCTGAAAGACATTAAAAACATCCTTGACCAGTTTCCTGTATCCATGGCAATAGGAAGAGCTCTCCAATCACATCTCTGTATACTGTGTAAGGGAAGTGCACTGTTTCCTTCTGTTTTCACTGGCTTCCTCCCATTGGTATGTGCTCAGGATTTTGCATTTGGTCCTGGAAAGCCACACAGCTTTTAACCAGTGCGCTTGTTGTGTTTCCTTTTTCTAACGAATGTACCAACTACAACGCCGTCAAATCTGAATGAAGTAAGTTGCACATTTTTGGTAACATTTTCAGACAAAAATGCAGTGTGTTGCATTTTCAAGACAGGTTTTCTTTATGAGTAGTATATTGTTTATTATTATTTGTCACGTAACCTTTACATGTGTATTTAATCTGCTTGGTTCAGGGATTTCACTTGAATAAAACAATTCAGTTTACTTGTTAATAGACATTGTCTAAAAACTCAAGTTACACTGAAATACATTTAGATCCTTAGCCATTTAATGCATGGTTGGTCATGAATCATAATAATTTAAAAGTAGCCTGCAGAGTTTTTGACCGCTCATAGTGCCATGGAGCACATCATACTAATGGCTTCATGCTATTATTTTGATTGACAGTTTGCTGGCAGTAACACACCAGGAAACCTATGTAATGAGCCAGGGAAAGGAGAACGCTACCCAGCAAACATGGATGTAAACAACGTAGTATTAAAGTGGCTATAATGGATATATAATGTGAAAACTGTCAAATGTGAGAGGGATCGCTTGCAGTGATGAACCCACAGAGAATTATCCGCTGTCTCTGCAGCTCCCCTCTGCTTTACAGAGCTTTTTAGTGGGTTTAGCTCATTGTTTTGCTTTCCAGCCCACAACTTTACTCTTCTGGTTTACTCTCACCGTGTATGGCATTTTCAGCCTAAGCAGACAGCTGTTCTCAGAAAAATCACTAACTTACTGCACACTACCTGCTCAGCACCAAACCGCAGACCGACATAAGGGTTAAAGTGGAATTCTGCATGTGGGGGAAAAGTCATGTTGGTTGGGAAATACAGTTTTACACATTTATATACTCATTCTACCACCACACCTAATTGTGTTTTCAAATGTAAGTTCCTCAAATATTTATCAGTTACTTTTGTAAATCACATGAACCACCTTATCGTCCACCTCACAACACTTGCAGTACAAAAAACCTTCTTTCAAAGCAGTGGTGAAGAACACAATATCATTAAAACAAAATTATGAATGGTGTGTTAATTGAATGCGAAATAAATCAGAGCACACAAGGCCTCATTGCATCCAAAGTTACAATATGACTGATTGCTGACAAGCAATGTTGCATTTAAAAAGCTATGTTTTAAATGGTGTACGATCATCCAATGCAGTTACTGCACAAACTTTATGTAGAACAAATGATGCAAACAGCATTAACGATCAGCTTAAATTAAATGTGTTCTGGTTTAGCTCAGCTAAACAAAGAAAAACATCCATCCAACCGCACATTAGTGTTCATTTACTACAGAGTCTGTTTGTCACCCAAACAGCGGCCCTTTGTATGTGTACGTGCCAAGCAACAGACTAATTTCCATATAAACTTTCGTATAACATGACTTGCGGCACAGAGGTGAGGTTTTGGCCAAATGAGCAGTGAACATAGAGGAGAGCTAACCACTAAATGAGTCACAAATAACAACGTATGCTTCAACCACACACTACTGTCACCATGTAGGAAACACAGATCTCCAGAAAAGTGACAATTTTTAACAGCTTGTTTTTTTTTGTGACCACTGTGATGTGGGGGCATGGCGGAGTTCGCAGGCTAGCTAGCCAGCAGTCTGTTGGTTGGCATGGCTTGCTTGGATGTTTTCATGCTGCATTGGTGACAGAAAATGGGCCAACCTACTGCCGCTCTCTTTTATTAAAAGTTTAAAGATTGTTTCACCTCTGACCCCTCCCAGCATGTGGTCAGAAATGTTTTCCATTGCACCTATAGCCACAGTGTTGTCATCATGTTATAACACACCCTAGACTAGCAACACTACTACAACACTGTAGCAAGGTGAGGCGTTAAACCATTGTAGTTCAACGTGTTGGAAAATGACACAAGGTCACATTTGTCTTTATTTTATGTTAAAAACTTAATTTTGAAACATGCAATGATTAAAAACCTATTATGTTACAGAGCATTCGACACAAAGCCATCTGAAGCAGTCTCCTTGGAGAACCCGCTCACACTTCTGAGCGTGTATTCAACACGTGGAAATAATTTAAACAACACTGCACCACTTTTTCCCACTGGATCAAACCTTGCAGTGATGCAGGCTGGTCATCAGGTAACCAGCAGCATCTCTCCCCAGATCCAACACCCAATCCTGCTGTACACCGTCCACTCCATCCTGCCCCAGGCCATCATCAATCCTAAACGAGGCATGGAGGGAAACCAGACACCACAGCCACCCAGGACCTGCAGCTCACCCGGGGCTGCTGGGAAATCATGCTGGAGCTTGGATGCGAGGGTGGCTGTTCTTCTGGTCACTCTGGCTGGAGCTGTAATTCTGCTGCTGCTGTACAAACTCTTACAGTTGAGACACAGGTGTGTCTGTCTGTCTGTCTGTCCTTCTCTCTATCTCTCTTGCTCCACCCTAATTGGTAAAGCAGATGGCCATCCAACATAGTCGTTTTGACACTGGCCTCTTAAAAGAAAGGGTTTCGTTGCCACTGTGTGCAAGATTTCTGGATATATAGATATTGCAACTTGTTGCTCATGGAGGAATTGTTGGATCTCTGTTAATTTATAAATAAGTCTAAGTATGGTCTATACCTTCACTATAGGTAAAGTGTCTTGAGATAACTTTTGTTATGATTTGGCACTATAAATAAAATTGAATTGTATTGAATTGAATTACATTATATGATGTAACAAACAAACTTGACCAACATGCCATAAGATCAAACATTTTCTTCCGTCTCTTTTCTTCATAGCTTATATTTATTGTTCTTTTGAAGGAAAATTTATGTATGATTGGCTTTCAGGTATAATAATGTGAACTGTACAGTTGAGACAAAACATGCAAGTAAGCTGTGTTGAGAGGGCTAATCTCTGAGGGAACGGAAAGGGGTAGAGTCCGCAATGGAGGAAGCAACGAAAGATTATTAGCTGTGTTGTATGAAACACTTTAATTTATCCCTCATATATCTGAGGATAAACTGCGCTAGAAAAGAGATATGGCTTGCAGACAGTAATGACAGGAGTCAATGATACAAATATGTACCTATTTTGTATAATATATATGAACTTATTGTTCCATTAGCATTTAAGGTAACCAGCCTTTAAACTATAGCAAGCTTGTAAATTCGAACAACTTTTCTCCCCTCTACAAAAACACTTCATTGCCTGAAATGATGAACAATCCCAAGAATAAAATGCCACAAGGAGAAAAGGGAATAGTACAAAATAAATACAAAGAAGCTTAGAGAGCTATTGTAACTGACTAGCACTAGCATGTTCCTGGCTGGCTTGGGAGTTAAGCGTTATCTCACCAGCTACACTACTACACCACCAAGTCCACAGTAGTCATAATGACTGTCTTTGAAACCACCTACTATGTATACTGTGTAGTGTGCAGTATCAAACTGTGAGCATGCCAGGCCTGACTTAGTCGGTTTCCGGTTTTGGAAAGCAGAAGACGTTGGTGTTGTGCGTGAAACTGCTCAATGAACTACATCTCTGGTCTCACACAATATATCACTTTGCTTGCTCAGCTTGCTCAACGGCTAGCTAGCTAACTGAGCTAACTTTGCTTTGTTCCAAAACACATGTAATGTTATCTTATCCAACAACCAGGAAGCGAAAGAACGAGCAAGACCTGTTGCTCTCCTGGTAAAATACACACACTCTCTCTCTCTCTCTCTCTCACACACACACACACACACACACACAAACACACACACACACACACACACACACTCACACACCACACACACACACACACACACACACACACACACACACACACACACACACACACACACAAACAAACATACACACGCACACACACAGGATACATCACAGACTTTGAAGCTAAAGGGAAGATACCCGTATCTTCCCTTTAAACCAGAGCCAGCTACAGCCTCTAAAATATAGCATGTCAGCTGGTCCCACCGATGGGCTGTCGGAAATGTTGACTTAGTATTTAATTAAACTCAGTGAGACTTTTACATTGTTGTATATAAAAAAAGAATGAATAAATTGAGTGTCATGTTGGTTTGTGTTGTGTCCTGCAGGTTGAGGTTGGCCAGGGCGAGACAAGCACTAGAGTACTACAGCTTCTACCACACTGCCACTTACACTCTTAAACACACCGCGTCATGTCAGGACCTGCCAGCCAAAAACGGGATGGTCCCTGAAGTTGCACCACCTGTACAAATCATTACCCCGGCGACATCCACTGTCATCACCCCACTTCCACCCCCACCGGTGCCTTCTCCACCCCCACTGCCACTCCCCCTACCTCCTGTCCTGCCTCCACCACTGCTCCACACTCCACCTTCTCTCACTCCAACACCTTCTGTCCTGGCATTGTCTCTCCCCCTGCCTGTGATCCACACCACCCCGCCCAGCCCTCACCTGTCATGGGGCGCCTGCTCGGACGCAGACGTGTACTCTCGGATTGGAGCTTTTAGGTCATCCAGGCTCTCCAGCCTCTCCAACCAATCAAAAGTCATCCTTTTTGAACACTCGTCCCTCTGACTGCTGAAAAGAACATGACTAGAATGTCAAAAAAAGACTAGTGATTTCCAAAAAGACATTCTTCTGATGATGGAGTTTGCCTAGAGTACTGCATTCTGTATGTATGCATTATACAAGTTATACAAGTCCCAGACTTTTTTCCAGTTCTCTGCAAGAAAAGTGCAAAACATCTGTAACTATGTTTTATTCTACTGGAGAGTGGGGTTGTCTCTTAATTCAGACTGGAAGAAACACTGTATGACAGTTATTTTCAAAATCACTATTACAACTGTGTTCTTACTCAAGGAAAAGCAGAGTACTTCTTAAAGTTGAAAAAGTTTATTATAAAAACAACATCCTGGCTTTCAGCCAAGTTGTCGCTGCAGCCACAGAGGCAGAAAGAGCACACAGCCCCTCCTTCACAAAGAATGTATAGTGCAATAAAGTCATTGAGTTTGTTGTGATTGGTTCAGAATGTTACTAAGGCAGTTCCTGGTTCCATCACTCCCAGACGGGCTCTCATTCGTTCACGAATTGAATCCTCCGCCCTGTGGTCACACGGTTCCTCCAATGATTCACCAGTTCCCGTAGAGAGAACACTCCCTCCTCTGCAGAATCCAGCTTTCCGGAGGGGCTGACCTTCCTCGTTTTATTGCACCTAGTTTTAACCTGGAGCTTATCAGCAACACCCTTTAATAATGGCATCTATGTTAAGTTGATAAAAATGTGAAAGCATGCTTAATCATCTTTATTTAATTTCCAATGTACAAAGTGAGTTGGAACAAATCTTCAATTATTTTGTGACAAAAATCAACACTTTATGTTTAAAAATCCCCACACAACCTCCCATCTATTCCGGAACTTGTTTTGGGGCTAAATGAGAAAGTGACAAATAGGGCTATACGGTATAGTATTTATATCACGGTATATTTGAAGCATTGATGGTAATGGTATTATATCACGGTCTATTTATCTTAAAGTAGCCCACAAGTTTAAGGCTCTTGTTTTTTGTCTTGAGTATTTTCTTTAAATGCTACTTTATACTTGTACTCCATTACAATTCAGTGGGACATATTCTTCTTTCTCCCCAACTACATTTATCTGATAACCTAAAAAAACAGTTACTTTACACTTGTTGCAGAGTGTAAACACAGGCTTCACAGTGACAGTTATAAACAAATACTTCTCTGTCCATTCGCTGTTGAATTGCTGGTTTTCTGGGTCAACCTTTTGATTTTGATATGAGAGAGGAAAGCAGACTTGTTTTTTGTTTTTGTTGCTCTGTCTTGATAAGTGCTCATCATTCAGAGCCTCACAACCTCAAGGACCATCTACAGTCTAGTTACTGTAGGAGAGTCCATTGTTTCCCCAAATAGGAGGCATTTCCTTAGTCGGTTTTCCATGGCCAGGCCCTTCCCTGTTTCACACCATTCTCTGTGTTTCCTCTGACTCTCTCTCTCTGGAGCAATCTTACTTTACCTTTCCTTTACTTGCAGCCCTTAATTATGACTCTGAAGATGTCAAACAAATACCACAGTTTCAGACATGAATTTTAAATTGTTAATTTGTCTTCTTAACACATTCACAATCAAAGTACAACATAATTAGTACATAAACTTCCGTATCTCTTCTTCCTTAGTGACTAGACTAAAACATTTACAGATTAGCACAGGTTCATCATTCTGTACACGCAGATAACATTTGCCACATACACCTTGGATCTAACAAGCTGTTAAGATGAATTTTCATTCAGTTTTTAACAAGGTCTTCCCAACAGGCCTCCCATTTATAATTCAACAATAGTTTGTAAATTCATAAGGGAAGCTGTTTTAGCTGATGCTTGTTTGTTGCTTTCTGCTTTCTGGGTTTAAAACTGAGACCTTGTGTGACATTTCTCCTTAGTCTTTTCTGCAAGTGAGGCTGCTGTCTCCATACTAAAAGCCAGTTATTTCAATTTGTGCATGTACTGCAGTATTGTCTCTTAATTGGTTGTAACCTGAGCAGGATAAACATTCGTAACAATATACGGCTGCTGCAGTTAAATAAAACCGTGGACTGTCATGCACAAGTGAATATGGAGGTGTTTGTGTTCTGGATCTGATTTACAGCAATTGAAGGTTTTCATCTCAAAATGTAATTTATTCATTTGAGAATGCTCATTGAAATATTGCATACAGAAAGAAAAATATACCTGGGGCCTCTGTTGGTGAATTTATTGCATGAAAATGTTATCTTTCATTTCATATTAGGTTTTTTCATCCTAAATCAGTAAAAAGCTTGGTACATTTTAAATGAAACTTAGTTAAAAGGAGATCAGTAAACAAAAATTGCTTTAATGGACATTTAACGCAGGGCTAGAGGTGCAGTGTAAATCGTATAGCCCTGAGCTTATAGGACTATACAGTAAGAGCCCAGTTCACGTGCTGAGGGCCTGACATACTACGGTGAGCGTGTTGCATCATTTCCAGTGGACCTGTGTGTTGGTCACGCGTAGTTTCACTGTTTGCTGCTCTAGCTAAACTCAGCTGATTTTGCTATAATATTCACCACGGCAGCTTACTAAATTTGAGTCAAAAGCAACTGGACTTGATTGTTTGTCTTGGAAGATGTCTCACCTCTCATCCAAGAGGCTTCATCAGGACAGCATTGTAAATTGGAGGTAAGTGGTGTCTCAGACCTCCTCTTGTTAGCGATGGTTTCTCTACTTTTACATGCTTAATCATCTTTATTTTTCTTTTACTCCTCTTTCAAACCATCTGTCATCTCTCTCGAAGATGTGGACATTGTTGTCCTCGAAGGAGTGGGCTTTCTCTTTAAGATGTAAGTGGTAAGCAGAGTCCAGGGGTCCGTTTCACAAAGCAGGTTTAGTGAAAACTCTGAGTCTGTTAACCCTGAAATGAGGGAAACTCTGAGTTTTCCGTTTCACAAAGGGAGGTAACTCAAACCAGAGGAAGAGGGGTAACTCTAGCCTGTTTCACAAAGAGAGGTAAATTAAACTCTCGGTCACTTACCATGGTAACATGCTCTCTGAAACTAACCTGGTTGGGACCAGGTTTTTCTCAGAAAACCTTGAGTTTCTCTCTGTCTCCGCCCTCTTTCAGCCACACACGGTGTTTGATTTCCTCATTCATTCAGTCAGCAGGCGAGTTTTGGCGTAGTATAGTTCCGTCTGTATTTTCAGAAAATCATTGCAAAAATCAGACATTAGAAGTTATATTAGGTGGCGACTATTTCACTACCATGGCATGTCCTTTTGATAATAAACCTGTGGATGAAGGTGCAGCATTACTGCGCAGACAGTTAAATATTCGTCGGGAGATGATTATCAGACGTCCTTGCATTTCCAGCGGTACCGTAGTTGTTGTGCCGTATTCAGCACCCCTGCCGTGAAATGCACCCCCTCGCAGTATAGGTGATATTCTGGAAAAGGAGGCTGTTGTTTTGACCTATCGGAGTAGTTTATATACATATATATATCCTGGTAACCCACAACGACAAGAACACTGGTTACTTACAGTCTTTAAACTATTTTAAAGAGTTTAAAGTCACAAACCTGGATAATAGCGAACACAACTTACTTACACTTACATACTTTTTGTATGTTCTGTGGAAATACTGCAGCCATAATTACAAAATGAATGAAATGGATCTTTTGAGCAAGTTGAATGTATTTGACTCAGCGTTTCCTAAATATAATCTCAGCTTTTCTTGCAATTCATAGGTTCAAAAGTGTGTGCTTTTAATGTGGTTACCTGTATATAAACTACTCCTATAGGTGGAAACAACAGCCTCCTGATCCAGAATATCACCTATAATGCGAGGGGATGCATTTCACGGCAGGGGTGCTGAATACGGCACAACACCGTTTCATGTCACAGTCCATCATTTACATACACAGCCTCATCCGTCCTTACATTTACAACATTATCAACCAAAGTCATGCTCTCACATCCCAGCAGATATTGTGTGTTGGGCTGCATTTTTTGCAAATGGGAGTTTTTTATACAACATATAAAACAGCCACTTACGGTAATATTTACTTTACAATGTAAAACATGCTCAAAATGAGGCGTCACCATGAGATTGTGCGGAGGTCTTACCTGTTTAAACATTTTTTCTATGTTTCATCTTAAGCTGCTGCCAAGTGCGCGGTGTTACACTTTCGGCGAAAAACCTGCTCAAACTCACCGTTTGAGCGCATTAATATTTCGATTGCCAGTGGTAGCGTAGCTTCCCCGTTGCCATGGTGACTCGTCGAATCAGGGCTCCATTGATGCTGTCTATTTATACTTGTGGTGCACGCGCTTAACTCCAGGTCAAACCACTCCAAGTTGATCAAACTAACTCAAATCAGCTGTTCTGGAACCGAAAACTCAGAGTTTCCTATCTCAGAGTAGATCAACTCAGAGTTCAGGGTTAGACTCAGAGTTTGTTGAACCTGCTTCATGAAATGGACCCCAGGCCTGAGGAGTAAGCTCTCCTGTGTTGGGCCATGTGTTTATGCAGTGGTTGTTTTGTTTCTCCAGTGTAGAGATCTTTGCATTCCTCGTTGCATTGGACAGCATAAACCAGGTTGCTTTTGTGGTGGTGTGGTGTTCTGTCCTTCGGATGTACTAGTCTCTGAGTGTGTTACTGGGTTTGAAATACACATGGATGCAGCTGCTGTCTTCACAAAGGTCCAGCTGGGGTAGCCAAAGGTTGTGAAAGCACCTCTCAGGTGCTTGCGTTCTTTCCCTTGAGCCTGGTGGGAACGTTATCAGCTCTATGTTGCAATGTTCTGATAACTCCAAGCTCGTGTTCCAGGGGGTGGTGGGAGTCAGTAGCTATTGATCTGTGTGAGTGGGTTTTCTGTATACCCCAATGTGGAGGCTCCTGTCATTTTCTATATGGATGTCACAGTCTAAGAAATGCAAACTGTTGTCCTTGACTTCTTCTCTGGTGAACTTGATGTTTCTGTCCACAGAGTTTAAATGTTCAGTAAAAGTTTGCACCCTTGATTTTAACCCATGTGTCGTCCACATATCTCAACAAATGGCTCAGTGTTATTCCTTTGAAGGAGTTCAAAGCCTTGTCCTCTACCTCCTCCATGTATAGATTTGCCACAACAGGGAATACTGGTGAACACATGGCACAGCCACGATTTTGTCTGTAAGCCATTGGTTTAGATATGTGGACGACATATGGGTGATTTTGTAGTCGAAGTCGAAACCAACTTCCTTCAACGACGGTTGTTGGCACTTGGAGCACAAAGGGTTCCAGTGACATCATCGGCACGCCCTCACTAGAGGTTAAATACCTGGATCTCCACACCAGACCTTTGGACCAGTCCCAGCCTGGTCAGATGCATGAATTAACTGATGAAGCCTCTTGGATGAGAGGTGAAACGTCTTCCAAGACAAACAACCAAACCCAGTTTCTTTTGACTTAAATTTCTTTGGGGATCCACTTGTAAGCACTCACATCTCAGAAAAAAAGGATCCCATGTTCAACATAGGACCCGGGGAAACAAAGGGATGACCCCCCTTAGTTATGCTCCTATAAGCCTAGTCTGCCGGGGGATAATACTATTCCTGGGATACTCTGAGCTTCTCTAATCTGTATCATTTATGTCCGATTACTGCATGTTACTAATTCACTATCCTCCCCCAAATCGTTTAGGGTCTCTGCTGATCGCTGTGTGTCGTCTGCAAGGGTCCTGCGTGACGCTCCCTGCTGCTATTATTACTATTATTCAGATGTATTATAATTAGTTTTAAGTTCTAAAAGTCATTATTTTGTAATTACTACTACTCATGTCATTGGTCATATCTATGACCATTATTATTTGCATTATCATATTCTCAGCTTAGCTGTAGTTGATTCTACTATTTATATCACTCTACTATATTAACTGCCATAACATGTAAGTCACATTCACATTACCATAGATATAATTATAGTTACTATTTTTTGTGGTTGCTTGCATCTCTGGGATTGCCTGGGATTATTATTGATGATAGTGTGACTTGTTGCTGCTCACAAGGGAATTGTTGGGTCTCTGTAAATCATGAATAAGTCATAGAGTTTGGTCTTGACCTAGTCTATATGTAAAGTGTCTTGATATAGTTTTTTTTTTATGATTTGGCACTATATATAAAATGTTATTGAAATTGAATAAGGTTAACCTTGGGTGAACAATAAGTGTGTGAAAAGGGGCTAAATTATCCCAGAATAGGCTCTTGCTAAGGATAGCCCTGGGCTATGAATATGCAATGTGAAAATTCCTTTATACATGGATAATTAGTTATAGGGTAAAGCACATAGAGCTGCTTTAGAACTCACTGACAAACTTGGTCTGTAACATTTAGCAGGCTGCAGCCTTTCCTGATCGGTCTGCATTAACCTGAGCCTTCTTCAAGAAAGCACACTGACGGGGCCTGCCCACTGTATGCGACCAATTTGCATAAACTTGAGTCCATCCTGCCCCACCATTTGAATTTCATGCCCTATCGTCCCACCACCAGCTTAGTCCACTCGCCAGGTATTTAGCCCAGCCTGTGTGACCAGCGCATGTGGCTCACACACATGTGGTTTCCACACAGACAGCGGTGCTGCTGCAGGGCTTCTTCAGCGCTGCTTCTGCCAGCCCTATCATTCTACATTGAGTTTGTCCTGAAATATTTCACAATAAATCCCAATTGGGAAGACATGAAGGGATTATACAGTATCCGGGGAAATCTGTGAGACATTCTGCAAATATAAACTGTATTGACAGGTGTAATCTTGCTAATATGATCAAAACATAATCTTAACTGTCTATTTATGCTGAGAACCATGCACGTGGTGAGGAAAAAGACCTCAAATTTCAGTCCTAGACTGTATAAACTATGCATGTAGTCTATGTGACATCACCCATAGGTTAAGAGCCAAAATGAAGCTTGGTGTGGGTGGCTCTGGCTGTCACCATCTTGGCAGTATGTGACTCCTCCTGCTCCAGGCTAATCCAAAAATGGAACAAATGAAGCCTACAGTCTCACGTGACAACATCCACCTGTTCAAAACAGCCTCACTCTAAATTATGCAGAACTTTAAGCATTAATGTAATTTGAATGGATGAGTTTATTGTACCATGCTGTAAACTGCTAAATTGGTTATTTCTGCTGTACAGTTGGGCATTCTAAAAGAGGGTTCTATGGGGATTGACTCACTTTTAGAGCCAGCCTCAAGTGGCCATTTGAGGAACTGCGTTTTTTGGCACTTTGATGTTGGTTTCATTTTTCAGCCCTGGAGGTTGCTGCTTGGATTCCGTGCATCACATGAACTCATAAACTTTGCTGTGTCCTTGTTCCTGAATTGAAAGTAAACACAGACAAAACTGATAGATAGTTGACTGCCTACTGGTTCATTAATCTGACCCTGACTACCTTTAAATGACTGTTTGTCCCAGAAGCCCTTGAATTGTAATTACATCTGTCTTCTTCTCATTTTCTCATCTCTGCAGCGGCAATGAGAGGAAATGGTCATTCCAATTGCCCTCAATGTCGTCACCTCTACATGATATCAAAACAAGTTATTTTCTTGGAAGAGAAAGTGCGCATATCAAAATATCAAAACAGATTAGACAAGAAAAAAAACTCTTTCAATCTTTGTTTCTAAGGGAGAAAACTTCTCCAAAAGTAATATTAAGATGATAACAGTCAAGTCTTGCTTCAGTGAGAACCTGCGGCCATGGGAAGGTGGAGGCTGAACATCTCCTGTGAACTTCAACTTTATAAAAGAATTCTGACAACTGAGTTGCACATCCTGACACTGTGTTTTATATCTCATCACAAATGTTAGAACTATGAGCCCACCAACTCTATTTAACTTTATTATTTTTTTTTTTTTTTCAATTCAATGAACTATACATAGAAAGTCAATATATCCTTTCCTCCACCAACATGAACACCTAGGCCTCCATGCATACAAAGAAAAACAAAGTAAAAACACGGGGGGGGGCGGGGGGGGGGGGAATAAGAATTTGTATGAACAAATCAGAACACATGCCACATTTTTGTGTCCTCACAAAATGAGGCCTGTATTTCATGGTGCAATGGCTGCTCCCTGAGATAAACAGTTCCAACTTTTGTGACGCAGCCACACGCACTGCGGAGGAACAAACGATTACAGCTATTACATTAGACATCTTTCCTATCTATCGTGAATATTACTCTGGTAAATGTGGAGAAGTTGATCATTAAGGACATACCCACAATTGGCATTTTTTTTCCCTCTGCTTCCTACTCACATCTAAAAGTTGTTTTTGCACAGGTTTTGTGGAATTAAGAAAAAAAACTGCTCTATGCTAACATTTTTAATGAGAAGACTATAGAAACCATGTTACTATGGACTCACACATATCAAATCGGGTGAGGGGTGTGAAGTGGTGAGGCAATGACCCCGTCTCTACCCCCCCCCCCCCCCTAAACAGCTGGCCTTTCTCAGACCACACACTGCTTTGAAACCAGCCTCCATTTTGATTTTGTCCACAAACCTGCAAAGTTTCAAGATTGTATCTTGCACAATTATCAGCCAGCGGTGTAAAGTGTATGTGTGTGAGTGTGAAAACAAAAAAAAGATTGAATAGTATATTATTACTATATGCTCATTTGCAAATTAAATAAGGACCTGCATCTTTTTTTTCTGTTTGTCAATTATTATTTAAATGTTTTCATAACTGTATAAGTGATATTCAGAGACTGATGGTGTTATAAAGGAAGACAGAGAAAGCTTCAGCCATACAGGACAACACTCGGAGTTGTAGTTAGTCAAATCATGCATGACATAAAAAAAACATACTTTCACATACATTTTACCCTTGTAAACACACCAGTGAAACCACAGACTTGAATTGCTTACATTCACAATTGATGCTCTGTTGCTCTGTATACAGATTCTGCAGAATAGGGGTATTCATGTGTCATGGGCACTGTGCACATGCAGAGGGATGAGGACCTCCTTCTTGTACAAATAAAGAAATATACTGGAGGATTTTCAGGGTGGAAGAAGAAAATGTATCACCTGGCAATTATCACTCAGCGTTTGCTGCCTTGTGTGCAGCACTTTGTAACATGGGTTTTGAAAAGTGCTTCTTTTTGTACTTAATAAATGCAGTATTTTGAAAGAAATGGTGATAGTTTAATAGTTACATTATATTCAGTCAAATAAGGGCTCCAGAGTGTTCCCATCAAGCAGTCCATAATGTGTTGCTGCTCTTTAGTACAAAGTACATGGTAGCCTGATTCCAGTTTGCACTGTGCATCTGCATTACAGACAGCTGATGGTCTAGTTGGCAACACTGTCTACCAAAAAATACATTCATATACTTCTTATTTGGAGCAGCAAATATGTTTTTGATAGAGACATAGTGATGAAACGTTGACTGATAACGTGACTGTTTTCCTGCTTAGATCCACTTGTAGCACTGAAGCAGGATTAATGTTTTTAGGGTTATGTTTATGTTTAGGTTATTTAGGAAATTCTGCAGACACATTGCACTGGATTAAAGGTTCTGTATATGGTAAATTAAACATTGATATAGCAGTTAACAAATGTTTGCTATGTAGTGGAGTGATGACGTCCTAGGAAGAGAATGAGGTCACTCTACCTCTGTGGGTGTTTTAATCCCAGCTTCTATATTGTTTGCTTTGGTAGCCAGTCTGAGCGTGCATGCATGTGGGTGCATAATACTTTTTCCCATTGACTTTTTGTTTTTTGACAAAAAATGTGTGTTAATGTGAATTGATCCATTCAGTCCAATAACATTTCGAAAGTGTGGAAGAGCTGCACCATTAAATCATTTCATCCTATTCATAGCCCCTTTAAGACAGTGAGCACTTAACAACCATCTACATATTACATTATGTCATGTTATTAAAGCATAAGGGAAATACAAATCAGTCAAAATCTTGAGAATGACTCAACTTTAAAGAACAAAACCAGACTTCAGACTTTCTTTCACATGTTTTTCAAAAGGTTGAGACAATCAGATTTAAGAGGCAGATGGGAAATGTCAAGAATTGATCCATCTGTAATAACTTGTAGCAAGAATGCCCGGTCTTCCAGTCACACACACCTCGCTATTTTCAAATGACGCTGTGCTTTCAGCATTTTAAAATGCTGTGACCACAATGAATGAATGAAGAGTATAATGCTCCCGATGAAAATGTTATTCCTTTGTATGCATTCTCGTCTATTAAATGAGCGTTGTAAACTACAATCACATAAACTAGTGCAGTGCCCGTTCAAAACATGCCTGTTCAGATGGGGTTATTGCTTGGCCTGTGGCATTGCTGCTCAAAGCTACAACGTGACACTCAACATGCGCTTCCTTGGGTCCTAGGGCCATATTCACAAATAATTTTGTCTAACCAGGATTTCTCCTAAACAACATTTAAATTTCCTGGCTAAGAGTGATCTCAAAAAACCTCTTCACCGAGCTGCTGAGACCAACTTTTACAAAGGAATTAGAAATCCTCAGCTAAGACTTGTGTTGGCCCCTTTGCTATAGATGCCATTTTTCATGAGAAGGTATGTTGCTATATCCGACTAAAGAATTTAAAATCAAATGAAGGCCATGTGTCACTAATTTTACATGAAACAAATAGCAATACAGGTTACTGACTAGTCAAGTAAATGTGCGGCTAATTTTCGGCCTCGCTCGCTACCAGTAAGTAGGTATCCATGTAAGAGGCCTCGTAATTTTCAGACTACAATTATGTCTGATAGTGAGAGGTGCAAAATGGAAGAACAGCTTTTACTTCTTGCCCAAGTTGTGCATGAAAGGTAGGACATTATTAAAGGAAAAAATGTAGTCAATACTACAGCAAAGGATCCAAAAAGAAAAGTGGAAAAATATATGTCGGGAAATAAATTCAACTTTCCCACTATCATTAAAGGTTTCTAACATGTTGACATGATTGCATAAAGCAGTCATTTTAGGATTGTTTGTGATTGGCTCTTAGTGACTTAGGAGTCCTCTTGACTACTGCTAACTTTTCACAGACATAGGAGCTGCTTTTAGTGCCCATTTTTGTAAAGAGTTCCTCCTAAATCAGCAAGTGAGGAGCCGCTTCAAGCCTTACGATGTTTTCAGAATACAGGCCCTGTGCCATAAACCTGCCATGACTTTGTTGTGTCACATACCCACGTTGCAGCTACTCACTCGGAAAGACCAGTGAAATAAACTCTGGTATACACACAAAAAAAACACCTTTACTATTAGGCAAGATATTCATTTACTCATTATGATATTTAGATGTAAAAAAATCGCAAATTCTTACTCATACCCTGAAGTAACTTATAAAAGGTCCCCAAAGCACTTTAAAAAAAATATGCAACTCAACTGTTCTGACTGTGAACTTGTACTTGAGGAAAACATTGTACTGGCTAGATTCACCTGACAGAGAAATATCACTGGTTATGTTGCATATTTTCAGATTTTAAAAATATTCTGTTTAAATATCATTATTAATTAAACTATTCAGAATTATATTTGAATTGAAGCGCTGGCTTGAACAGAAAGAACACTGTGCTATAGCTAAATCTTTGCAATTTAAAAGTAGTGTATTTTTTCATTTTTAAGCCCCTATGTTTCTGGTTTAAATGTGGCATGGTTCAGAGCCAAGGACACTGAGATGGATGGGTTGAAAGCAACACGGACTGCACCAAATTCCATCAGGAATTTATCTAATTTTTTACAAACAAACCCATGCCACTAGAATTATGTGAAAGGTGCCTTAATCACATATAAATTCTGCATGTAGGGAACATACAGGATCTGCACCACTGCTTCGATTGCTTCCTATGAAATATAGATCAGTACTATTTAAAATGAAAGGTTGCTTCTTTTTTAAAGAGAATCCATCTGCAGCTGTTTTCCTCTGAGCGTGTAAACAACAACAATTCCAAGAAGAAATCACAAAAAGACGAGGAGGATTAATCCCTGTGAGGCTGTCAAAGCCTGTAACATAATTCCTCTGACAGCAGAATGCCACCGGCCCCCCTGCAAGGGAAACATGACTGAGCAGTTCAAGAGCGTATGGACGAAATTGAATCCACACTCCTTGCCTCCTCCAGTTTGCAGGCTGATTTACAGCCAAGTGCACTCGGCGGCAGTCTCTGAAGAAGCCCAGGCAACGCACCTGGAGAATACACCAGCATCTGCATTGATACAGTACATTCAGTGTGTTACAGTGCTTTAGGGGTTTTAGCATCACCCTGCACATTGCCAAGTGACTTTGTGGCATTTTAAAAGTTTAATGCTTTAGTCAGCAGATCATCTTTTTCCCCAAACCGTTGTTTTTTGTTGTTTTGAGGAATTATCTTATGATATGTCTCTTGTCAAAAAGACAAATCTGCCTGACAAATCCTGTTCGGGGGGGGGATAAGACTTCAGGAATTAGGCATCAAAGAGACAGCATGACAATTGTGTTGTGGAGGAAATGCATCAGTACAAACTTTGCTGTTTGAATTTTTTGCCTCGATTGGACAGCTCACAACAGCATGATGCCACACTGCAGATAAAAAGTGTTGTTTAGATTGACAATGAACACAAAATGCAAGACTAAAAGTGTTTTTTATTATTGCTGTTGTGACATTTGAGGTCAGTTGTGAGCAACAGTGCTCAGCTGAGTGCTCACTGATAGTTTATTATACTGTTGGCTAGTTTATTTTACAGCAAAGCAACATGTCTTATGAGCATTTGATTTGCTTTTCAGAAAATCATAACAAGAGCGATGGATCTAGCATGACAACTACACAAACTGAGTGAAAGCTCCAGACGATCCAATATGTGGACCTATGTTACTATATTGTAATATTGTAAAATGTATTTATTAATATTACTCAATTTATTAACCTTATCCGGTGCAACTGTGATGCTCATATGGTTTTCACCTTGTGTTTGTGTGTGTGTGTGTGTGTGTGTGTGTGTGTGTGTGTGTGTGTGTGTGTGTGTGTGTGTGTGTGTGTGTGTGTGTGTGTGTGTGCGTGTGTGCGTGTGTGTGTGTGTGTGTGTGTGTGTGTGTGTGTGTGTGTGTGTGTGTGTGTCGCCTTGGCAAAATGTGGTGCTGGAGACATTTACTGTAGCAGGAACTAAAACAGAGAGGTTTTAGGTATTTTGCCAGTGTCTGTCTGTCTGCCTGCAAAAAGATTTTGTCACTGTCACAACTACGCAAGACACAGTCATGAAACTTTACAGGTGTGTAGTTGAAATCAAAATGAAAGTTGAAGTCAAAGATGGATGTGGTCTGAGCAAGGGCGCTAGAAGTAGAGGGGAAGGAAGTGGGCCCTGGCCCTGTTTGGCATCACAGCTGGTGTGTTCCCATCGCAGGAGGGTCTCTAATTTAGTTTGCTGATAACATATTTTGCCATGATACAAAGAAATGTCCAAACTTTAACAAAAAGTATTTTTTTTTACAGTTGAGGTCATGTTACCTGGGTCCAGCAAAGACAGGACTTTGCCCCAATAGACTGGAGTTCCGTGGAGACCATTTGTTATGTTGATTTCATAATTAGTGTGCCAAAGTTAATTAATTAATACATTTAATAAACATTCTTATTTTAATCCAAACCATGTTGCTCCCAAACTTAACCACCTAGTTTTGTTGCCTTATGTTAAGTTTTGGTTGAATTCACAAAACTGACTGCAGTGAAGAGTTTGGCGCATAAAAGATACATCAAGGGGTCCTGAAAACTTCTGAATGTGATGAGTCGGGAATGAGAACAGGCGTAAAATGAAACATATGCATAATATATGACATGCAAAACATAGTGAAAATGAGATCACGTTGGAAATACTGATCCTTTAATCAAGTATTTATTGTGGCAAAAGGAAATATATTGGGTCTACAAATAGTGCACAACATTTACATTTTCTAACCGCAGAATGTAAACTCTAAGTCCCTCAGTATGAAGACATGAGCTCATTATGCTCTTTGATAACGACAGCCCTTGCAATGTCTCTTTGGATTTCAGCAATGAATCAAGCTGTAACCAGACTTATCCTCCAACCTCTGGCCATAGGGTGGTCTTTTCCTTCCCAGTCATTCAAACCTACAGAACTTTATTTTAAATCCCAATGATTACAAACACGGTACGTCTTGCTAAATTTTGGGGGAAAGTATTTAGAATTGATGCTCAAGACATCTAGGATATTCCCATGGGGGAATGATTCAACTAAAAGAAAAGCTGGAGTCTTTGATTTTAATATTTCATTAAATATAAATATTATAGTTTGAATGCAGTCGGATAGAATGGGAAAAAGTAAACATAATATATTATAGGGATACTTAAATAAAAGGAGAAACCCAAGTTTAAAAAGAAAAAGTCTGTGTCACAGACCTCACTGTACAGTAGCAGTCACTACTGTAAACCACAGAATAAAAAAAACACACCTGCTTATTGTCTGAGGTAAAGCAGCCAGCTGTGGGCCCCTCACACACACCTCTGTATTTCTGTGTCACAGTAGGCCTTTGATCAGGTAATTGCCCCTTCGGCCCCCTGAGTTTGCATCCACCATATGTCGCTATGGCGACCGCCACTCCAGCATCCATCTGTGCACCCCGTCCGCGGCCTTTTTAAGATAGACTTATACGTTATGACACTGTGAGTGATGGAGGAAAAGGGCAGAGAGGTGCTACAAGAAGCACCCCAACCACTTCAACATCAACCTTTTGTGTATGGTCATCTATGGTGACGAATGTGTATGTGTGTGTGTGTGTGTGTGTGTGTGTGTGTGTGTGTGTGTGTGTGTGTGTGTGTGTGTGTGTGTGTGTGTGTGTGTGTGTGTGTGTGTGTGTGTGTGTGTGTGTTTGTGTGTGTTTTTCTCCCTTTCTGTCCATCTGTCTGACATCATTCGAGACGCTCCGCACGTCAGTGTGACCCCCGCAATGACGAAATGCATTTTTTTCCAGCGGTAATAAGGATTTTGTCTGTTTCAGCCTTTAGATACAGCAGATCCACACATGCATGTTATGAGAGGATCAGAGTGCAGGTGGGCAAACACTTGGGGGGCTCAGGATGCTGTTTGAAGACACTTTGAGGATGATGACACGTTTTCTGTTTCAGGGGATCAAATTCTGTCTCACTGATTTTAAGAAAAGAGCTAGAGTCCCACTGTGATTCATTAAAAACACTATTAACCCTTCAACGTTGAGCTGTTCTCCTTGTATGCCCCTTTAAGTAATCCTGAGGTTATTAAAATGATCTCTTTCCAGCTTTTTGTTGAAGCTTTTTACATGAGGAAATATTAAAATCAAAGACTTTTTTGTGTTTTTTTAAGGCCTTTCCAACCAATTTACATATTCAAGATGCATCGAGCTTCAGTTAGCCTAATATGTTTGCATAATTTAGAATAAAGTTATGCGGTTAACTGCACTGCATGAGCTTCTTACCAACGCACCAATAGGTGAATGGGGTTGATGAGGTTATTCAACCATACACAAAAAAACTCTAATCTGCACCTGGCGCTACACAGTCACATCTACTCTTGACAGCTTCCACTGGAAAAGTGTCACATTATGTGCCTTGTTTGAGGGCTCTGCCGTAGTGAAGGTCAGATGCTTAATGTTATCATTTCCATGCACATCCATAAGTACTGTAGTTTGCAGGTGCTGGGTGACAATAATCTGCATGGAAAGAGGAAAAAAACCTGCAGAATCACACACAGAATAAAATATTCAAGCTTAAGGAAAGAGGCAACCATGCGGGGGTTTTTTAAATTATATTTCAGTGCAGATGTTAAGCGACGCATGTCAGTTTCTTAACGAGAACATATATGGAATAGTTTTCTATAAGAGCTTAGCTAAATGCTGAGTGCTGCATTTGGATGCTTAACTTCTCATTTTCTAATTACCATATATACATGTATTCAAGTATTTGAAGGTGTATAGTGAAATATAATGGTATTTAAACTGATGTCATTTTAATATCTATAAAGCAATTGATTATTTAAATGAATGGATTATGGTTTTGGTTATAAAATGGGAGAAAATCGTGAAAAAGAGCAGAGAGCCCAGGTGACGTCATCAAATGTCTATGTTTTGTGACAGTCTCAAACCCAAAGCTACTCATTTTTCACCGATGTGAAGCGAAGACGTGTGTTTTAAGACTTAAGCTTCCTTTAAACGATTAGCAAAATTGTTATCACTTCATGTTCTCTTGACCTGTGTTTTTCATGCTGCAATTGTTGATGCAACAAACACATAAATTGATTGATTGTTTGACAATAAATGTAAAGTCGGCCACACTTCACCTCTTCCCCATTGTACAGCTTGTTTTATGTACTTAATTTAGGAACCATATAAATTGCAGAATTTAAATTTCAAAATCACGACTTCTGTAAACAATTCAAAAAAGTATTTCTTTATTGAACATTACAGAACACGATGCGGAACATGGAGCTTCAATCGAACGACCACAGCTTTATCTATGCATAGGCTACAGACAACTCTGGGGATACTTGATAACGATGGTGATGATCAACAGTAATTCTTTTGAGCCCTCTTTTCAGTTTCAGCATCGTTCTGTGTTCAGAACAATCTCTTAGTGCCGCTTGTATGGGCCTTTGGGCTGTCAGTGACCATCACGGTCTGCAGAAATGACACTTGATGATTTTCTTGAAAGCGCTCTGGAAGTCTTTGTTAAAGTACGCGTAAATGATTGGGTTGAGTAAAGAGTTGGAGTAGCCCAGCCAGTTAATGACATCCTCCAGCCAGCGGGGCATGTAGCACGACTCCTGACAAAAAGGCATGACCAGGGCGACGATGAAGAAGGGCAGCCAGCAGAGGATGAAGGTGCCCATGATGATGCCCAGCGTCTTCACCGTTTTCCGCTCCCGTGCCATCGCGATCTTCCTCTTCGCCTCGGTCGCCTTCTCGTGTCTGCTTTCAAACAGCGGCACGGCGCTCGGGGTGTTGGGCAGCGGCAGGTTGCCTTTTGAGTTGCTGTGAACTTCGATGATCTCCAGAGACTCGCCGTCCTCCGCATGTTTCACCGCGCCGTTGACACTCGGTAGCGGCCGGGGCTCCACGCTCCTTTTCCAGCTCTTGCCCTGCGCGTCTCCGGGAGTCTTTTTGTGGAACAGGGCGGGGGACAACGCCAAGCAAGAATCGGACACTTTCTTTTTCTCCGTTTTACGCACCGTCCTCCTGATCCGAAACCTGGCCGCTTTGAATATCCGCCCATATAAAACCAGCATTAGAGTCAGCGGGATGTAAAAAGCCCCGAAAGTTGAGTATATTGTGTACCAGGGGTCTTGCCTGATCTTGCACTGCTTTGGGTTCGCCCTGTCCTCTGCCATGCTGCCGGGCTGAGAGCGCATGATTAACATCGGCGGCACTGAGATGGAGAATCCGACGAGCCAGGTGACGCTGATGAGGACGGCGGCTCTCCTCGGTGTCCTCTTCTTCATGTACTCTATGGGCTCGGTTATCGCCCAGTACCTGTCCAGAGCGATGGCGCACAGGTGGAGGATGGACGACGTGCAGCACAACACATCCAGAGAGATGAAGATATCGCACGGAATCTGCCCAAGAGTCCACCGGTTTAACACCTGGTAAAGCGCCGCCATGGGCAGCACCAGCACCGACACCATCAGGTCGGTGACAGCCAGAGAACCGATCAGGTAGTTGGCCACATTCTGGAGGGAACGCTCCAAGGCGATGGCTGCAACCACGCACGAGTTCCCAAATATTGCGCACAGAATGAGCGCGCCAAGCAGGAAGGAGGTGAAGATTTGGTAACTCAGCTTCACCTCTTCGTCTTCAGGTTTCGGGGTTTTGTTGGAATAATTCTCAAACTGAGACCAGGCTGTCGTGTTGTTTGAGCCCTCCATCGTTGGTAAACTCGAAGTGTTTGAAGAGTTTCCGTTACTTGATGGAGAGCCTGGTGCGCATCACACCGTCGCACCTTGGAGAGCGCATATTGGACTGTTGGACTGTTTCGCGCAAGCAGGGAGAGTCTGTACAGCGAGTCTCGGCTGCTGACTGAGAATGATGCTGCCAATTTATACCAGTGATGGAAAATGCGTCATTTGTCTGTGAAGATGTAACCGAGTGGCTGTTTGTGGCGGTTTAGTCGGCAGCTGAGGCAGTAAAGATGAGGGAGTGATTAAAAAACTTATAAGCATATTTCTTTATTCACTCTTTTTTTTTTCTTCAGGGTTCAAAACAAATCAATTTGCTGATTTTTAAATGATTTTTCTTCAAGTGGATTTTGCCATTTTGCTGAGAGCAGAAGATTCGGACCGTTTCCTTTGTGACAAATAATACGTTTGAGTCTCGTTTTATTGATGTCCAGCTGCATTGCATCGACACTCTGTAAACTAAACTGTAAACAAACTTTTATTTGCTTTAATGATATTAAGAAGACGCATTTGGAAGTATTGTGGAACTGACTTTTTCCTTTTATGTGCAGAACTTTTTTTTTGAAAAACAATTAAAAGAAAGGACCTTGTCAGCAGTTTATAAGCCTTTTGTTTATTCTCTCATTGTTATTACCTGAATGACAATTCACTTTGTTTTTAAACTGGGAGAGGCGTAATTGTCTGCTGTCTCTTCAGCACCATGGTCAGCGCTCAGCACCCAACGTGTGACACTGTCACCTGGCGTTGGTCCGCGGTCATAACCGTTACACAATGGTGATGCAATCCTTTGGTATTTGAAATGACATTAACGTAGTAAAAATATTTTTAAGCAATGTTTGTAGCTACGGCTAAATATACCAGTCACTGTCACTTGCTGTCATTTTAATATTCACAGAACAAGTGTGAGAAGTTGACCATTTTGGTTGAATAAATGTGACACTTCTGAAGAAGAAGAAGAAGAAGAAGACGATGAAGAAGAATAAGAAGAAGAAGAAGAAGAAATAGAAGAAGAAAATGGAGAAGAAGAAGGAGAAGAAGAAGAAGAAGAAGAAGAAGAAGAAGAAGAAGAAGAAGAAGAAGAAGAAGGAGAAGAAGAAGAAGAAGAAGAAGAAGAAGAAGAAGAATTCCTTTATTAGTCCCGCAACGGGGAAATTAATTTTTTTCACTCTATTATTATTATTCATGTTACACACACACAGGCCTGAAATACACACACATGCACAAACAGGACCTATATAATTGCAATTAACGGAGAGATGTCAGAGCGAGGGGGCTGCCAGTGACCGGGGCCCCGAGCAATTGGGGGTTTGGTGCCTTGCTCAACAGCACCTCGGCAGTGCCCAGGAGATGAACTGGCACCTCTCCAGCCACCAGTCCACGCTCCATTCATGGTCCACACAGGGATTATAAGTGTATTGTATTCTAATAAAAGTCACATTATTTTCTGGTTCATCTGGCTGGATTAACATTTTAGGTGGCTTTGGGGCAAAAAAACAAAAAAACTTGCCTATTGTCCTTAGCACTGCCCACTCTCTGGCACTTACTAAGCTAAGTACTGCGTAAGTAGAATGCATTTCATCCCGAGTTGTAAAAACGAAGCTAACACAATTTAGGACAATACCACAAGAAATATGACAAATCACAACAAACAGACGACAATCCAATAAAAACGAATCAAAAAATACATGAAAAACAATGTGCAAATTTACAAGTTTTCTATTTTTTTAGCAAGTAGACAGGCAGACAAAAAAAAAAAACAATTGAGTTTTGTTCAACCGGACTTGAAGCCCTTAGGTTTGGGACCATGGGGCTGTTGCTGTCTAGTTCCGAACAAAGAGAGTTGATAAGCACTGAAAGAGTTCTTGCTAAGTGCAAAAGGTCAAATACATACTTTAATAATGCAAGATATATTTTAAAATGTTGTTGAATTAATTTCCCCTGGTTCTATTTAGACCATGTAACAATATTATATCATGTTTTGGAGAGTACATTGGTGCGGCGGTAGCAGTCTACTGTGGTGTTTTCTCTTGTTATGTTTCTTCTCTCATCTTTCTCTGCAATGTTGGTGGACTGACCCTTTAAGCGCGAAAAGGCGTCGTAATTTTGGTCTACTACACTTTCCGTAGTGTCCCAGTTTTCATGACGTCACAGCCGGGCTTAAAGCTAAAGGGCTGCTTAACTTTCTTGTTTTTGAGCACAGGTATATTTCTCTTCTTCATTACCACGCCTCACGAATCTGCCAAGCTGTCAGGTAAGCGGGTTTGTATAATGGACATATTCCCGTGGAGTGTCATTATCTTTATCGTGTTATTTTTCGGTAAAAACGCCGCGAGAGAGCCTGTTGTTTTGGTTAAAGGTGCTTAGTTAGCAACACCTTGTTTATATTCTGCCACCGTGACTGTTGGCTCGTGAACTCAACGCTAGCATTACATGCTAAACCATGAGAACATTTACGCTAGAGAGTCGTTTCTTCTCACCCTGCAGCATACGGAATCAACACCTGAATATAAACTAGCGTTGTAACTCGTTTATGTTCACTTCATAACCTAATATTATCGGTTAAACAGTTTTTCATGAAGTATTTTTTGCCCCCGTGTGTAATCCCAGTTTAGTGTGCAGGAACATGTCTGCCCTGCACAAACCCCTGACCTCAAACTCACCATGTACAGAATCGTGGAGGCTGCGGCCACAGTATTAGAATGACATGCTCACCAAAACCATGGCTGTCGCGTTCAGGTGTCCACATACTGTTTTCATAGAGTGCACCTCATTCATTTGCACGTACCCAACAGGATTTGTCCTCATATGTAAATAACTAGCTCACTACAATGGCTTCTCTTGGACCGGTTTTTTTGTTGTTTAAATAACTGTTAAGCCTGAGGTATTATGCAACAAAGGTCCGTATTATTCATTTGTTACTTAGTTTGTTTTTGACCTGAACTTTGAAGAAGTATTTTTTGCTACTGCAGGTGTTTTTGCAGTTGTCTTGACTTTTACCATCATCTTCTTCATCAGAAGAACTGGACTGAAGCGAGAGAACCATGCTTCGCTGCAGGAGGTGTCGGAAAGGCATCATAGATTCAACATGTTTGACAATGGTTGGTTGAAAATGTTGTGTATCTGATGTGTAAATCAATTTCGATTTAGACGTTGTGTCTTCTTAAAAAATGTTTAGTAAACTGCTACAGACTTTGCTTGTGAGGAATTTTGACTCTAGTGCTGACAAATTGAGTTGATTCATCAGTCTGCTAATCCCCAATGATTTTGGCAGGTGTTTAACACATTTTACAAACAAGAATGTCACCGTTTCTGAGTTTCCAGCTTCTTAAATGTTAGGATGTACTGATTTTCTCAGCTTTGTATCATTGCAAATTGAATATCTGAATATAATTTACATTATTATCTCACAATTTATAGACTAAATGATTAATCAGTCAATCCCAGAGTAATGATGGGGACATCAGGGCTGGGGAAACTAAAAGATAACAGCTTGCGTTTCAGTCATAAAAGAGATGGCTGGCTATCAGTGTCTGAGAAACTGGGTCTGATGGGAGCTGTTGTTGCTGATTGTGTGTCCTTTGGTGGGGGCAGGTTGAGGCCACAGATGAAAGCTCAGCTGCTGTTTGCAGTATTTGGCACGTGGATGTTGACATGCTGCCAGAGTGGATACTGAGCTCAGTTCACCAGGTAAGTGTCTCAGCTCAGTCCTGAAGTGAACACATTCATCTTACATTAAATCATTGTGTTCGTTCGTTACCAACCCCCATACATTATAATATTACTTATCTTGTAGGTCACACCTTGCAGCTGCAATCTCACTGGGGCCTTTCCAAAAACATTTGCCCTAGTTTTATTATTCAGTAAAACACATTTTCTCGTTGCTCTTATAGTTGATTGATTTGTAGATCTGCTGAAGATGAACCCACCACAGTTTTGATAAATTCATCTGTCATTGTGAAGTTAATGATTTGTGGTATTGGACTGTTTGGCAGACAAGCTAAGCCAAATGAAGACTCTGGACATTTTTCACTAATTTCTGACATTTTTATAGATAAAACAATAAATGAAAATAAAAAAGGAAAATACTTGTTTGTTACAATCCTACATGTTATTCTACAAAAAAAGGTCTAATTTAATATAAAAAAAATTAAAAATACAGTTGTTCTTAAGGTATTATTGAGTTTTAATATTTTTGTCTGGACGAATTGGCCCCAACCTCCATATCTCATAAAAAAAGCCATTAATAGAATACTCAGTAGCCACTAGGGGATCAGCAAATGGCTACTGCAGGGTTGCACAGTGCAAAACTACTTTTGGTCTGTCATCGTCTTTAGTAAAAGAGACAGGAATGAAAAAACCCAAACATATAATGAATAAGTAAAACAATGGTTGAAACCAAACCTGCAATTACCAATCTCTGATCATCCACTTGTTCAGGCAACCACGCACATGGACATATAGTGTATACACAGATCGAGGGTCAGATACACATGGATAAACATACATATCCTAGGTTCCAATTGCCAAACTATTGGTAATGATATGCATAAAGGTTATGCAACACATCTTTATCAATGTATTGTAACCAGTTACAATGTTTTTTGAATCCCTGACAAATGAAGTGATTTCTTTCCAGGCCCAGTGGACTGTAGGAAAGCTGAACTGCCAGAACTGCGGGGCTCGTTTGGGAGGATTCAACTTCATTAACCGCAGTGAGTGTCCCTGTGGCCGAGACGCTACCGTCCACCTCAACAAAAGCCGCGTTGACCGTGACCACAAACATTATGTTCTCATCGTCCAGCCGAGGAGGACGAGGCCTGAAAGGGAGCAGGCTCGTCTGCTGACAGGTGACTCTGACAGAGAGCACAGGCCTGAATTTACCAGGACCACACTGGACAGTTTACAGCTTAACTGTGCCGCTGCCATGCCCCACAGAAGCCATGCTGAGGCCTCTAATTCACTGACTGACAGTGAAAACACCCAGTCCTTCTCTTTCAGTCCGCTGTACTGCATCTCTCATAGGAGACGGTGCAGTGTGGAAGATGACGCTACCATCAGGTCATCATGTTTTTGCAGGCCTGCAGTTCCTACAGTCAAGTCTGCTCTGGAGAGTACAAGAACAGTGACGCTTGAGTCTACACGGTCACCTGTCTCGTATCCCAGCAGTCTACAGTTTGACACTGATGGTGGAGCCTCAGTCGACGCTGTCCCCTGCCATGCATTTGTTCCTGGCAGGACACACTCACCTCTAGGTCGACAGCTGCTGCAAAGTGCAGAAGCAGCCCAGTCTTCTCCAGAGACCACAGCTGTCCACGACGAGGCATCTGTTTCACCCCTGTTCCTCAGAGGGAGTTCCATATCTGACAGTGTGGCTGAGCAGGACCAGGAAGTGGTGGTATGTACATGAATTTCAAAAAATCAGCTTTAATTAGGACTGAAGCTAATATTTCCTTTTCATACATGATCTCATTATATTTACGTTTTTCTACTTTCTCTTTTTTTTTTCTTATTCTACTTTACTTGTAGAATTAGATTGCACATAATATATAGTGACATGCAAAGGGACATTTGTAGACTCTGTAAGGGATATTGGAGCAGAATATGCTGAAGAGCATTTTAGCTGTTGAATCGGTGTCAGGGGCCATGACTCCTGCTAACTATGTCCTTAAGGTTGTCACCATACCATAATTTTAACTTTCATACAATAATCGTATAAATAAACAATACTCAATACCTCATTACCATGGCAAAATTAAAAAATAGGATTTTCTTTTTCGTTAACGAAAGAGAGACGTGTCTTAACTCCAACTCTATTCACGTATCTCAAGTTACTAATCGGACCGTAAACAATGGCCGCTGCACAGAAGAGGAAGTCTTGGCCCTAATATATGCTGACTACACCAGAAAGTCTGATACTGGCCTTGACCATCGTCAATAGGTTCCAAAATGGTTTCATCTGTGTAGCCATGGATTTAAAATGTAATTTTAGATGTGCTTATTTTCCTATGGCTTCGATACCTTGATTCTATCAAATGTGACTATTATATCCTCTTGGTGTGGTATTGAAAGGAAAGTATCGATACTTTTCACAACCTTGCATGTCTTACCTTCTCAGCCCCAAGCCTCTTTGGCCTCTCTAGCCTCAAACAAACTGTGCAAAAGAGAAAAGAATCGTCTGAAGAGCCTTCGGAGGAAACAGAGGAGGAGAGAACGATGGCTGCACAGCCAGCTGCGGCAGGTGAGAGAGCAGATTCGCACTAACAATATGTGTCTGATTTAAAATGTTTACCACAATGATGTGATCACAGCTCTTTTAGAGGCAAAACAAGAAAGTTTAAGTGTGACAGAAACGGTGTGTGTGTGCAGGCTGAGAGCAGTTCATTGTTGGACAGTGAGGAGGAGGAAGAGGAGGAGGAGGACCGAGAGGGCCTCACCTGCGCTGTTTGTCTCGAGGTCTACTTCAGCCCGTACATCTGTCAGCCTTGTGGTCACATCTTCTGTGAGCTGTGTCTCCGCATAATTGCCAAGAACCGGCCGACAAACACACCCTGTCCTCTCTGCCGCACCCTCATCTCACACACCAACTTCCACAAAGGTGAGCTTCCTTCCTCCTGGACTCGCTCAGTAATATCTGCATACTGTCCTTTTCCATTCCAATACAAGTGTTAATTGACATTTATAATATCAACAACCATTTTGACTCTATAGTTGTAATTAAAAAAACCAAACATTTCCTGGTTTCAGCTTCTCCAATGTGAGGATTTGTTGCTTTTCTCTGTTTTGTAACATCAATTGAATATCTTTGGGTTTTAGACAAAACAAGCCATTTGAATCTGTCACTTTGGGCTTTTGGAAATTATGTATTTTTCACAGTTATCTGACATTTTAAAGACAAAATGATTAGTTATCCCAATACCAGTGTAGGTTTTCTTCAGACGCTGTTTGGGTGTAAGTGTGAATTGTGTCACTGGGTAGACTGGTGACTGCTGCCACAATCCTGTGAATATTCTCATTTGTCCAGGTCATCTTTATCCCCGAAGAAATTTAAGTCAAAAGCAACTGGACTTGGTTGTTGCTGCGCAGGAAGTGGGGTATAGATAATGGATCCAATGAATCCTTAGTTGTTGCCCTGTCCTTGATAGAAATAACTTACAGTACAGTAACAAGGAGTAAAGGCTTTCAACAAATTGATTCAGATAGTGACTGTAGGTACTGTTCTTATTCCTTCAGAGCTCAACCAATCAGCCAAGACCTGCTTTCCAAAAGTGTACTACGCCCGCAAGCAGAACTTCCAGACTGCTTCATGTGCAAAATGGCCTCTGCCCAGCTGTCAAAAACGCTTCCGTACCTTTTGGGGTAAGAACTTTTTTTTTTTTTCCCCAGAGGTTAGTTCCAGTCTAATCTTTTTTTAGATTATTTGTTATGCTGTACAAAAAAACAACCTGGGAGAGTGATACAGATTTTGTATGCCATCTATCAAACTTCCTCAGCCAATCAGATTGTTTTGATTGTACAGCCCAGCAAATGCCCACTGCCGGTCTGTACTATCGAAACAAGGTGGATGATCACTTTACTTCAGCTGTAGTTGTTCTGAGTGACGGATGATTCAAAGAATTTAAGAAAGCATCTGCATGGCTTAGGCGCAGTGATGGTGCTGCAATGATCGATACAATTTTCACATTAGGGTGTGCAATATTGGCATAAATCAATCAAAGTGCACGCGTCACAGTCAGGGTTGCCAAAGTCAGATTACATTTCCCAGCCAGACCTACACAGAACCCTACGACAACACCGGCCGTAGTCTGTCCTACAAGGCTTGATAATGCAGTGAATGTGTGGCCTCCCAAAAAGGCGTTTTTTGATTGTTTTTTGCAAAATCAGGGAAATACTCGATATTGGGAGTTCAACAATTTAGATACTATCATAGACGATATATATTGCACACCCCTAGTTCACATCCTGCAAAATCACTACATAGGTTATTATATCGCTGATGACTGCAAATAATCTGCCAGTCATTCCGTTAGAACGCCTGGTTGGAACTGTTTGTTTACTAGTGCGCAATGATTTGCACTGATAAAACAAGTGCCAAAGAGTAGATGGATAGGCATTAGCAAATAAGTACTACTAAGACTATCGCCGTAGTACTATGCCCATGGTATAAATGTTCATTTTCTATACACTGTGAATCCATAACGTGAGTATTTAAGCAGTAGCACATCTACTGTACTGTACCACAGTCATCGTCATCATTTTATTGGCCCAAGCAGTGGAAAATAAAACAACACTATGGCATTTGGTATTATACTTATCACGTTATGTTTTAAACAGACCTATTTTAGTATTTGTCTTTAAGCTTTTATAGTAAGTTTATAGTAATAATGGTTCAAAATGATGTCAAAAGCTTTCAGGCTTGTCGAAGCTACCCTCCACAAACATAAAAAGCTTCATGTTGAGCCTTACGTGTGGTGCTTTTCCCAAGTTCCACCAGTTTAGCAAATAAAAAGCAATATAATATATGAGGGTGGTATATGAGCAGGGCGTGGTGATATTCTGTGTGTGGCTTTGGGGGACGTGGATGCTCCATAGATTTACATGCTTTTTGAACCTTTGCCAATCACATAACTGAAATATTAGCCTCTGTATGACCGACCTGAGCCTTTCCTCTCACCGTGCCATGACCTTTACTAAGAAAACAGACATTTTATTGCTCCTTCCCTACAATTCAAGGGCAATAAAAAACTTTATCTTTACAGCAGTTGGCAATTCAGTCCTTTTTTAAACACCCTTTCAAACAATAAAATAGTGAACTTACTGTATATGGTATGGGATATGGTATTATAAATATTCAACACAGTACAAATGTCTCTCTTCGATGAAAAAAACTGTTTTAAGTCATTTATCCTCATAATCTAAGGAGATGCCAATATTAAACGGAAATCATTAATGAAACTGAAATTTGTGTATTTGTTTCATTACTGCCAAAATAAACAGTGGGTTAAAAACTGCAATCGTTTCCCTACACAGTTTCCTTTGTTTTAGGAATGTCAATAAAATTACATTTTAGATATTTTTGGGGTGAACAATTTTGCGTTGCTAGCTTAAAATGAATTCAGATGTTTCAACGGGATTACTTACACAGAAATTCAAACCAGCTCAAAGAGAAATTGTGCTGGTAATTTTATCTGTCTACCTTCAGGAGAACGGAGAGAGGCAGCGGTGGCACGGAGACGCTGGCACTTTGCCCATGGAGGTTTTACGTTGGACGCTTTGGACTTCACCGACATGCGTGGCTGGCTCTTCGACATCGGCCTGGTCATCATCTACATCCACTCAGTCAACTGGATCTTGGCTCTTCTGTTCCTCTGTTTCCTCATGTACTACTTTTTCTTATGATGCGCTGAAGAGCACTCAAGAGTTTGTAGTGCAGGTATATCTTTATTTACTTTTAAGTCACCAGTTGGAGAGAGTCACAAGTCAAAGCTGTTAATTCAGTGGTAAAGTATCAAGAAGTAGCAGAGATGATCGTGACGAATCTGAACATTTGCAGGTTTGAAATTTGCACAAATGGTTCAAAAGGTTTACAATATGCGTTAACTTACTACAGACTAACTTGAAAATGGTTACGATTCAAACAGTGTGATATGTCCAGGGTGTAAGTGCAATAATCCACTGAGGTATCCTGATATACAGAAATTATGGGCAAGGCTGGATTACAGAAAAATACCACTGCCTGATTACCTGTGTCAGGCTCCTACGTAGGAGTGGTGCTTAAACGGCGGTTACCGCTAATCAGTGGATCAAGAAGGAAAGGACAGGGTGGACCAAACCGGGCGAGGTAACACACACAGTGTTAATAGTGGTTAGTTAGCTCTATGGGATAAAACTGTATAACGTTTGAAATTAAATGTACTGCTGAAAAAAAGTTTTGCTTATACATATCCAAGTAGAGGTGGTGCTCAGGAATCAAATATCTAATAGCAGTTAATATTGGATTTGAATGATAGATTAAATGATTGATTGATTGAGGGGCTGACAGCAGCAGAAAGAATAGATCATTTCCCCAGTTAAGTATGGTGCCTTCACTTAATGTGCCTTTTGTCTACAACAAATCATTTGAAAGTGGAAGCAAGCAAGCAAAGAATACAGTTCATTCGTAGGAAGCCAGAAAAAAATTAAATAAAGCTACCGGTGAACACTTAATGTCTCTCTTGAAGGAAAAACAAATCATTCACATTCAGATTTTGTGAAGTGGATTTTATAATTAAAAAGGCAAAAAGGTGTTATTTCAGCTATGCATTTGTGCATTCTTATCAAATTTAGCATTTTGATCTTGAAAAGAGAAAAATTGATAAAAGAACAAATCCACCGCATGTGTTTTAATTGTGTTATTGTGGGGGAAATATTTAAGTTTATTTTCTCTCATTCTGGTTTAATCTCCCTGATGGCTCAGTATGGAAAATTATAAAAGGTAATAATGAACTGATGGAAATGGTTTGTGAATAAAAAAAAGGTAGAAATTTCACAAACTGATTGTGCCTGCTTTCTTTCACTGCTCTCTCTACATTTATCTTCCATAACAATGTTCCCATTGGCTCTCTTTAGTTTTAGCCAGTAGTGTAAATGAAAAGGGGCCCCTCCTCTGGGTGTTGGGGTTAATTTTTTCCACAAAATATTTATTTAGAGCAAAACAATAGCCTTTGTTCAAACAGATATAAGGGTTGATTATGTGCCAGAGTAAAGTGATCTTCTTCTTGTGCCCACAAAAGCAGAGGCGTGATGGATATAGAAATAAGCAACCAGAGTTCTTGTCCCATGTGCTAACGTTACCAACAGTATCGGTTTATTTCAACCATGAAGGCAAGCTTCCCCCATATACAATCTATTTAGCAATGAATCATGACTCTTTTAGCTCAGGGTTTTGGTTTTATGGCACATTTATTGTATGGTTCATCTTTGCATTCTCACAGCAACAATATTTCCAGCAGCAGTAGACACCGTTGCGTAAGGTAGTTAAAATGGGCCCTTGTGCACATAATTAGTTGCTAGTTATAAAGCAGAGGGCTTGGTTGACTTTGATTTCAAAGAAACTGCTAAGGTGGCACTTCATATCAAAATGTTGCCAAGCCCTGGGCTATTGTAATGGTATAGTTGAGAGGTCAAAGTGAAGGCTATCAGACCATGGACAGCACTCTGACAGCCAAACTGCTGATATGTGAAAACAAGCATCAGCGCCCGAGGGCAGAGGTGCTGTCTATTTCACTGTGGTGCACAAATGACCGCTGACTTTAACAAGAAGCATTTTTGGTGCCATAACCTCACGAGTGCACGTCTATTAAACATAAAGGTGAGAGCTGATAGTAAAGTGAAGTCTATTGCACACAACGAGAAAGAAGAGAGCTGTGATTTTAATATATAAAGTAATACATTTTAAAACTATGAGGGGATGGGTTTGCCTTTTTGAGGACATAGATAGCAAATTGCACCGTCTTTATTTACAGCATTTGAATAACTCACAAGGGCCCATTCTCCGCCCAATATATAGCTAGAGACCCCTTCCAGGGGAATAGTCATACTGGAGGCCCCAGTGTGACGCACTGCCTGCACAGCCTACATTAACACCCCTGCACAGATATTAGCAAACATGTTCAGTTATCCACTGTAGCAGACAGCTAGGCTAATCGTACAGCTAACTTAGCAACAAGCTGAACATTTAACCAGATATTTTTTTTATGAGCTGACAAAAACCAAACCGGAGCTAAAAAGAGAACGAATAATAGTTATCACAGGGGCACAAAAATGACTACAGCTGCATGGTGGCCTAATGTTGCTCAGCATCTAGGCCTACATTAAAGTGTAATTCCGGATCAACTCTGACTTGGTGCTCTGCTGCATGTCTCCCCCTCCCTCTCTCACCCCATTCCCTGTCTGTCCTATCTAATAAAAGGCTTGGAAACTGCCAAATAGATTACCTTGCAATACCTTGTAAAAAAAATTTAATTCAGGTTTTTTCTGTGTAACAACTATTAATGGAGAAATCCCTCGGGCAGCTCGGGGCAGTACGGTGAACGCTTAAAACGTTTTTTTTTAACCACTAATACTGCTCAAAATAACAGCAAACCTCTGCAGCAGCATGAGAAGAGTCCCTACACAATTCAATTCAGTTCAATTTTATTTATAGTGCCAAATCATAACAAAAGTTATCTCAGGACACTTTACAAACTATAAAGACCACACTCTATGACTTATTTATGATTTACATTGACCAAACAATTCCCCTGTAGAACGGTGGCAACGATAACTTTCCCTATTACAGGCAGGAACGTCAGACAGACCCAGCTCTGTGGAGGACGGAAAACAAAGCAGCAACAACATATTAAGTGAACCCAGAGTTTATTAAAAGAGTGTTTTGAAAGACTTACCTACTGGCTCCTGTACCAGCTCCTCTCATAGTAAAGTACATTCAAGTGGATTACCAAAGTCAATCCATAAGTAAGGAGCCCATTGGTGCTTTGTTTTCTGTGTAAGGGCTCTTCTCATGCTGCTGCAGAGGTTTGGTGTTATTTTGAGCAGTATTAGTGGTTAAAAAAGACGTTTGAATGCCTTCACCGTACTGCCCCGAGCTAATCAGTGTTAGCCACGTCCGGCTGATTTCTCGGTTAATAGTTGGCTTTTTTGATTTATGTAAGTGCCGAAGTGATTTTGCGCCTTAATTACACTTTAATATAATGTCAGGGTTTCTTATTTATCGACTTAGACGCCCTCTAGTGGTCAAAGTAATTAACAGAGCTTTATACAGGTTTACAAAGTCAAAAGTCTGGCAACACTAATATCTGAATCTGTAGTACCTTCCTCCAACATGATATTTAAGTAGAAATGTTAAAAAAATGTCTTCCAAATACATGAAATACCCTTCATTATTCAGTTATGGTAAAGTACCGGTGACACCCTGGTAGCTGACTGTCCTCAACAGTTAACAGTGTGAGGCTGACGACTTGTTTTCCTGTTGGCTCGTTCTCAATCCTCCTCACACGTGAGCGTGAGCGCGCGAGGCGGAAGACTGAGGAGCCTCCCTCTCGGCCTTCAGGAGGGGCTGAAGGTGACTCTCCTCTCGACTGGGGGATGCACAGCGAGCTGCTGGGGGTCAGTCCGGCCCGCTACACGGTCCTGCTCCGGGAATAACGGCGCACACCTGCGGGGGCTTCAACCACTAACCGAACCCGCAACCCTGCTGCGCCTCAGCGGGTCATTTTCTTCTCTACAGAGGACTCGGCAGCTATCAGAAAAGAGGAGATACATCCGTCTCTCTCTCTCTCTATCTCTCTCTCGCTGTCTATCTGCGCCTGGCTCCGCTCCGGTGGTGGGTGTGCATGCATGTGTTCTGCACCGTACGGGCGGAAAAAGCGCCCAAGATCCGCAGGGAGCATTTTTCCCATCACTAAAGTGGCGCAGACGGAGCCGGAGCGCCGGGAGAGCACGGAGGGGGCCGTGGACTGCAGCAGGATGGTGAGTACCGAAGTCGTCCCTGTTAATGATTGGCAAGTGTTGTGTGTTTAGCGTGGCTCTGCACCAAAGGACGGCTTCTTGTATTTACCTAACACATGCAGCCGATTGTATTATCAGGGGCAGGTGCATCAGTGGCGCAAAAAGGACAACAACAAATTCAAAAACAGTACTGAGAGATGGGGTTTTTTTTCATTGCAGTCGTGCTTTCATTTGAAGATGCTATGTTATTATCTTTTTTCTCCAGACAGTGCAGGAATTCAACACCCTCGTAGCGCTATACCGGGAGCAGGTCATATCCGTCGGGGAGATCTCAGCCGACTGTCCGTCTCTGCGGGCTCAGATGCACCACACACGGTCCAAAGGATGCTCCATGGCCCGGGCTGCACACCAGGACCTCACCGTCATCTCTGTTTCAGGGTAAGAAGGAAACAAAGATTGGTGGTATTCTTTTTTTTTTGTTTGATTCAAATAAAATAAAAAACAAAACAAAGCAACATATATCGGCCTTGTAATTTTTTTATTAAACAGTTGCTTCTCGTTGTTTATTTCCATTCACGTTTTAACCTCATGACTCTTAGAATAAAAACGTGTGTGACAGCATTACTATCTGCCTGTTCCACCGTTTGATGGTTGCCTATATGATACTGAAAAACCCTAAAATAAATACATTTTATTCTAAACAAAGTTTTTCAGTGATTGGCAGTAAAACACAAGCAGAGGATACGTGTTGGGATTCTTAAATAATAAGAGACGACAAATGAAAGTACAGAGCTGAACAAAACAAAATAAAAACAAAACAATAAGGTGGCTGAAATGGGGACAGCTAAAAGAGAAAGAGACTGTTTGATCCTGAAGACACCACTTCTACTTTCATAAATACAGAAGAACAAATGGGGAAACAGTGAAAATCAACAAAAAGTGTATTTTACGTTATTACTGTTTGGCAGGCCTACTGCAGGGCAGTCTTTTCAAATACACCTTGCTACTGTGCCATAACTTTGACAAAAGTTCACTCTGCAGGTGTTCATTTGTAATGAAACAAAGTGGAGAAGCATGTTCATAAACCAACATTTTATTAAAACATATTTTGGAATTTGGTCAACACACACCTGTCTGGGTTTGTCTGATCTTTTCCTTCCTCCCTTTCATCCTCTCTTCCTCCCACTCCTCCTCCTCCTCCTCTTCACGCTGCAGTCTAGAGGACGGCGAGATCCACCCTGAGATATGTCGGCTCTTCATCCAGCTGCAGTGCTGCCTGGAGATGTTCATTACAGAGATGCTCAAATCCATGTGCCTGCTGGGGGTGCTGCAGCTGCACAGAAAAAGTACCGTCACAAAATGATCTCAATATTATGCCACCACATTTCAAGAAAAAAAACAAGAGTAGTGGAAATCTGTGTCGCTTTTGAAGCCAGTTTCAAAATCATTTATCACAGTGGGCAGATGTGCATGTTTTTGTTTTTTTACCGTAATATTTCAAAACTGAATTTTGAATTGGATCGAAATGTAAACTAAATCAAATCAAACTAATGTAATTTAAGTAATCTGTGGATCACACAAGCACAGATGTAGTCCGTATAAGCACTTCCTTGTGCATCAAATGGCTACCATGAGGATGTGCCTCTAATCAATTTATTCTGTATTTGTTTGGTTTGTTTATTAAACGTCACTGGAATAGATTATCTTTGATAAGAAGAGAAAAAGGCAGCAAACATTTTTTCTAAAAATGCCCCCCCCCCCTACACACACACACACAGTCAAATGTTGACATGACAGTAGGACGAACACAGGTGTAAATGATGAAGTGGTTGATGGTGAATTACATTTAGCTGCGTCAGTCTGCTGTGACACTTGAATTGAACAGAGCCCTTGTTAATGTTATAGTAACACTAAATATCCACTGTGAAAGAGTCTGTTGTCTCAATATTCACACATGGGATTCGTCCTTTAAAGGTCAAGTCTTTTATTGATTATAAAGCAGGTTGAGGTGCTATTTAAATACTGTGAAAGTGTCAAAACACTCAATTCACAGAGAAATGCACACAGCCTGTATTCAGACACTGTCTTTTAACGAGCCGTTAGGACTTCTGTACGTTTGTGATGTCACAACTATACTATAGGTAGATAGAAAGTGCTACATTAATTCCCCCGACTGCAGTGATGCTGCAGAGACGCTTGGAGCACAGTTGCAGAAAACCCGAAAACACTGACCATTTAGAGCAGGGTAGGCTTTTTCAGGAGGGAGTAGGGGGGCCTTAAAGAGACAGGTGCAAAATTAGAGCATTTCAGACAGAAGGTGAATACAGGTACATTCACACAAAGCATGTAAACATGTTCTAGTAGAAACCCAAAATGCAAGTATGAACCTGTAAATGAGCATGATATGGATATGATATGGGCCTTTACAAAAGCATATACAACACTAATAACAATAGTAGTTCATTAATTTAAAACTACATAAAAAAAAACCCAAAAAACAGATTTTACGACCTGAAATTGTATCTCAGGACAGAAGGCGAGGGTCCCTGTTACTATCAAGCAGTGATCCCAGGCCATAAAGTGTGATAGCCTAGTTTCAAACCTCGTCTATACTCTAACCCTCTCATCTTCCACACTGTAGACCCCCCCCCCCCCCCCCAAAAAAAAAAAATCATTTAAATGCAGTTTCTATTTTTCAAAGTGCAGCAGTTAATACATTTAAATACTAAATAATTGATTTAAAGTATAGTCACATTCTTTCCTGGCACTCATTCCAGAAATGAGCCTTTCTTTGACTTAAAATGCAATACGTTTTCAACACCAGTATTATTTAAATACTGTATAGTCAAAAGGCGATGTGGCCAGTGGCCTCATATAGTTCTTTCCCACTCTGCTCAATGATAGAGTTGAGTTGTCACGCGGTTGAAACAGCAGAGGGCAGCAGAGAGCTGTGATTGTGGTCAACATGTATGGATTGGACTGTTTTTAAGTTATAGATTATATAAAAATAAAATTAAATCTGTTAAATTCATAAAGAAATAATGATTGTGTGTTCTCATGATAGGATTGTGTGAATTTTCAGTCCACACGCCTGCCGATGTAGAGCCACTTTGTGGAGAATGTTATTCCTAAAGTAGTTATAAGCTCATATAAGACTTTGACTTTTGGGAATAAATCATCCATTGCTTTAAAGATCTATTTGCTTTGAATGTGTAAGAGTTGTCCTTGTTGACAATGCGTGGGTGCTGTCGTCTCTGTTCTGACCTGAAGGAACGGACTCAGAGCCCAGGTTAGACTTGAGGGTGGATGAAAGCTCGGACGTTCCCATCCTGGAAGACCGATCCTCCTCCCCCATTGACTTTCCTCAGGAGCAGTGGCTGGTGGGAATGGATATCCAAAATATAGAGAGGTAGACCGACTGCAACAGCTTTTTTAAATTCATTCTTTCACTGATAAACACTGTTTCTATGGTTTGAATTCAGGATAATTGATCATAAGTCTCTGTTTCTTTAATTTTTTTACAGAGATATGCGAGAGATGCGAAACCTACTCAGCAAACTCAGGGACACGCTGCCGTTACCACTGAAAAACCAAGGTATGTAATGTTTGTGATAGATGAGATTTATGACATCATAAGTTCAAAGATGCTTCGAGACATCTATTGCGCTACTAAACCTTTCGTAGCCACATAACTTTAAAATTCTTTCTGGATATGTGAGTCAGTACAAAATGGAGAGCAGATGAGGAAAAAAATCCAAGCGTTAAAACCTTTTTCAAGACAAAATTGTTGAGGACTTATTTCAACAACCTCTGCTATTAGTGAGACTATGGGAAGAGCAGTTATTTCATTACGACTGGTGTAAATGTATGTTTCTAGGCTGCAATATTATTTAAGCAGTTAATGTTAAAGTCCTCTTACACTCAAAAATTGTTTTTTCTTCTCTTTATACCCTCTAAAATGTAATTGCATCAACTAAAGTGACCTGCAGGACGGCCTAACTATAACTTAGTTGCAGAAAGCTGACATTGGCTCCATCCATCCGCCAGATGCAGAATTTCTTAAGGGAGAAAAAGTAAATGTGCTTCCAGCCTCTTTAGTGTGGTGAAAACACGTAAAACTAAATATTAATCAGAGTAGTTTTTAACTACTTTAAACTGTGTCTGGAGTGAGACTTTAAAGTCCATAAGAATTGAGATTTGTTGTTAAGTAAGATGTAACTGCAGGTGAGCCTGTTTTTTAGGAGCCCTCCATCGTGTCATGGTCATGGTCACTATATGTGTTGACTATTTATTAATCTATTTTTTGCTCTTTTGTAAACTTTATTGAACCACATTCACCTCTACTTCCGGTCCGTCCTCTATGTGTTTCCCTCTTAAATCCATTCAAACACACACACACACACACACACGAACACACACACACACACACACACACACACACACACACACACACACGTTCTTATTACACTTCTGACCTGACTACAAGCCTGACTCAGAAGTTGAGGTTCCCGATTTCCGATTACAAGTGAACGCAGCATAACTGTTGGACCAACCGCTGTCAGCAGTGTCACTAACATGGCGGCTTATTAACATCTACAGAGGGAATGTCTCCACAGACACAGATGTTGGAATACTGGGTAAAAAGGCAACAAATGCTTTCATTAGTGGGTCATATGATCAATCACCATTGTTTTAAATCACTCTTCGATAGATAGGAATTTAAAATAAATTTAAATAGACAGTACAACTTCAAGATGTTGTGGATGTGCTGCATGGCTTCCACCACCAGGTGATGCCTGTGAGCGTGTAGCAGGGTTACAAATCTGTACATGTTTTTATTTGATCAAATAACGCATTAAAAACCAAACATGAAGAAACATCAGCATGATCAGACTGACATATGATGACAGAAACAGAATCCATTTTTGGATAACACATGACCTATACTGCAGTCAGCCACCAGGGGGTGATTAACTCACAGACATGTACATGTCAAAAGGCTGTAAAGCAGTGACAGGGAACTTTGTGTCATCATTTCATCCTGCTCTGTGTTTCCATTGTTCCAGATGACAGCAGCTTGTTGAATCTGACTCCACACCCGCTGGTCAGACAGAGGAAGAGACGCTTCCCTGGACTCTGCTGCATGGTGTCTGGCTGAGACTCTGAAGGCAGTGCTGCAGTCGACACACATAGGAAAGGACTTTCATTTTATTTTATGATGTATGTGAAATAAGAGATTCATTAATCTTATTTTATTCTATTATTTAATTAGTTACAGTGTAAATCCCCATATTATCTGAAATTGTAATCTTGTAGTACCTGTTATCTAATTCTGTGCCATTTGTCTTCTTCATCTTGAGCATAACTTTTGTTTTTGCCGGTTTTGTTCCCGTTGGGTTCAGTTCTCTAAGTGTCATAAAAGTTCAGGCTTGGATAAAGTTTGGGTTTAGTTATTTTCAAAGCTATTATGTTAAAAAAAATCTTAGTAGATACACAATGACCAGTAGAAAGTATTGCATTAGCCTGGCAAGTTAACACTCTGACTGAGTGACTCAGTAATGGATAAAATTAAGTGAAAATACAATACTGGCTAAGAAGTACGGTACCATTTGGGTTCGGCTGGGCTGGACCTTAAAGACACAGGCCAGGCTGGGGTTCAGATATAGGCCTGTCTGTGCAGAACGCTATTTTGTTTTCTGGTTCTTTTTCAGGTGAGTCATCTTTGCCTTTCCTTTCATTTTTTTCTTACTTATGCAACCATTCCTCCTTATCTTTCTGTTTTGTGCCATTTTATAATAATGTAAATATTCAGGCTATGCACTGGCTTTGACAGCTGTCTCACTGTGATTGTGTCACGGTTTCATGTTTGAATGTGTCACAGTCAGTGTGAAATGTTTTAGTCCCAGCGACCTCCTGATGTATATCATCTGAGTATCGTTCAGTAGAGGCTCTAGCCAGGCGAGTCTCTGCTTGCCTGTGTGGTGTGACACCCCGTAGACAGAGCAATTAATCTACAGTGTAAATGCATACACTTTATTGGCTCGTATCACACCTCTTTTTCTAAAGGAAAAAAACACAAGTAAATGCTGTTACAAAGCTTTGCCTAGATTTGCCTTTTAGAGATCTTGAGCAGCTTGTTAGCCATTATGCTCTCACCCCAGCCCTGCCTCAATTGCATTTGCCCTAAATTGCATTTTGCATCGCTTAATACCAACAGAACACCACATTGAATTTCGGCCTGCATGCCTATTTTTTCAACCTAAAAACTTTAACCACGTGTATAAAGTGACGACTGTTTCACAACATGTGCCTGTTGCAGCTACAAGGCCACGTAATCTGGGAGTGAAATAATTTCCCTGGAAACGTAATTGAGAATGCAGTTTAGTTATAAGGGAACATGATTTAGCAGGAGACAGGGTTGCTCGCCCAGATTGCAGTGATGATGCATAACGATGTGTGTCAATTAGTCTACTGCACAGATTACTATGAAATGTAATCTGGAGACAGGATTATTTCTAATTCTTAAGGTGCCCCCTGAATTTATATCTGGCAACATTAGAAAGTCAAAGTTTCCTATCGACCAACGCGTCAGTCCACAGCAGGGGAACTTGAAAACTACTGTGGCGTTTTCATGAGAATTGCTGTGGATAGTCATGTTTACCAGACGGGGAAAGCTAATAATCTTACCGACATTAGCATCGTAAACACTCATAAACTGACAGTTGTACCAGGAAATATCCAAATTTAACAATCTAGAAAAAGTCAAAGTGATCTTCCAATCACAAGCCTATACTCCCCAGAGGATAAAACCCTTTCATGGCCTTTTCCTTTAGCGCCACCTTCAGGACAGGACAACAGAGTGTTATGGTCCCTGCAAGGCAGGAGAGAGTCATAAAAAAGTCTGAATTCTTTTGAGAATAAAGTTTCTTTTAATACTTCAAAGTGACATTGCTACTTGTAATATTATGGTCGTCGTAAAAGAATAGCTGAATCATCACTGTGTTGTTTATTCTGTCCAACTTGAATATTTTGGGGTGTAATGATCATGTCAGCCTCTGGGGAATCTAGCAGGGCTTGTATGTGCAGCATGTCATTAGCAATTTTCCATGAGTTCTGACTTTCAGCTTCAGTTCTCCACCCCAAGGGCTTTGCAGATGTTACACATATAGAAACAGCAGGATTAAAAAAAGCCACACAAAAAAACCCTAATATAAATCCACATATTCATCTGAAGCACTCCACTAAAGCCATTTACCATTGAATGTTAGTGTGATTTGTAAATACACGTTTGTGATGTTATTTTTGTTTTGTTTTGTTTGTTCACTGTAATCTAAAGTGGTGATGTCTAAATTGCTAAATTCTTTGTTTTAGCATGTACAGGTATATGACTCCGAGTATGCCATGTGTAGTTAGTGTTTCCTGCAATGTAGAGAATCCACAGCTAAACCTGTGTACAGCTGAGGACATTTTATAATGTGAATAAAGTTTTATAAGTAAGACCGTATTTCTTTTTTTATTGTCTGTAACTTGAAGGAATAGTTCAACATTTTGAAATACAGTTATTGGCCATTTAAGAGTGAGATAAAAGGCTCAGTATCAATCCCATGTCAACTGCTGTGGTCAGAATATGCCTAGCTTAGTATGAAGACTGGAAGCAGTTGGAAACAACAAGCCTTGCTCTGGCCTACCACTTAACAGACATGAGATTGATATCAATCATCTCATCGCATTCTGAGATAGTCAATAAGAGTATTTCCCAAAATGTCAAACTATTCCTTAAAGTAGACATATAAAAGCAGCTCACAAAATGAACAATTCCCTTCAGAATTCCTTTTATATCTATTGCTTTTGACCATCCTGCTACTAATTCCAGTCGTTTCCATTTTGCCTAATTTTTTCCATGAGGCCTTTTTTCCCCAGCCAATGAGATATTTTACATTTTCTTAAAATATATATTTTTATTATTTGATATTTTATCCAAATAAGGATAGGAAAGGAGCCAGATGAGGTGGTTCAGGATCATTTCGTAAGAATGCCCCCTGGGCGCCTCCCTAGGGAGGTGTTCCAGGCACGTCCAGCTGGGAGGAGGCCTCGGGGAAGACCCAGGACCAGGTGGAGAGATTATATCTCTACACTGGCCTGGTAACGCCTCGGGATCCCCCAGTTAGAGCTGGGAAGTTTGGGGTCCCCTGCTAGAGCTGCCCGGATAAGAGGCTGAAGATGAGTGATGAGATGAATATTTTATCCAGGTTAAATGTAGGCATTTGTTGAGTAGCAGCAGGGGAAACTGCAACAATGTTTGCTTGACAAAAAACGTTGATTCAATTAATGATACAAAGTATTTATTGATAACATTTTTTACAGTGATAACAGTTTATGCCCCATTTCATATGTTGATTTCCTACATTTATGCACACCTTTTGTCCCCAAATCTCTCTTAACACTTTGCATACAATTTCTTCTTTTTCGTATCCCCAAATTTATAACACCAAACTGAAAAACAATATTTCAGTGTACCATGTCTGAATGTCCATATCATGAACTGGGAAACAACTTATTAATGAACAAACAACAACAAATTATTAATAATATAGCATCATTCATACATGAAATGCACCTCAAGGTGCTCCATGGTATTACAAACAAAACCCAAAAGAGAAAAAACAACAGAAAAATCAGTAAGTACATAAAAGTAGAGAATCCAATAGAAAGTCAGAGAAATATTAGTGGTGCACTGTAGTGACTTTGCTGGGAACCGTAGGGTCGCTGGTTCAAGTCCCTGTGTGGACCATGTATGGAGCGTAGACTGGTGGCTGGAGAGGTGCCAGTTCATCTCCTGGGCACTGCCGGGGTGCTGTTGAGCAAGGCACCGAACCCCCAACTGCTCGGGGCGCCGGTCACTGGCAGCCCCCTCGCTCTAACATCTCTCCTTAATTGCATGTATAGGTCCTGTGTGTGTGTGTGTGTGTGCATGTGTGTGTATTTCGGGCCTGTGTGTGTAACACGATTAATAATAAGAGTGAAAAAATTTAATTTCCCCGTTGCGGGATAAATAAAGTAATTCTTCTTCTTCTTCTTCTTCTAGTGAAAAAGGTAATAGAAAATGATAAAAATGTGCTAGCCTTCATCAACAAAATGTCTGGTACATGGGCTGATTGTTCCAGATTGTGCAAATACTTGGATAACTTCAGAAAAGAAGAGTTCTCCCCCTCCGTTTGTAACTGTCAAGTCTCAAACCCAAAACATCTGGTTTATGTCTCTGCAGCCAGGAAACTCCAGAGCTCTTCCCGTAACAATCAGGGACAAGGAGATTGTGTAAGAACTTTAACTCATTATTGTTGTTCGAGTTTTTATTTTCAGATGTTTTCGGACAGTGATTTGGCAATTTAAAAAAACACTGGATTCCCAGGAGAAATCACAGAGGGAGGTTTTATATGCTGCTGCTGCTCCAAACCTCGAGTCAGACTGAGCTCTGCCTGCAGTGCAGAGAGGACTCTTAACTGCCCAAATACACATTCAGCAGCTGTGATCTGTGCATTCATATCTGCTGAAGAGGACATCAGTATAAGTGGTGAGCATGTTGACTGAACATAATGCTTTGTTGCTGTGTACTATTTTTAAGCATCTATTTTTAAAAGCCTTTTCTCTTTTCTGCCTTTTTAAAAGGAGTTATTACTTTATTCTCTTTTTTCCAAATGACTTATTTCTTTATTCTTTTTTGTCTTTGTAAAGTCTCTTTTCTCTTGTTTTTATTATTTGTAATAGAATAATTGTATTTATCTTATTAAATGCCCGTTTTGTTTTATCTCATTAAGTGATGGTCACAGATATCGATAGTATTAGGATAAACTGTAAATCCTAGAGAGGAGGTTTTACTATCAGCCCTTTGTGGCGTCTTACCTTTGCTGATGTTTGTTGTTGTCCACTTTTGCTTTTATCACTTCCTTTGTGCTGTTAAACAAAACTAAATGTTATGCTTCGTATAAAACACTGACTTCACTGCTAAAACGAAAATGTACCTTGCCTTCCCTAAAAGTTGATTTCTGTGCAGCAATATATTTCACATGATTGTATATGTGTAGTCCAAGTGCCAATAAACCGCTTGAACCCTAATATATCCAGTCTGAATGTAAAACATGTAGTGTTGCGTAATAAACTTTGGAAATAGAGAAGAACAAAACATTTCAGAGGTTAAGAAGCAAAAGTGGCAGTGGGGCTGCAGCATGTTGAGCTGCTCTCTAGTTGAATGTTTGGGTTAATGGATGTCCTCACAGTCCAAGCATTATGTTGTCCATACAGTTTGTTAATATGTCCCACTGTGGAGAGCATCACCATTCAATTTTGAGTTGATGTGTGTGTTGATATAATGTTAAAAGCACAATAAATGATCAATATCGTTAAAAAATCTCAAGAATAGAATCTAAAAATAAAAAACAAAAACTATTTTAGCACTGTGTGTATCTACTTGAATAAAAGCAGAAAGTCGTTGGTTCTGATCACCAAATATTTTTCAGAGGAAGTGAAACCAGTCTGAACTTCCCTGATGGCTCCTTCCAGCCGCTTGGTCCTGCTGCTACAGCTTCTCAGCTGGATATCAGCTGGCCTGGCCTGTTTCTGTGACCGCTACCCCTGGGGGTCCTGGTCGGCCTGCTCCATGACCTGCAACCACGGTACACAGCACAGACAAAGGTAAGACATGCTGATGCAGGTAAGACGGTACGCAGTGTAGCATTTTTGGGTTATGAATTTTGCAAATTGAAACTTAGAACTCAAAATAGAAGCAAAAATACGAGAATGCTTTCCTCTGCTGTTTTCACTTATTGTTGTAAAATACAAATACCCACTTGCAGATGATGCCAACAGTTGTGATTTTCATACTTTTCCGACAGGGTATTTAATTATCATGATGGTTATTTCTGGAAGAGCAGTTGCCATCAGCTGTGTGAGAAACATGACAGTAGAGCTTGTAACGAGCAGAGCTGTCCAGTCAACTGCCTGCTGACAGAGTTCGGGCCTTGGTCCGCCTGCTCGCCCTGCGCCAAGAAACAGGCAAGAAACACACTCAAACTTTCAGCTTCAAGAGCTTCACATCCTAACTTGTTGTCTTCTTTTAGAGAATAGAGCTTAATCTTTCACCTGGAGGTTTCATTAGCAGTCTCATGCCAAAGTCCCACTTGATGAGCGTCCATTGATACATGTATTATATAATTTCAGAAAGGCAGAGCACATGGGTGTCTTGAATACTTACTGTTCATAATTAAACTATATATGTATATTTATAGTTGGAACTGTGACACAGCATACAGTATTTGTCATATGATGGGTTTTGGATAAACTTTGAGTAATTGTTAAAGTTATTAAACACATAGCCAGTTGAGGTGGTTCGGGCATCTAGTAAGGATGCCCCCTGGGCACCTACCTAGGGAGGTGTTCCAGGCACGTCCGGCTGGGAGGAGGCCTCGGGGAAGACCCAGGACCAGGTGGAGAGATTAGATCTCCACACTGGCCTGGGAACGCCTCAGGATCCCCCAGTTAGAGCTGGTTAATGTGGCCCGGGAAAGGGAAGTTTGGGGTCCCCTGCTAAAGCTGCTGCCCCCGCGAAGATAAGATGAACACGTTATTTTTTTATCTCTTATTTTATTATTTCTTTGTGCCAATAACTTTTTTTTATTCATTCCTTTTTTTAACCTGTTCTAGTAAATGATAAAAAAAAAAAACAGGTGTCCAGACACATTAGAACTGGACTATTTCAGTTAAAGCCAATGCCAATTCTTTTTTAGCATGATAATAAACATAAAAAGAGTAAAGTAAATACTGCATGATAATAATTACATTAAAAGTAGTGATATAACAGTACATGGTATGACAAAAGTAGTGAGCGTTAATGAAGGCTGTGGCCAGGATTTTAGAAATACCCGGGCCATCGTCCAAATTCCCCCAGCACAACCCAAGTCCCACGGCCCTAAGCCAAAACACTTTGTTTATATTCCATTCATTTATGAAGCAGACACGTTTTGGTGGAAATTTAGGGGTGTCTGGATTACTTTTTTCAAATGAAATCATAATTTCAAATCTTAATCAATCTCGTTCACATCGCCACAGTTGCGGACGCGGTCAGTGCAGAGGCCCTCCCAGTTCGGTGGATCGTCCTGCAGCGTGGAGCTGACAGAGGAGAGGCCCTGTTACCCCTCCGACGAGTGCAAATTAGCGCCCATCGACTGCAGAGACGACTTTAAGTGCGATAATGGTAAGTAGTGTCTTTACATAACTGGAAAAAAGCGTCTCAACCTTTAAATGCAGTGTCATTTTAGTTAAAATTCTTCTTATCATAACTTTTCAAACTGCTTGAAGGAATGAAATCAACATCTCTTCAGCATTAGGACTTGTTCAATCTCTGATCTGCTGTCACACTACACACTGTCTCACACACACACACACACACACACACACACACACACACACACACACACACACACACACACACACACACACACACACACACACACACAAACACAGATAAAGATGCACACCAACATTTTATCTTTCACGAATCATCCTTTTGGCTGCAGGACGCTGCATCAACTCGACGCTAACATGCAATGGACAGAACGACTGTGTAGATAACTCTGATGAGAGGGGCTGTGGCGCCTTCAAAGTTGTATGTCCAGCGGAGAAGAGAGTGGCCCCCGGGGCTGACCTGGTGGGAAATGGGTAAGCTGAAGGTCAAAAGGTCACTTCTGAGTGTCCAACTTTTCCAACATTCCTTCCTGCTGTGTACATAATTTACATTCCTTTCTGTCAAGTGCTCCTAATGCCTATCCTCATAATAACAACTGTCTTGCACTGTTGCATTGAATTTGATATTCTTTTAGGAGTGTTGTTGTACCACTGCTGCAAATACAGAAATACAATTGTACTTATTGGAGCCCACATTTTGTTAACATAAAAATTAAAACTTAATATATTTTGTGATAAAGATATTTGTATATACAGTATATGTGTTAGTTAAGACATTACAGCTGGATCAATAAACTATTTTTTTTTTAAATGATGGTAACAACAAATATAAAATAATAAATTCTCAACAGTAACCATCACTGACTATTAAATATTTAAGATAATTATAAATAAAAACACATAAAACAAATTAAACTACTTTTTACATAATCTGATATCGGCCACTATTACACGGCTTTGTTGAATACTCAATTCTGATTGGTCAATTACAGCATTGGTCTGTGTCTGAGTAGACTTCTGCTATGGGTGCAGTTCTTATCATAGACTCATTTCTGAAATGAATATTCTGTGTCCAATTGTTGATTTCTTTAGTAAGCAGCCATCAGGGTCCCGGATCACTCTGTCGGGGTTTATTCCGCAATAATCACCCATTCACCCTATGTTATCCTTTACTATACAAAATATCGGTCTGCAGGTGTATTGTTGGACTTAGCCACTTATCGTATATTAAAAGTTAATGAGATTTGACTTTTCACTGATTTGTGTTTGAAGGTTTGATGCTCTAGCAGAGGAGCCAAGGGGAGCGGTACTGGACAACATGTTTATGGGAGGAAGTTGCATCATCAGGAGGCCCCCGACAACACTGCTCTACCATCGAATCCCCCACAACTTTGAGAGCTTTGACATCAAGGTAGTGTTCCTGCTTGTAATATTTAATTGTACAGCCCATCAGTAAAACTAGCCTGGTCAAAATAGGTCTTTTGTTGTGCTGACTGTGCTGTTGTGCTCACTCATGGCTGTTTCCGCACTAGTGTAACCACTAGGAACAGCCATGGTCAGACATCCTTTCACAGTGGCTTCAGTGTAATAATCTGAAAAATGATTTCATCAGCGGTTTACAGAACACTTCGTTTCAGCTTTGGCTTTGTTGTAACTCTTCTTGTTATTATAGACCTTGATTTACCAATTCAGTTGTGGTTGTGGTTGTAAAGGTTGGAGTGTTGGATGACTTCAGCACCGAGCCCAAGCCGCTGCACACCGAGTCCATCAATGTGAAGACATCCAAATCGTCTGGAGGCAGCCAACAAGATGGAAACATGTTTTTCTTCCCCATCTTTTTCTTCGGTAGGAGATCCAGAACGCATGCCAGCTCTAGCAGTGCAGCTTTTGAAGCTTCAAAGAAAACGGTAAGTGACTCAAACAACAACACACACATCTGTAGTGATATACTTGTCAGGACCTTCATTTACATTATGCATTCCCGAATCCCCTAACCTTAACGTAAAGAAGTGAGGACCAGACAAAATGTCCCCCCTTTGACAGATGTCCTCACTCTCAAGATCTGAAACATGGTCCCCACAACAATAGGTACAAGACACACACACACACACACACACACACACACACACACACACACACACACACACACACACACACACACACACACACACACACACACACACACACACACACACACACACATCTGTTTACATGCACACACAATGCTCATTGCAACTATACTCTCCTTCTTCATCTTCCCCTTCTCCTTCTTAGTCATTTCTTATCTTTGCTTTTGTAGGACTCCAAGTTTTTCCGAGTGCACCAAGTTCTACCCGTATCCACATTCAAGGTGAGGGACCCGGGGGACCTTGTCCTTTCGCAGCCTTTCCTCCAGTTCCTTCATGCTCTTCCTCTCGAGTATAACTACGCCCTCTACAGGGACATCTTCCAGCGCTTTGGGACGCACTACTACAGCTCAGGGAAACTGGGAGGCCACTATGACCTGTTGTACCAGTACAGCCGTGAGGAGCTCACCAGTTCAGGTACAACAGCACGGCCAGGTGGTCAAAATTTAGAATGACACCCTGGGCTGCAGAGTTGACCTTGTCCTAGTTGTCTGTTTGATGCTGCTTTTCAAAATGATGTTAAAACAGCAGTTTTTCTGACATAAATCACACTTGTATATTTTGAGCGTATATTGAAAAAAGTCAATCACAAACATAATGTCTCCTAGGACTTTCTCTACACATGACTTTGTTATTCAGTCGCACTCCCAACTTAAACATGAAGAAAAAAGAATGTTTTTTATCAGAAGCTTATATCTTCATAGGCAATCTGATCCTTCATACAGTACCTTACCTCTGCACAGGAGCCATCAATGTTTAAAATTTCCACCAGAGTAGGAGGTCAAAGGTGAAATCTTCATTATGTTGTTCAATGATAATTCTTTCTGGTTTGGTCACTGAATAAACTAGAGGGACATTTAATTTACCTATAATATGGAAATATAAAGTGCAATATAATATCATGTTGTCAGTTCCTTTGTGTGTCACGTTGCTCTCCACTCTTTCTCTCCAACAGGTCAAAATGAAGAGCACATCAAAGGCTGCCTGGCCAAAGAGACCACCTGGACCGTCATCCTCTACACGGAACACAGCAGTGTAACCCGATGCTCCGACAACAAAATGACTGAGAAATATCAAGGTTTCTTATAAAATCTGCCGTGAAGCACACCTTTATTCCCAACCCTACTGTTTGTACCTTACTGACTGTTAAAAGAACAGTGATCTTTATTACCACCATAGTATTTGCTTCTATCATGCCATAAACATTTCTTTGATCCAGGCTCGTTCATCCAGGCTGCAGAGAAGTCTTTCTCCATGGTGAAAGGAGGTCGAGCCAGAGAGGCAGCAGCATTGGCCTGGGAGAGGCAGGGCCCCGCTCCAGATCGAACTTCCTACAAGAACTGGGCCAAGTCCGTTCTCGACAACCCTGCTGTGGTGGAAGCTGAGGTTAAATTAAAAAGCACTGAAATGTCTTCAAGCATGCAGACGATTCAAAAAGAAAAAGGCAAATATACAAAAAGATGAATTTGCGTTCAAGTATGTGTGTTTGTGCAGGTTTTTCCCATCATAGATCTGGTTCGAGGGATCCCATGTGCTGCCACAAAGAGGAGACACCTGAGGAGGGCCCTGCTGCAGTACCTAGAGGAGTTTGAACCCTGCAAGTGCTCTCCCTGCCCCAACAACGCTAGGCCTGTTCTCTCTGGCACAGAGTGCAAGTGTGTTTGCCAAACCGGCACATTTGGCTCCAACTGTGAGAAACGAGCTCCGGACTATACTTCAGGTACAGCAAGACTGCTGCAGAGCACAATATGTGTTCAAGTTAAGTCATGAGAGCACTGCTTCTGGGTGATGCACAAGAAGAGAGTGGGTGGAGTATTTTTTAAACTTTGTTTCTGGTAATCAAAATTGGCTCAGAATCTAAGTAATCAATTTAAGCTTTGGATTCGATTCTCTAACAAAAGTATTGCTGTGTTCACACTACAAGCGATAAAGCAACTGGCTACAAGTTATTTTCAACAAAAGCCGGTAACTTGAAGCTACAAATCAAGGTTGAGCTGTCCTCAAATTTTCTCAGCGCTCCAATGATGCAGGGAAGCATCAACCAACTATGTGTTTTGTAAAGACACAATGGTTTTGAAAATGGGTTATTTAGCTAAGTTAGCCGGTGCTATGCTAGCTTTCTGTATATTCTGGTGCACCTGGGGATGCAATAGGGCGGCGTAATGTTAAATGAAACATTCGCTTTAGGAAACACTTTAACAATGACTCAGCAACAATTTAACTGGCCAAGCTTTTGTTGTTTTGTAGCTTTTGCTGCTTGTAGTATGAACATAGCATCATGGTCATCTGTGAGACACAATGATGAAAATGTGTACTAGGAGTGTGTCATTGACTATTTCTCTGCCAAGCGCAGTGGATGAGGCAGCTGGCAGCAGGTGACACACAGAACAAGCTGAGCAGTCATTAATTAATCTGTTCAAAACACAGATACAGTGTGAAAAAAAACCGTGGGTGTGAGTTAATAATAAGATGGAAATGTATGTGTATATAATTTAACAGCATGAGTACCGTGGGCTACACCGCAGCTAACACAAGCACTATCAAAATCACAAAATTATTGAAAGTTAAATGTAAGTAATGTTTAAATCTTGACTCGTCTCATGAATTCCGTATCATGTATCCTCTCGTCTCATGAGCTGAGGGTCTCGTCACACCACTAATGCTAACATATCTTTGTTTAGAAGGTACTGTATGATGTATGACGTTTACCATGTTCATCATCTAGGTTTAGCATTACATTTAGCGTTACCTAACATATGCTAATTAGCACTAAAGACAAAGTACTGCTGACGGGAATGTCATAACTTCGGCAGGTATTTTCCATAAACTGAGTATTGGACAGGGTCATCCCTATGTATTTCTCCAAAAGGGTCCTGTGTTCCTCTGTCGCGTAAGCCTCTGTTGATTTAAAATGGCATTTTGTTAGGGTTATAGGTTACAGTTAGGGTCAGGGTTAGGGGGTAGTGTTAGGATCTACATAGGCCTATATGCCATGGAATTAAGCACTTTTTATGGAAACAATAACAGACCGGGGAACATTGGACCCTTTCTCTGAAAAGCGGGGAACATCGGACCTTATTTCAAAATAAGGGTCCGATGTGCTCGGTCACATACAAAGTGGGGAACATAGGACCAGGGGAACATAGGAACGCTCCCTATTGGACAATTTTTACGTGTAGGCCTGATAATGATGCTAGATAATCAGATAATCTGATGATTACCATTGATCCTGAGAGGGACATGGATGTCTGCATCCAATTGTATGGCAATCCTTCCAAAAGTTGTTAAGACATTTCGCTCTGGGACAATCTGGTGGACTGAAAGACAAATCCCACTGATAGACCTCCATTGCTATCCATAGAGCCATGGATAAAAAAGGCTGAAAAGCATAATCTTTAGCTTCTGCCATAGATGGTGTCGATTGCTTGCAAAAGAATTTTGATCTTTGTGAGTGCGTATTCCTAACAGAAATTAATTTTGGGACTCATGACTTGACTTTGCTCTTTCAATTTTGGTGTTCTTGCACATTTGATTTTTCATCAAAGAAAAAGATAATTCTGATGAGATTGTTTGTCTTTTGAACTGATTATTCAAGCAGGTTAAATGCCCATTCAAGCCTTGAAGTGCTTCAACTGTCAGTCACCAATATTACCTATACACAAAAGGAACAGGGCTTTTACTGCATAAACCAGGGGGCCTGAAATAAAGAAAAAACTATTTACCATTGACAGTCTTGCTTTCTAAGTGCATGAACCAGCCTTGGCATATTTCCTCTGGATTGTCTTTTAAAACACTTCTATCAGCATCTGCATATGCACTTCTGTTTTTGCCTGGTTTGTCAGTCCATGTGTACCTCCAACACTTTGGTCCAGAGCAAGATATCTTTATTTTCTGTGGATTTTTATTGTCCCCACAGGATGAATCTTTATGATTTTGGTTACCGCCTGACCTGAAACCTTTATTATGCTCATTGTAAAGAAATGTAAAATTAACTTCCATGCTCCCCAAAGGATGAACTATTTCATTTTAATGAGCCCATGGCTTTACTTCCAGTATCTACCTTAATCTAAAATTTAAATGAAAGCTCCTCTACTGGTGGAAATATTCTAAAACTTCTGTTCCAACACGTTCATATTGTGGGATTTGAAGACTCAAACACAACCCGTAGGGGCTGCTAGCAGTAGTAGACTTTTGAGCTTAGATGTAATTATATATTATGTTTAGTTATGTTCACATTGGAAATGTGGTGTGGTGTTAACAGATGTGGTGGATGGGTACTGGAGCTGCTGGGGGCCCTGGAGTCACTGTGGAGCCTCAATGAAGAGACATAGGACGAGGCGATGTGATAACCCCGCCCCCCTCAAGGGAGGCCAACCCTGCAACGGTCCTGACAGACATGAGGATCCGTGTCATGTCTCTATCTTCGAAAAGTAGGACGAACGGTTTACTTGTTACAGTCATGAAAAGCCATGAAAAACATTTTTCCTCCCTGAAATGTACCCTATTTTTATGCAGATGTTGCAACCACTGCTGCTGCTGATAAATATATTAAACCCAAATTTTAAAAATGTGTAGGTTGTATTGTCTTCGTGTCATGAAGTGTTTTGGGCATAATTTTGGATTTACTGTGTTGTGTTTTTCTGTGTTTGTGTTTAGACAGGAGACCTGTGACGATGATGACGACTTCACTATAGGTTGGAAGGACGAGCTGCCTCCTGGTGTGCAGGGCTGTCTGAGGCCACAGAAGCCCGCCAACAGCTTCCTCAGGGTAAACACTAACACACAGCCTGTAGTTAGTTTATTGCTTTTTATTGCTTATTACTGCCAAAAAAAAAATGCACATCTGAAAAGTTGAAATTAGAAAAGTTGAAGTGTCTGTATAGAGTCTTGAGTGTGCCAATTTAAAAAAAACTTTGAATTTTAAATTATAATTAATCAATTATTTTAATACAAAATTTAACAAATACCTATGCAAATGCATTTCAATTATTCAATAAAAAGAAAAAACATTATTATTAGTTATCTCTTCATTATGCCTTAGTATGTTAAACAATATCATCCAAAAATAACAATATGTATCTTAAAATGATAAAATATCACTTTGTATCTCAATAAGTAAATATAACATATGAGAAATATGACACTGTTATTACAATAGGAAGCTATTATTATGTAATACTCATAGAAAAACCGTTTTAAAAATAAATAAATACAAATTTTAAACTATAGTTATATACATAACTAATTATATAATATAATGCTTGAATAATAAATAATATATTATTATAGAATGCAATGCTTGATACATATAATGCCATAATAAATGCTCAAATAAAAAAATAAAAAAATAATGAATTAATAATAAATAAATAAATACAAATACAAATGTGTAAATATATAAATACATGAATACATACATACATAAATACACAATCAAATTTAATATTTTGTTCAATGCAATTTATTGAGTATATTTATAAAATATTTATTTAATTATATATTTATTAAGCATTACATTATATAATGTAATAATTTATTTAAGCATTCAATTACATAATTAGTTATGACTTTGTACATTTAGTTTGGTCACATAACCCCAACAAGTACTATGAAAACTAAAAGAGAGATGCCAAGGAGGGTTTATATTTGTATTTTCCTGTTCAGCTTTCTAACTGGTATTTATGAACTTCCTCTTCTGACAGAAATCCAAGCAGTATTACAACTTTGGTGAGGATGAGGAGTTCCAGTGCTACACTGGATTTGACCTGGAGGGTTTTCAGTTCATCAACTGTCTTCCTGATGGGACATGGAGTCAACCAATTGGAAAATGCATCAGTAAGTTTGGTTTCTCATCAAGCAAACAGTGATCTGAGACATGAGGACAATTTCTTAAAGTCTAATCCTCATCATCAGCGGACAAAAATCTCTCCTCCCTTTTTCCTTTTTAGGAAAACTGTGCCTTCCTCCCGAGATCCCTGATGGCATGATGCTGTTCCCTGAAAAAGATGAATATAAAGTGGGGGAATCAGTGGGTTTGAACTGTATTGAGACGGGCCTGCGGCCGATGCCACCAGGCTTCTACAAATGCAGCGACAGTTCCACCTGGGAGCCTCCATTACCAGCTGACCTACGCTGCACTGATGGTACAGTAGATAAATTATTTTGAACGCCAACATTCATAATAAATCAGGAAGAACTTTCACATTACTTTTCATGCAGGTGTGCCACAAAAAAGAGGGAGATCCCAGTGGTTCAATTACATAACTAAATACATACATATATACATATGGACTTTCATCAGAGCCAAACTTAATTTCAGAACAAACCATTTAATTCAACAGTGACGGCCCACAAAGACTCTGACCCACCGCCATGACTCTGGTTCCGGGAGCTATTTTCCTTTCAGCCCAAATGCAGTTTGAGCTAGTATAGTACTGGGTTCAGCGCACATCTACAGTGAAATGTGGCCAGAGTTCAGACTGCATTTTGCGTGATGCAGCTGCAAATCATTATGGTGCGGCACAAGCCATAGGAACTAATGGGCTTCAGACCATAGCAGTGTCATTGCCCCGTTTGTTCTGAAAGGCTCATAAAGCCCTTGAACACCCACACAGGTGTTTTCAGTTAACCTAGTTGATTAGACCTTTTCTCAGGACTGTGTAGGTGTGTCTACTGTGATTGACTGACATCTTCCCAAGTCTCCTGTTAGCGTTGTTTCACCTGTTAAGGAGGGACAAAGTACACCTTTATCATTCTTAGTGATAGACGAACATTTATGATGTCATAAATTCCCATCAAAGCCCTGCCCACCTTCAACCCAAGCGAGGTCTAATCAGCCAGAATAACTGAAAACACCTGTGTGGGTGTTCAGGGGCTTTAAATAGTGTTATGCCAGGATCTAAGCCAGCCAACTATGAGATGAATTGTGTATTTGGAAAGTGGAAGGAAAGGCAGAGGTAAACAAGCTCCTCCATCAGAGACAACTTGTTGTTGACATTGCAAATAACAACATATCAACACTGTCAATATCATATGGCTTCTACCCTATGAATGGGATTTTAACTTCCAGAACCACACTTTTGAGCTCTGCAGAGGATGCTGCAGTTTCGGCACTGCATTCCTGGGACTAGTTTTTCATGTTACATCCTCATAAAGACTCACCTTATTAATAATGGTAAAATGGTAAATGGACTTGTACTTATATAGCGCCTTTCTAGTCATCTGACTACTCAAGGCGCTTCACAGTGTCTGTCACATTCACCCATTCACACAGACATTCACACTGATGGCAGTGGACATCTACATACCATCTAATCTAATGTAATCATTCACACCACATTTACACACCCATGCGCAGCATGGGGAGCAATTCGGGGTTCAGTGTCTTGCCCAAGGACACTTCGACATGTGGACCAGGGGGAGATGGGGATCGAACCACCAATCTCTCGAACAGAGGACGACCCCCTCTGCCACCAAGCCACAGCCGTCCCCAATAATGTGATGTAACCCTTACTTTAACCCCTTCTTTTAACCTAACCCTAACATACCTCTTAGCTAGCTGCTATCTTACCTCTCTGATAACCCGCCATCTAGTCCCTCAAGATTGTAGTCGCAACAACAAAAAGTAATCCCAGCAGTCGGTTTGCCATGTTGGTCAGACCCGGTCCAGTAGCCTACAGGAGACCGGAGTCTGTTTGAGCCTGTTTGAACCCATCCCCTCCGGCATATCGCACCATAAAAACAAGTATTGCAGAGGAGTTTGACTGACAGTTACCGTGAGCCGTTACCTATTAGAGCTAGATAAATTACATTAGCTTACGGATCAAGGAGAAACATGGTCATTTCAGCGTGCATTTTAATGCTGTTGAACACCTTTATCTCAGTCCATGGAGTGAATGCTTGGTTTATATTTGCCCGACAAATAACGCCCCCTTCACTGAGGCTCTGAAGCAAACTCCATTTCACCCAGTGCCAGCCTACAGTAGCTGCGATGAACAACAGGCAACCCTTGCAACCCGCAATGCCCAACGCTATTGGCTGGTCCAATGTAAACCGCACATGACAGAAAGTCATTGTCAAACCTGTCAAAATTCTTTTAAAATATTAATTCAGACTAAATATATATTTTTATGGAAAAGCAATACTTTCATTCTGTACCCTTCAAAACACCAAGTGGGTGTATTATTTAAAAAAAATATAGAGATTTAATAAAGATAACACATATTTAACCTTTACCCTTCATAGCCATCTGCTAACTTACATGTATTTTAACCGAACGTAAACCTTAACCCTTCATAGCTATCTGCTAACTTACATGTATTTTAACCTAACGTAAACCTTAACCCTTCATAGCTATCTGCTAACTTACATGTATTTTAACCTAACGTAAACCTTAACCCTTCATAGCTATCTGCTAACTTACATGTATTTTAACCTAACGTAAACCTTAACCCTTCATAGCTAGCTGCTAACTTAACTAACTAGGGTCATAGAAATAGGGTCCTAGGTTCTAAAACTACAGCTTCCTCTATTGCAGGGACATACATTATAATATAGGATGAGATACAACCTGCCATGGGTGTTTTTGAACACCATATTTGCTTCAAGGATGACGACTATCTGGTTGGTTTGGTAAATGCACATCTGGTTCCCCACCTCTGATAAAGTGCAGCACACGGCTGCTTCCCACGGCTTTTCTATGGGAAACATCAAGGACTGTCTCCCAAACAGTGGATGGGTAAGATGATACAGCTAATGTTTTATATAAAAATACTCCGAAGGAAATGACAAAGGTGTCTCTTGTTTCTGTGTATTCCCTGAATGCAGAGGAACCGTTTGTTCCTGAGGATCGATGTGGACCAGGAGAGAAACTGCAGGACTCTAAGTGTGTCTGTATTCAACGGGAAAGCTGCCTGTAAGTTTTAATGAACTGTGTTATTGAGGTTATTTTCATGTAATTTATATAAGGTCACTTTTTCAGTCATTCTGATGTGGAGCACTTTCAGTTGCATTTTATCCATTGTGGTATAGAAAAAAACATATTTTTTATTATATCAAATCTTGAACAGGTATTTATTATAAGACAACTATATGTGTGTGTGTGTGTGTGTGTGTGTGTGTGTGTGCGTGTGTGTGTTTAGTTCACAGCTGGACAGTCTCTGCATCCTGAACTTTGACATTGGTGTCACCGTGTCAATGTCCCTCTGCTCTTTCAACGCTGGTCGTTGCCACGGTGATCCACTTTTCTTTGTCAGCGAGAGCGCGTGTGACACAGCTGACTTGGCCAAATTGGAGTGGGCCATGTTCCGAGCCAACATGTCCTCTAAGAGCTCTATTCAGGAGCCCTGTGATCTTGACACGTGTTATGAATGGGAGACCTGCTCTGGTGAGTTTGTCTGACATGAAAGCATTATGGCATGCAGTCAAATATTTGGACTGAAAAAGAGTTGAAGAACTGAATTTCTGAGATCGGACAGATTCTAAGCGGACCTCGAGTATAACCATGTTATCTAAATCAGAGGTTTTCAGAGTGTAAGACGGGACTCCCCAGAGGGGCTCCAAACTGTTTCAGGGGAGGTCTTCGTGAATGGAAGTGAAGACACATTGGTTATAACATAAGCTATGTAAAGAAGATCACATAGAATATTCAAATAAGTGTAATAGTTAATGAATGAGTAAAAACATCAAACCAGATTTGATTATTTGAAGACTACATATCATTTTCCTAATGCTAATTCACGTCTGTCCTCAGCATCTAAGAAGTGTGAGTGCAGAGTCGCTCGGAACTGCCCCAAAGTTGAAGAGCACATGTTCTGTGTGAAGCTGACCAGGACCCAGAGGACTCGCAGCATGGACCTTTGTTCCATGGCCGCCCTCAAATGTGCCAGCTATCAGTTTGAGATACTCAATGAAGGCGCCTGTGAGTCCAGATGATCCTTCAATCGCTTTTCTGTGCCGTTGCACTCAACCTCTGAATTAATCAGACATCTGACATCACAGACATCATAGCACATTTTGCACTGTATATCTTTAAGATTAAAAGAAAACTACACTGGCAAGCAAATCCACCAAGAACCCGATGCAACTCAAAACCAAATGTATACACCTAACCCTGTGATGGAAAAGCCCAGAGCATTGCTAAATCGGGCTTAAACAGGTGGTTAAGGATGTGCCCGTTAGTTTGGGTGTGCATCTAGTGCCCTCTCAGAGCCTATTTTCCTAAAAGGCACTAGATGGCAGCTCAAGACAACAAAGTATCATTGGATTTTCACCAAATTTAACATTATAATACTGAAGATGACACAGAAATGTAACCTAACCCTAAAATAAAGGGTATATGACATTTGCATACCAAATTTGTGTCATTTATACACTTTTGATCTTGCGGATGCTTTGTAGATAAACTGTTGATATCTACGCAAAGATAGAAGGTTTATCAGATCACAGGCATCTTCAAACATGGGCCACACTGTTTGGAAAATGCTTTTCTCTACAACAGCTCTGAATACTTGGTGATGCAGTCAATCAAACCCAACCTTTCATGTGCACTGTTGACCTGATCTGACACACTTTTGAAAGATGAGTCAGTCAGTCAGGTGTAATTACAGGCGCAGAGTGGAATATTTACACTTGCTTAATGTGTTCCACATGTAACAATAAAAACATAAAATCATAACATTGTTATTTTATTTTTCATGGAGATTTTCACTGCACCTCTTGCTCACCATTTAAAACTGTAAGATACGGCATTTACTATTGCTATCCAAGAATATTTTTCAAACCATGATTTTCTTTTTTTTAATCTGATCAAGAGAAATCAAGATACTAAAGACCTAGACTGACGTAAAGAATGACTCAAATAAAGTGACAAAGACTTTCTTCTTTGATTAAATAGCATCAAGGGTGACACTTGGATTGAGGATTCAGGAAACAAATACAATATGTATGTCTCTCCATTCACATATTTTATGCCCATTTTGTGCATAAATTTCCTCAACTGCGCAAACAAGTCTTTATGCTTGATTGAGGTGGTTTTATGGAAAAAGAGTTGACGCACCAATACTACTACTACTGGCTAAGGCAACTTATTTTGTTTCCGATTATCAACCTCTACTTCTTCTACTTTGTTTACTGGAGGATTAGCCTGTAGCACCAACTTCTGACATTGTAGTCAAGTTTATTCAATCCAAACATGATTACATTACATTACATTTCATTTAGCTGACGCTTTTGTGGGTACAAACCAGAAGAGCAAGTCATTAAGTAGGTGCGGTAGCTTAAAATAAGCCGATCTATAGAGTGCTATAGATGAGTGCTTTTTTTTTCTATTAATCCTCTCCTTAGCCAAGGTGCAGTCAAAAGAGAAGCATTTTAGCCTGCGGCGGAAGATGTGTAGATTTTCTGCCTTCCAAATGTCGATTGGGAGCTTGTTCCACCATTTGGGAGCCAGGACGGCAAGAAGTCATGACTTAGTCCAGTGATACAGTCTTCCTCTCAGTGAGGGAGTAGCAAGCCGATTTGTCGATGCAGAGTGGAGTGGGCGGGTTGGAATGTACAGGAAGCCAGTGTAGGGAGCAGAGGAGCGGCGTAGTGTAAGAGAACTCAGGTAGGTTGAAGACCAGTCGAGCCGCTGCATTCTGGATGAGCTGCAGAGGTCGGATGGCACGGGCAGGGAGACCAGCCAGGACAGATGATAGAAACACACCTAATTTGCACACTTTCTTTTTTTTGCGACATTTCAAAAGTTTGATTAAAATAGTCTTAACAAGCAAATAGAAACATGAATGTGGGGCTACACACACACACACATACACACAGACACACACACACACACACACAGACACACAAACACACACACACATACATACACATAGACACACACATACACACACACGCATGTATCCAATAACATTTATTTACCATACCCACCATAGATGCATGGTTTACTTTTTTATGCAGGGATCAGGAATCTCTATGGGTAGAGAATATGCAGAAATATAAAATAACACATTTGTACTGCATGAGGAAAATAGCATGTTATTTGGCCCAAACTATATGTGATTATCATAAGGTGAGCATACAAATAAAATATGTCAGTGTAGTAAGGATATTCCATCCTGTTTCAAATTGTACATGTATCAAGTAATGTATTGTCCTACAGTCACTGATTTTTTTATTTTTCTTCTAGGACTCAGTAGTCAAGATGAATGATTTGCGGAACTGACTGGAGTTTTGGAGGTGTAGTTACGTAGCTCAGTGTATTCCTTAAGTTCATGGACACACTTACTACACAGCATCCAAGTTGAATCAAACACTTATTTACATCAACAGTGTTAATAATATACATACCACAATTACTATAAGATTTTAAAGATAACATATTTTGAATGTCACCGATGAAGTGCAAATCTATTCTCTAATATAGAGAGAAATAACCAGCAAAACCAACACAATATATCCTGAAAAAGTTTTATTGACTTCCTTTAACAGAAACTATCAATTTACAATTTACAACGGAACATTATGAGGAACTAATTTACTTCATTCAGCTTTTACAAAAGAAATGTGATTGTATTTACAATTCAGTCATTGAGAAAAAAGTCCATTTTATGTACAGAGTAGAATAAAACAACAACCATCTTTATTCTGGACAAGCATCAATATTGACAACATTGACCTGTTCCCCAGCACACCGTCTGGCTCCCACCTCACATTCAGTCATCGACATGGCAACGCTGCCGACACCTGAACTGGCACACAGGGAGACGGAGTCTTTTTGGCATTCTGACACGTTCTGACAAACGCATGTTGAGTCTAGAATGGAAAAGTAATGATTATATTTACAGATGCAGTCACACATATATATACATATCCACAGCACATATATATTGAAGAATATAAGGATTTGTTTGACCGTCATTCCTATCATAAAAATTGAGAAAGCTAACCATTGCAGGCAGACAATGGTTAGCTAGACTTATTTGGAAAATAAAACAAAAGTGAACAGTAACACACAGTTGTTGACCCTGTTGACATTGACCCTTAATGTTTCAATGAGAGATTATTCTCGACATTTCAAGTGTGCTCACTTTCTGTGGATGGATGGATGATCTATGGAGCCAAGGACAGTGGCTTAAAGTTTTGGCTCGAAAATAAAATTTAGCTTTAAAAACCTGAAATTAAATTAAAAAAGGAACCTTGGCATTGAAATACTTGTATTTTAAAAAGTGTTGACACTGAGAAAAGTTCCACTAGAAATAAAACACAGGCATTAAAAATGTATTCAATAAATTCATATGATTTTTGATGTGTTGCATCATAGAAATGGATGTGGCCACAGTGACATCACTTTGGCATTCGGCTGTATTTGGGTGAGAGGGCGGAGCTTGGGAGGAGCACTAAGCCAGTGCTACTTCAATGACGCTGTACTAAGCTAAATACTACACAGGGAAACTCTGATGATTTTCTGCCAATGTTCGGCCCATGCTGCAGTGACACAGAGCCGGAAGAAAATCAGCAGTTTCCCTTAAGTTACCAGCTAACATTAGCACTAGCTAGCTTGGTAACCAAGGTTTAATGGAATGCTGAAAAAGACATGATGCAGTGAATTATTATCTTTTTACATCATTTACGAAATGAACATTATGCTGTATTGAAGAACACTTAAAACTAGTGATTGAGACCATAAACTCATTGGGAAAATGTTTACTGAGGTAATAAATCAAGTGAGAAGTAGGGCCATTTTCTTGTCGAATCAGACTTTGATGTAGAATATTGTATGGTGTTCATATTATGGTCAAAACAATAAGAAAAAAAAAACAACTTGTAATAAATAGGATTTATCCTTTAAAGATAGTCCAGCAGACTCACCCTGACAGACTGTCCCTGGTTGGCAGTGTTCACAGGACGTGGACACCTCCTTTGGCCAGTTACAGCTGCTGTCACTGGCCAACTCAAAGCTCCGCCCCATACACCGCAGAGCTCCAAGCTGACAAACACCAAGTAAACGGGGTTGGCTCGAGCCGATTCTGGCACACAACTGCAGAGAAGTCCTAAATGAAGAAAATGAGGGAAAATACAGTGTTTGCAGTTTTTGGTACTTGTATGCAAGGCATTTCTATGTGTACTGCAGAAACAATTATCAAAAACATCATACTCACAAGCACTGAAATGGCATTTTACACACACACTCAGTTTTTCCTACGTTCTCCCACGGCTTACACTTCAGGCCTGATGGGGGAGAGGGAGCTGAGGGCGCTGAGAAGAAAATATAGAAAGCAGGATTGGTGTTTGTGTACTCCACAGAAACAAAAACCTTAAAGCAGCTATAAGAGACATTCTACAATAACTACATGTATATGAAAGGGGGCAGACATAGTGATGAACACACATAGAACTATTACCAAATTCTGCATCTCCCCTTAGCTCTACGGAGCTTTCTGGCCTGCAACTTTGGTGCTTTGGTTCACTCTCGCTGCTCTTATGATATAAACCTACACTACCTGCCAAGAACTAACAAAGTTAGCAACTAGCTGGTAAACATAGTGGAGCATTTAGCTGCTACAGAGCAAAAGAGTGGGTGAAGGCCAAAGACACAGCTAAAAGAGAAGGAATACGCACTACTCTACCCCCAAATTAATCAAAATTTAGTTTCATAACAGCTGAGGTTGCGGAAAACAGATAAAGAATAAGTTATTTTGATTAAAGCTTTACAAAAATGACATTGACACCAAGATTAAATGTACTTTACCGGCTTTACAATGAGCACTGGTCGGTGAAGGAGACCACTGCAGACTAGGACTGCACATGATCTCTGACTCCTCATTGTCCAGTACTGACCCCGCAGGACAGGACAGGGACACCCTGTCTCCAATCGGATAGGCTGTTTTGGTTGGTGTGGCTATAACATCATTGTTGAGCAGAGGACTCTCACATGTGGAACCTGGGATGGGAAGAGAGGGATTTAGAGCAAGAGGAAGTAAGGACATTACACATCAACATTGTGATTCCTAGTCAATGACAGAATAGAACTAAATAAACAACCCCAGACAGAGTTAATGACATACTTTTACAAATCATCGCTCCTTTACTCCACTTCTGGTTTTCAGTGCATTGAGCCACAGCACCCCCACTGAGGTAATAACCATTTATGCAGGAGTACTCCACCCTGTTTCCAACCAGGTAAAAGTCTTTGGGATTCTGAGGAAGAAAGTAAAACAGTAGCTATGCTCCAAACCACGCACTTAACACCTTTACTATTTGCCAAAAAAAACTACATAGAAACCAAAATAACCACAGGTTTACTACGGTTTTGCAAATATTTTTGGAACACAAAGAGCCTAGGGGTCTCCAAGGTTTAGATAAACTCACCTGAATCAATCCGTTCCTGAGGTTTGGGGGCGCTCCACATGTCTTTGGTGGAGTCACAGTGAGATTGAAGCACTGAGGCTCCATCATCCTGCACACAAACAGTTTTAAACTGTAGGAAAATACTACAGACACCATAAAAACACCTGAGTATAAGTACTGCTTTTAATCATGCTTTGGGGCCTGGTTCCCACGAGAATAAACATTGCATTCAAGTGTTGTTTTTGGTTAAGGTTAGGGTTGGGATAGATCTCTGTCTTACTGCTATTTGACAAACAAGTTTGCGTGTGCATGTGTCCTTACTGTAAGTACTGTATGTCTGTGTCCTCACAAGGCTTCTGCTCCATCGGGAGTCCGGAGCAGTGGTGGCCACCTCTGCTGGGGGCAGGGTTGTTACAGCTTCGGCTCCTTGACCTCTGACCTCCAGAGCAGGATCCCCAGGAGGACCAGCAGCTCCAGCTGCCATGGATCACCCCTGAGAGAAAGAAAGGGAGATGCAAACAAACAACATAATAAATGAAAGTGTATTAACTTTAAATTTGGATTAAATGTTGGTTCATCTTGTAAATCCGATGCACTAAATATTAAACCAAACAGGATCATTTTAAACCCATTCTTTACATTTTTATTCAATCTTTATGGGAGGAATGCTTTCCCCTCTTGTTTGCTTTTTAAATTTAATTCATACTTTAGTATCTATTGTATGTTTGTATTTAGATGCAACTGTTAAAAGCACCTGGCTCTATTTGCTTATTTTTTGCAATTAATATTTATCTTATGATGATGCTAACATCATGTTCATTTACAGCTTTGACCGAACAAATGTTTAATTGAATCTCTTTTTAAAAAAAATACTTTGAGCCCAATTTAAACCTTTTAACCAATGCATTATCCTGTCAGAGACTCTACGTTTGTTCACCTGGTTGTTCTCCAATCACAGCTCCTCTCTCACAGGCTTGTCCTGATGTTCCGGGCCGGCAGGCGCAGCGACACTCGGAGCCGGTCAGCAGTGGCTGGCCGTTGTTCTGGCAGGGCCGGCAGTGACAGGGGTGCTCCTCCGCCAGGTACTCCTCGGTGGCTCTTTTCAGGTGGAGCTTCTTCAAACCTGCACACTGCACCTCCTTCACCAGCTCATAAAGAGGACGCAGCTGAAGTAAAGAAGTAAAGAAAAAAATCCCTTATTCTTTACCACAATGGTTATATATATTAGCACGCCTTGCTAACTAGCTAACTGGTTACAGTAACCTAGCATTCCTATGCTAAGAATATCAAAATTATCATTCAGGTCAGATTTGAAAAAGCTACATTCAGGATTGAGACATCCACTGTGAGGGAGCCGGTTGAGGATGCTATATAAGAGTTTAGGCTTATGTCCAGGGACCCCAGCCAAACCCATCACCCGAGACAGACAACCCGAAAAATTCTGAAACCCGAAACAGGCCCAAATTATGAGCAGTTGTCCCAATTCTTGTTGTGTTCGACCCAAAAATTAGACTTGATCCGAGTTTTGATTACTTAAATAGCCTAGTAAAACATAGCAGTAACACATTGTGGCACCACATAGCTATGACATTGTTGAATTGAACAATGTATGGAGGGAAATTAAACCATCTATGGCTGACATGGAGCCCAGTGTCTTGCGAGCTGGTGAACTTCCAGCCAAAAAGCACAAATACGTTTCCGGAGTAGTGGGGAGAAAAATACAATTGATGCCTTATGAGATCCAAACTAAGTGTTTAGCAAAGTTTGCAGGTAAGAATTTGAAATTTCGCATGGAAGGCAGGCATGTACATATAACACTGGTTCTTTTTCCTAATGACACACAGTTGACTTTGTTCATGAATAAAAATAATCAATCATGAATTTTGACTTCTTTGTTTTTTACTGTTTGTTGACATTGAATGTGATGTACAGGAGACTGAGACACAATTGGAGTAGCTAACCAGATATACAATGCAGGTTTAAAGCCTGATACTCCTACCCTTTAACTATTTCCGCTATCTATTTTTCAAGGACACCATTGGTGCATCCGGAGCGCTGCCGAGGATGATGTGAGGTTTTTTTCCTCCAGACCTATGCTGTGGAGATAGGTCTGGCAATGTGAGACTACAGTTGGAGTAAATTAACTAATTTAAAGTAATTAGCTAGTGAGCTACAGCTAATGGAATGTGCCAACAATAGTCAAATTCCACTGGCAAAAAAAAAGGCTAAGATGACTGTCATACCTTCTGGTCTGTAACTTCAGGGAAGTCTTTGACAGACGAGGCCCAGTTGTCATAGATTTCCCCATTAGCCTCTGGGTTATCCAGATCCAGAATAGTGAGAGCGCTTGTAAAGGCAGGATCTCCTCCGTACACGTTGACCTTAACGGGCATCTTGTTTACGCTGCTTCCTGCAGACAAATGACAATAGAGCTCAGGCTAGACTGTGACAATATAAATTGCACGGATTCCTTTGATCCTCCAGGGCCCACTGTGTGATTTAACGCTCCAAATAAGAAAGCTTTCACTCACCGTGGCTGGATGCTAAAGCTTTTGTCAGGCTTTCACAGACAGTCTTGACTTTCTTCCTGAAGAAACGGCGTTTCACCTTTCTCCAACACCTCTGGTACTCTATATTTGTTGTACCTACACATATGAGGCAGGAGCAAAAGATTTTAAACAGTTCACATTTCCCCAATTATCAGCTGATACGTACCAATTTTTTTAGAGAATATAAACGGATGAAAACTAATCAATATAATAATAAAATATTAATAGAAACATCATCATTATTATCATTATCAAAGTTCTTACTGGACGATTTAAGTGCCTGGTGATCTAATTCCAACAAGGCTTGGTATTCGCCACCGAGTGAGCCCTCGGAGAGGTAGTGTGTGCCGTATGTCTCAAACAGCTGGCGGTAGGCAGAGTAGTCGTACGTGTACGGCAGCGAGGATAACGCCTTCCAGAAGCCTTCAGCCAGGGTCAGATACTGAGGGGCAGAGTTTTGGAACTGCGCCAGCTCCACTTTATTCTTCATGATTATAAGTCTGTAGGCCTGGACAATAGATATGAAAAGACTGGGATGTCATAATGCTGAATAGACTGACTGTGACAAAGCCCAAGGACAGTATCAATATATGATTCATGAAGCAGATCAGGTTATATCATTACCTTATTGTCAGTGAGCTCTTTGTGGAAAGTGCGACGGTCGTGTCCAAACAAGGCGTTGGCTTGGATATGCTGAATGTATGACCAGGAGCTGTTGTAGGATTCATCACTTTCTTCATTGTCTACTTTCACCTGCACCGCAAAAAAAGGCAACATTTGGTTTCAGGTGCTGCTAGTAGCTAATGAATACTTTACTTAGTTTCTAGCTATGCTAGCTACATTGCTCGAGGGACGACAAAATATGTCTGTCGTTCAGCTCTGTGAGGGTAATGAAGGTACTTCAAAATCATAGTCTTAAATAATAAGCTAAATACCAAGTTACCGGCTAGCCCTAGCTTGGAGAGGGTGGAGCTGGGCAAGAGTGCAAAGCTAAATGCCAAATTACCAGCTAGTTTGCATGCATAGCTCAAGTTAACATATAAATCGGAATGCTAATTTTGGCTAACGCAAAAACAAGCTCACTGCTAACAGTGCCATAGGCCTTGCTAAGCCTCTGTCCTGATTGACAGGTTGCTGTGATAGTGACTTTTCAAACACAAGGTAGCCACCTTAGCTAATCCATCCAAGTATTTAGTGGATGCTTTATCATCTTTTTGACTCTAAATGGGACCATGAAAAATAACATGCTGTATTGAAGAAGACTTGAAACTAGGGATTGAGATCATAAACTCAATCTAAAACTAAATGTTTACTGAGGTAATAAATCAGGTGAGAAGTAGGCTCATTTTCTCATTGACTTCTATACACTTGGCTTGACTTGTTTGAACCAGTGGAGTCGCCCTCTACTGAACATTAGAAAGAATGCAGGTTTAAGGCACTTCAGCATTGCCTTTACTTTCCAGGCCCTGAGGTTGACGCTTGTATAAAATATTTTGATTGATTGAAAAAACTGATACAAAGTATAACCTGCAACAAAGCAGGAGCAAAGTAATGACAGTTTACATCAGAAGGAAAATATAAAGCACATTAAAGTATTTACTGCCTAATAGTATTTTAATCATATCACATTTGCAGCAGAGAAGTCAGACCTCCGCTTCCTTGTTCGACTCACCTCAAAGTTGTACCTGAGGATGTTCTGTGGCAGTCTGTAATAGACTTTATGGTCACCACTGAACACCTTTCTGCACTGCCCTCCAAAGCTCAGAGTGTTGATCACACCTGCTCTCAACTTGCCTGTCAAGACGTTGTACCTGTGAAGCAACAGATCCATTTGATGGACTATTATACGAGGTGACATATTTTTCACCCCAAACATAACAAGCTTTTACAGTATAGACCCAGGTTTATGGTGATGGAGTTGTAGCTACTCACCCTCTGCCTGTGAAGTCAGAATTGGGAGGCGTTTTGTCAAGGTCACACGAGTAGTGGCTGCTGTCTTCATCACAGCTTCTCTCATCCAGACCATCCCCACAGTCCTGGTCTCCATTACACACCAGAGACTGGCTGATACACTGACCTGCATCAGGGATCAATAAAGTTCCTTCATTTCAGATTAACTCTTTTTTTAATTTACAATTTATTTACATGTAAAAAAAAAAATATAGAGATATATTTTTTTTTTATTATATTTGTATGTCTCCTTTGACTGTATAATGTGTAATAAAATATTGAGACAACAGAGACATAGCCCCGAACCCCTAAGCATAACCACAACCAAATTGTTAACTTCAATCCTAAAAATCTCGGTATGATCGTTGAACTTTTGTTTTTATTTCAATCATATTTAATGGTTCAGTCTGTGGGATTTAGTAACCAAAACTTCTCCTGTGTGCCAAGCATAATATGCACATGCAAAAAAATGGTTAAATACGAAATACTGTATGTCACAACATACCAGAGGTACAGCGGAACCTGTCTCCACAGTTTGTTGCCAGGGGACATCCTTTTTGTGGGACACATGGTTGTGTTTGTGTGGCTCCTCCTGAACATGGCACACCCCCAAACTGGGTGTACACCGCCACATGGCGAGTCTGCACCTGAAAAGGAAACAACAGCCATAAACATGAAATGAATAAAAGACGTGCACATGTGGGTTAGTCTTGACCAATCACGTTTAAGTGGGCTTAAGTTGCAGGCAGGTAAACAGTCTGTGTGGAGAGCAAAAGATCGGAACACACTGGCCATAATACAATCTTAAAACCCCCAAGAAAAGGTCCGATGTTCCCTGCTTTTCCCCAAAAAGGTCCTATGTTTCCCGTTTTGTTTTTTGACCAGGGAACAGCGGACCTTTTTAACAAAAGGGTTGGATGTTCCCCACTGTTCACAGAGAGGGTCCTGTGTTCCCCGGTGTGTTATTTTTTCCACAATCAGTGCCAAATTCCTTGGCAAATAGGCCTATAGACCCTAACACTACCCCCAAACCCTGCCCCTCACCCTCACCCTCACCCTTACTGTAACCTCTAGCCCTAACAAAATGCTGAATTAAATCCGCGAAAGGCAGCGGCTTATGCGACCGGGGAACCCGGAGAACATAGGGATGAATCCGCGACTGGCTAGCAATTGCATTTGCTTTCTTTAGCATATCACCATGCTTTGAGCATCACCTATGTGTGTCCTAACAGACACATAGCTCTTCCGATTTCACAAGTATGATTTACAATCTGATTAATAGATTTATTAAGGCTGAATGTTGTGAGCACCTGGTTCTGCAAACTTTTTCTGCAAGCAAATCTAGCAAGAATACACACTATAAACAATGTGATAGACATATTGTATGTGATATAAATAATCAACTATTCATCCCCTGCTTGCCAAGCCTTTTGATTTTGCTGCTCCACTTCCTGCTGTTTTCGTCAGTTTTAATTCCCCCATTTTTCACATGAGAAAATAAATGAAAGGAGGAGCCAACTCCCTGGCGCAGAGAAATGAGCTCCTGGTTGAAACAGTCAGAAGGTCGCTCACCTGTCTCTGGCTCTCAGGTGTCGCAGTGCTTACACACCCAATGAAAACCTGCAGTTATGCTGTGGGAACTCACCTCCCAACTGGGGAGAAAGCTTTGGTCCCCACAATGTTGGCCACTTAATTTGTAGTGTTTTAGGGTTAGAACTTAGTTCTACAGTTAATGTTAGAATTGTGCAGATTGGGTTAAATGTAAGGGTTAGGTATTGTGCAATTAGGGTTACCTTTTCAATTAGCTTAAGGCAATCAAGTCTATACAATGTCATCACAGTACGTGTGTATGTGTGTACCTTTGTACTGGAGCAGCCATCACACTCAGACCACTCTCCATAAGGGCCCCATCTGCAGTTCACAGGCGGCTGACAGCTAAGAGGACATTGACATTATCAAACAAACATTTACGTTATATTCCTCTCTTGAGAATCAGTCTTACAGTTACAACAGTAGGATGAGAGGAAAACAGTCCTTTCACAACATATTAAAAAAGCTGCATTCTTAGGTCCCAGGAGTATGGACAAAGTGGAGACATTTTTCACACCATCAGTACATTATTATATTGTAATGTATTTTATGATGTTGTAGTAAGATGTAACGGTGATTTGTGTGTACACCTACCAAACTGGAGACAAAAAGATGACCAACAATGCCACAGAAGACAGAGCAGCTACATCCAACTGTACACAAAAAGCAAGAAAACTGTTAACTCAATCTTAATAATTAAATATACGTATATACGGTGTATGTATATATATATATATATATATATATATATATATATATATATATATATATAGTGGCAAAGTGGAGATAGATAGCAGGATTGTTAATCAATTCCTTTTCTGTCAATTTAGGAGAAATACTGTCGGGTGAGATAAACTGATTTATGGTAGAATAGTATGGACAGTGTCCCCGTTTTATTTTAAGTTCACCTTATCCTACATTTGTTCTTCTGGCACCTTTGCTCAGATCACAGGCATTTTTTACTTTAATTTGTTCTCAACTGAACGCCTGCAGTTTTGTGACTGTCACTGACAAATTTGTCCTAAGACACCTGGCAAAATACTCAAAAACTGCCTGTTTGGTAGTTTGCACGACAGTAGGTGTCTCTAGGACCACATTTGACCATGATGAGACACACACACACACACGCACGCACGCACACACACACACACACACACACACACACACACACACACACACACACACACACACACACACACACACACACACACACACACACACACACACACACACACACACACACACACACACACACACACACACACACACACACACACACACACACACACACTAACAATGTGAAAATAATACGAGCATATCGCGGCTGGTAACATTACTTTCCAATTTTGTGGCAACAACTCTAAATGGTAAATGTGTTGTTTACGTACCTTCATGATGTGCTCCTCAGAGTTCAGCCCTCTCCTCTGGTCCAGGACTGAAACACTCAGGGTCATATAATCAGCAGGAGGGCGAGATTACTCAACAGATTCAGGAATTCCCCTGCTAATGAAATGTTCATCCATCAAATCGGAATAAGCAGATTCTTTTCTGCCTCTGTTCACTCTGAGTCATGAACAGAGACCCAGTGTTCTTTCCCACAACTTGACTGTTTCCACCAACACTTTGACCTTGTTTCCAGCAACAGTTTTGATAACCCTGTTTGCTTTGTGAGGGGTGCAAGAAGAAGAAGCATGCTGAAATCAGATTTTCTTTTTTCTTTTTTTTGTCAAAACAGCCTCACTGGAGTGGGTCAGACAGGAGTTGCATCACAGTTGTTTGTCCTGGATGAGGACGTCAGGCGCTCAGTTCAGTGCAAAGGTCAAAAAAATCCCATTCGGCCCGTTCTAATGGATTTTGAGTCTGCATGCAAGTATTCATTTATCCCCATTTTGCATGTGTTGCCAGAAACACAGGATCTTAATTTAAAACAGGTATTCATACGTTGTTTTTTTATTGTTTTATTGGTTAATTGAATTAAAAAATTGCATTGGTTTGTTTTATATTTTTAAATATAAACTCAGTTCCATTGATGAAGCAAAAGGTTCCATGTCATTTGTGATTTTAATAACATGTCAACGTGCTATATAAATACCGTGAAGGTATCAGAACACTCCACTCCACGAAGAGAAATGCACACAGCCACAGTCCCATTCAGAAACTGTGACTTTAAACAAGCTGTCAGGATATGGAAGTAAATCTGTCATCGGATTTTGAAATTAAAAAGCCATTGGATTTCTTAATGATAAAATGTTTCAACCATGAATTTATATTATTTTTCAATGTTCACAAATTCAATGTTAAAGAATCCAAACGTTAGAAATTCAAGGTTAAAAAAATCACTTCAATATACCAAATTCAGACGCTGTTACAGGTGATGTATGACACAAAAGACTCAGATAAAATGGAGATAGTTCAACAGCTGCTGCTGTTAGTAGGGGTACAACGGCTCCCACTGATGACAGTACCCGGAGCAGCTGCGAGCATCTTGCGGCAGTAGGTTTCCTCTTCCGCCGCCTGGCTAATTCTGGCGCATTTACAGTAATTTTAATGTGCACTGTCCCTGTTTTCAAATTAACTGAACTTAATATGTGGTGGAATTAGCAAAATAGCAGCCACTCTTGTCACAGCCCTCCTTGCTCGACCACATACACCTGATCTATATGTAGAATCGATTGTTTTCCTTAGTTCCAGATGTCAACACTGAATTTTGCAGCTGAATTTGGCATGTTGAATTTCTTAACGTTGAACTTTAACGTTAAATTATTTTATTTTTGAACTTTGAATTTTTTTAAATAAATTCTTTAACGTTAAATTTTTGAATAGTGAAAAAAATAGAGTTAAATTCAGAGTAAAAAAATTCAGAGACATAATTTCAATGCATAAATAATCAGTGCTAGAAATGCAATGACTTTTTTATTTGAAATTCACAAATTGACTTCATTATCAGGACTTCTGTACAGGTGTAATGTTACAACTATACTAAATATACTGAGAGCAATGATGGTGCAGAGATGCAGAGAGTGTAGATGCAGAGGACCATTGACCAATCAGAGCAGGCTGGACTTTTTTAGGAGGGGGTCTTAAGAAGAAAGGCGCTAAAATGGCACATTTCAGACGGGGTGAATACAGGTATATTCAGATAGAAATTATGAGAAAAATGATGTGTTTTGAACATTAAAGCATGAAAAAGAGTTCTGGTAGAAACCCAAAATACAACTATGAACCTAAAACTAAGAATATATTTAAAGTCCTTTGTTTTGATTAGGTCACAATTAAAACCATGATGAACTGTTAATTATTATTTGTCACTCAAGGTTTTTTCATTAAGAGTAAACTTAATATGCCTTACATCCAAACACATACAGCAACAAGTGACATGTCCAGGGGACTATCATACGATACAGATATGATGCAAGAAAATTCAAAAGCAACAAAAGGAAAGAAGAGCGGAAAAAAAGAGGACACGTAGTCAAAGTAAATAGCAATGTTTTCAGTCTGATTTACAACATGCAGTTTGTTCCAGAGAACAGGGACTGTCACAGTGTCACCTTCACCACAGCTGGATCTTAACCAATCATTAAACCTCTGCCTGATGCATGATGACCACAGAGGTCTGACTGGGTTGAAGCTAAGGCCTACATACTGTTCATAACTAATAGTGGTTGCCATCTTGTGGTGACTAATTTCTTCTTCAGGGTTTAGCACCAAGACACATGTGACATACACTGGAGATCAGAATTAGAGGACAAAGTATTAATACTTGGGTTTATTCTGAAATATTGTTTTTTTAATTGTTCCGAATTTGGTAGAATATCCACTGTGGCTATAACACTGCTGTACTAGCATTTATTTTAAATGGCATAGGCAATTCAACAAAAACCTTTATTTTGTAGAAAAAACAGTGAGAAAAATGAGAGAACAGTAACCACTGTGTTAGAAGAGAAGATTTCAACAATGTTTTCTTCTCTAGGATTCAAAAATGAACAGGAAGTGAAGAGGCCACAGCTTTGAATGACTTCAGCACATCTGCACCCACAGGACATCACTAGTTTCTCACACTGCTCTGCTTTGATCTTGGTCCATTCACACTTCTCATTCTCAGTCTCTTCCACAGTTCACTAACTGTAGTGGGTTTCTGAGACATTACTTTGTTTCAAAGGATTTTCCAGAGATTCTCTATGGGGTTTAGATCTGGACTCTGGGCTAGCCATTTCGTTGTTTCAATATTCTTAGCTTCAAGGAACTGCTTAACCTGTTTTGCAGTGTGACAGGGGACATTTTCTTGCTGATTGGGAGACAGTTGCAGCGAAGGTGTTGCATGTTGCTGAAGGAGGTTCACATAAACATTTGCATTCACACTGCTATGTAGCTGTACAAGAGACCCAACTTCTGCTGCAGAAAACATCCCCCAAACCATAACTCTTCCTCCTCCAAATTTAACTGACTTCTTCACACACTTTGGGTTCAGTCTTTCCCCAGCCCTACTCCAAACATAATGTGTCCCCATCATCTTACTCTAACCATTGAAGTGCAATCTGGCAAGTCTAGCCTTTTTATCTTTTCTGCTGCTGAGAGGTTTGGTCACTGCAGAGTGGACTTTCTGTCCAAATGTCTTAAATGACGAGACACTGTGTGCCGAGACAGATCCTTGCCCTGTTCAGCACTGTTTGAGAAACTTCTGCTGCAGTGTGGAACCGACTCCCCATTGAGTCTTTGCATAATCCTCTCCTCCATTCTGCTCATGACTGTGAACCTCTCTCTGATGGCTGTGAGGGTCACCCCTTCGGCAACCTGCAAGGTTTCAGTCTCCTTAGAGCAGCTTTCCATCTTGCAAAGTAAAGTGTCCAACATTAAGTTAATTGTCACCAGGTGCCAGATTAACACCAATAACTGGGAGGGATCTGAAAGTGTTCTCTAATTTTATTCACTGCTTAAATAAAGGTTTTTGTTGAAGTGCCTTGGTTATTGAAAACAACATGCTTGTACAGCAGTGGTATAACCACAACTGATATACTATCAAATTCTGAACGGTAAAAAATTACAATATTTCAGAGTAATTTAATAATTAATATTAATTTTCTCTAATTTACCTGTTTTCACCACAGATGAAGCAGACAGTGGAGACGCCATCTTTCCTTTCTGGTCTTGGGACATTTTTAAACATAACTCTTACCCTCCGGCAGTGGCTGTGGTTGGGAATGTTAGCCAGCCAGGGCTTTGTTTTGAAAACTGCAATCAAAGAACCGGCTTGGCTCCACCTACCATCAGGGGCATAGCACACAATTCTGGATGGGATGGACATTGTCTATGGGCCCCTCGCCACATCCACAGCTGAGAATGAAAATGAGAACATCCTGTTATTCACTAAGAATTCAGCAAGTGTGACAGCTGATGTGACACACCGACCAGAACACTACATTGGGAAAGTAAGCATTTTCCCTGAACTTTTGATTCACACATTTGAGATAAACATATGTACTAATATAACAAAAAAAAAGAAGCTATTTTGTCTCTTAGGATGATTTTTGTGATTGAAGTTTCAAAGCTGCTCAACCAAAGCTGTCAGTTTTATAATGACATGAAGAATGATGATGATTGCACACAAAGTTTTTTTTAGGTTGAGTCTAATATTTTTAGACCATATTTGACTAGGCAAAATACCAATGTGGGTGGAGTTCCGTAAGGAGTATTTACAGAGAGCTTTCTTCAGATGGAAACATCATCAACGCACCCATTTCAAAGACTTTGTACTTTGTAGCAAGCTGGCAGAGTAAAGTCTGTTTAATGTCCAACTGATTTGGAAATTCACTTTCTCACGTACAGCTCCAGAGGGTCATGTATAGACAAGACCAGATTTGCAGCGCATGTGTGAATCAGTTAAGGTGCACTTACACTGTCCATACGTACCGTGCCCAAGCATGTTCACGGCTAAAGTCTAGTGCGTTTGACCAGTGTGAGTACTAAGTACCGCGCCTTGGTGCAGGACACGTGCCAGCCACGGCCCGTTTGGGGGAGGTGGGCTTTTGTAAAGCACATTTGCACATGTACAAGCACGAGCGTGCGCACGAGCACGAGCACAAGGCCTACGGCGGTTCTGACGTAATTTTATGTGCGCCTATTCGGACATAGAAAAAAGAAGGACGGACCATGCGCGGACATTTAAAACAATGGCGGCGAAAGGTTCACGTTGGTGTGATGTGGAGGTGGAGTGTTTACTGCAGATTTGGTCGGATAAAAATATTCAAAAACAGTCGACAAGACACACAAAAACTCTATGGAAAGATTTGTAAACAAAGCGACGCATCGAGATGGCGTCAATCAATGCGTGTGACGTGTTATGGCGTGATGACATATAGGCCGTCAAGAAGCATTCGCCGAGGCCCAGGTAGTGAGAGTACACACGGGCCTGGGGGGGGGGGGGGTACCCTAATGCACGGGGCACGGTATGGATGGACAGTGTGAGTGCGCCCTTAGAGACTAGCTGGAGAACACAGGGGAGCATTTAGCAGAGTCAGATACTTCTCTCAGGAGTAGGTGGAGACCTAAACAGAGTTAAAAGTAGAGTGAATAATACACTTTCATCAAGTGGCCAGAAGCACAACTCCAAGTGTTTCTGCTGGATCTGTAAATAGACAACTGTTTATATCATATTTGTGTTTTGTTCACAGCGTGTATCCAATGCATCACATGTTTAAGTCAGTGAACAAGACATACAGTAAGCATTATTTACTCAAGTTGACTGGGTGTGTCTTACATCTGTGACTCTGTGTGTGCTATTCAAAGCATGAGAGAGTGTGTGGGTGGTGCCTAAAGTCGGTCAAAAACAAGTTGCTGACATGTGAGTGAGTAAGACTCATAAACTGAACAAGACCTGAAACATGAATCCACAGGCTGAGAATCTAACACCGTTGATGGGCACTCCCAGTACACATGGACAAACTATAATAGTTCAAGTTAAAAAACTGCAGCAGTTGAATTTCAGTACATTTGATGTGGCTTTTTTTAATCCTTTGTCGGGTTGATCATAATTTCCTTCTGTACTCATTTCAGAACTTTCCAATACAAATGCAACTAAAATCCTTATTTGTCTAGTGATGAATCATATGGGGTAACAACTAATTTGGACTAATCGATTCATTTTACCACAGTATTTAACGTTAGCCAATCTTCAACTGGGAGTCTTTCTTTGAGCGGTGTGCAAAACCTGGAGACAGACCCGGCCCAGCGTCCTACAAGAGACCGGAGTCTGTTTGAGCCTGTTTGAAGTATTGCAGAGGAGTTTGACTGACAGTTAGCGTTACTGTTAGCCGTTACAGATAATTAAACATAAAAGTGATGTTACAGATCAAGGAGAAACGTAGCCATTTTAGCCTGTGTTTTACTGCCATTGATCTCAGTCCATGGAGTGAATGCTTGGCCTATATTGACTCTGGTTTTTGCCCGTCTCCCGTCACTCAGCTGCTGGGACAAAAAGCAGCCGCAGGATTGGCAAACTCCATTTCACCCAGTGCCAGCCTACAGTAGCTGCACCCAACAACAGACAACCCTGGCAACCCGCAATGCCTAACGCTATTGGCTGCTACCATGGAAACAGAACGTGACAGAGAGTCTTTGTCAAACCCGTCAAAAAAAATAAAAATTAATTCAGACTAAATATATTTTTATGGAAAAGCAATACACCTCCAAACGCCCCATGGCTGTATTATTATTATTGTTTTTTTAATATACCTTATAATACATTTTCTACGTATTCAACCTTTAAGTAAAAAAAAATCTTCTCCCACCACTGTTGACAGGTCTTTACACAGGGAGGGACTAACTTGACACCATGAAGACCACCTCATGTTTCAGACAGTTCTCCCGGAGGTCTGCTGGTTGTTGTCCCGCTGTACCCGGACTCCACCGACAGATGGCGCCCCTCTGCCTGACTCAGGAACAACAGGAGATGGTTACAGCTGTACTTCACACACACACAAACACACACACACACACACACACACACACACACACACACACACACACACGCACGCATGCACACGCATGCACACACAGACACACACACACACACACACACGCCGTCAGCCCGTGAGCTGAGGCGGGGTTTCTTCGACAGCATTACCCCTCCGCCTGCATGGCTCTCGGTGGTTAAACACATTCCTGGTCGGTTTGTACAGGACGTCCGCGGTCTGTTCAGGAGGACTGTGGAGTTCATTATCTGTTTGTGATTTCAGTGTTGCTGTTGTTTTACCAAGCCAACCCGAGAGACCTTTAGGACGGGCACACCACAGCAGCGGTGAGTTTAGTTCTGCATGTCCGTGTGTTGACCCACCGCATCAGATAACGCGTAATCACGCACTGAGATCCTATCTGCCTTATGTGTAGAGTGGAGGCAGCTCCCTGTGCGTTATCGGGACAGCGTTTTAAGCTTCATATCTCTATTTTCCTCCACGAGTCTTGCACAAAACCGGTGGGGAAAAACCGGTCAGAGCCAAGCTGGAGCGGATTAAAACAAAGTGAAGGAACACTTGTTAAAGAAGCTCGTCCAGATTTAAATGTGATAAATCTACAGGTGGTTAAGTCTGGAAGTATCGTGTGTTTTACTCAAGAGCCCATAAAGTTCAATTTGGAGTTCAATTACTTGGTTATGGTGCAGTTTGAAAAGGACACATCAGGCAAACACATCATGCACATAATGACATTTTCGGCTATATTTCTACCTTCCCTATTCTTTCAGGAAACATACAACATTTAATAAAAGTTTATTTGTATTTTGTATATTGTGTATTTGACTATAATGTGTCTATTTGTGTCTGTAGATTTCTCATCATTTCACCAAAAGTTAGCATTACATAACATTATATATCATTTGAAATATACAATTTCAGAAAACCTGTAATGCAAACAAAAACTATCAGCTGGGGACGTTTCATTGTGATACCTGTGAGAGTGTGAAAATGTCTGATGGCTGTTTTCTCTCAGAAACCTCCACTTTAGAGCACTTAACATACACTTAACTTTCCAGTAACATTCCTGTCTGTACTCTGAATGATTTTACAGATAAGAAATAATAACTCATTTGCATATTTAAACATACAATTTCAGAAAACTGAAAAAAAAAATACAAAACTTATTTGTCATCATGTGGATAATCGACTGTGGAAGTTTGACGTTGATATCTTTTAGTAAAGATGTCTGACTGATACTGTACAATATATCTGTAATAAATAGATATTGTCTGCCAGTATGTCAGCTCTAGAAGAAATACAGTACGATTTCTAATAAGACATCCATGGTGGGGACCAGGCCTAAGGCTTAAATTCATATCTCGATGATAACGACATATACTGTGTCACGATATCGAATGTTTTCTGGTAAGTCAATATACAGTCCATAAGAAATAACCACAAAAGAAAGCCTGCTTATGCTTGAATTGAATATGTGACAGATCAAAAGAATTCTCTCGTAATAAGGACTTTTGTGCAAAATGAACAGAACGGTTTCAAGGGATATTCTAGAGAAGACAAAAAAAAAATGAAACTGTACAATGACTTTGTTTACATGCATGTGCACATGCTGTTAAAACCAAACTGGTTTTCAGGTCAATTTTAGCATGTGCTTGTCATCAGTTTAGGTGATGTAACTGTATTCCACGATACTTCGATATATGATTTCATTGCAATTCCATTCAAAAACGATACATTATCATACGGATTTGGCACCAGCCTTGAAGGACCGTTGAGGAGTTCTCCTCATTGACAGTGGTGTTGAGATGTAAGACGGCACCTTTAGACTAAAGAGCAGCAAATTAAACATTTCATCATATTTTAAAATTAAAATTCCAGGAATTTTAAAATACAATCAGTGGTGTAATACAATTCTAAAATGGTACAATGCTAAAATACAAGGTCTGAAATAAGGCTTTTGAATGGAGTGTCGAAGTTTAAGGCCTTTTGTAGGTTATCACAGAAGTGCACTGTAGAGGGTTTTTCTAGTTCAGTTCATGGAATGTAGAGCAATAACCTATAGGAATGGAAATTGATAGATTTTATTAATACCAATGCCTGTATTGATTCTGCTAATCGGTCTGATTCTTAATCGATTCCCTTACTGATTCCTGATCAGTTTTCTGTGTTAAAAAAGACGGCTTTTACCGGTTTTCTGCATCTGAAACTGTTTTATTATCTGAGTCGGAAGCTAGTGTGGATGAAATGGGAGAGTTTTTATGCAGATTTCTTTCTTATTTATGCTTTCAAAGAACAAATCTGCTAAGCCCGGCTGTGTGGTGCTCATGATATATTCCTCTTCATAATAACTCCTTCTTGTTGCTATTTTCCAGCAGCATCTCTAAAAGCCTATTCTGTGAGCGAGTAACAAGATTATACGGTTGATACGTTCTAATGTCATCATACAGCAGGTTTCTCAACCTGTATGTCCCCTTACCCTAGCTTTAGGTCCCAGAATTGTCATGTGCTTGAATAGTCAACATACTGTTTTTTAAGGGCAACCTATTCCTATTTTCAAAGTCCAACATGTTTCTCCTGTGGTCTAAGACAGTCCACATATTAGTGAACATGAGAGTGCCCGAACTGAAATTTGTGACGTCATCACATATAAAGTGTAGAACTGTTCCAAAGACAATGAATTGAGAAAGATGTTACAGATGACACAAAATGTTTTGAGCATTTGGGGCCACTTTCTGTTGCACTGAGAACACTACAGGAGAAGAAAGCTCATCTGGGTATGAAAAAAAGAAAATCAGTCTCCATTCATTGTCAATGGAGCAGCTCCACACTTTATATTGGATGACAACTCAAGTGGGGGACTCACTTCTCCAGTTTCTGGCTTTAGAGAGTAGTTCAGATTCACAAATATTGAACTTTCATAGGCCATGGAAATAACATTTGATTTCTTCATTATTCAGTATTAGGAAGTGTTCCCCTTTTAAGAGGTCTTACAAATGTCAATGTATAAAGTGAAGTAGGGATGGCAATACAATTAACAATTTCCACTGCAAGGTTTTCCCAAGCTTTACGTCGTGACCTTGAGTATGTTTGTATCCAAGCATCTAAACAGAGGTGTTGCATCTGCAGCACTGATGGAAGTTGAGTCTGTTCGTGTGTGTTATCAGCATTAGACATCCCAGAATGTAAACACTTGTCTGTTCCCATCACACAGATGTGAACAGAGACAACAGAGTAATAATGCTGTGACTACAGCAAGGTCTATGTTGGTGAAATGGACGTTGTCATGGCCCTAGCAGTGGAGATGCATAGAACTGTTTGTTTAGCCTCCACTTAACCCAGCACAAGTGGTGGAAGATTATGTAACAGCAATTATATGTAGCATGTTGCCTATGTGAACCTAGCACAGAGCTGATTGATGCTGAACTTTGGAGGTCGATATAGATAATGGAGAGGAAAAAAGTAATCCACAATCAGAATTTATCAACCAATATTTTAACAACATACAGATCCTCAGGCAGAGGCCTCCTGTCTGTTCCCGAGTCCAGGCTGAAAACTAAGGGGGGGGTAAAGCCATTGCCATCCAGGCCCCGAGACTCTGGAACAACCTGCCTGAGGACATGAGGCTGTCGGACTCAGTGTCAGCTCTTAAGTCTCATCTAAAGACCTATTGTTATTGCATGGCTTACTCTGACTTTTTTTTTAAGTTGTCTTATTTTGATTATTGAATTACTTGTTTTGTTTTTTTGTATGTTTTATGTGCTCTTGTAAAGTTTGTTCTATTTTGCTTTGTTTTATTGTAAAGCACTTTGTAACTATGTTTTGAAAGGTGCTATATAAATAAAGTTATTATTATTATTATTATTATTATATATTATTATTACTATAAAGAAGCCTTTTTGTAAGTAGCCTTAATATGTGGCTAAGTTGGGCACGATACTTAACGATATTTCTAGTTTATGAAGATGACAAAATATATTATGTTGATTTATTCGTTCATCAATCTATATTTGACCTATCCAACTCTTCATTTTCCATGCTATAATGAGAATTTGAAGAGAAAACAAATACTGCAAAAATGTTTAAAATTAATTAAATTTTAAGAAAAACAGTATATATATATATATATATATATATATATATATATATATATATATATATATATATATATATATATATATATATATATATATATATATACATTAACACCAATGCTGATACTGTACAATATATCTGGAATAGATAGATATTGTCTGCCAGTATGTCAGCTCTAAAGAAATACAGTACTATTTCTTATAATACATCCATGGTGTGGACCAGGCCTAAGGCTAATTACTGGAGTGTCATATTTGATAACGAAACTTTCAATTGTATTTGACCCAAAAGTCCATTGTTCTCGAGTGAGGTCAAGATCATTTGATACCTCACACCTGATCTTAACCATTCACACGTATACTTTCTCTGAGAGAGAGAGAGACTTAAAATGAACTCCTCGGTTAAAAAAGTATTTACAGGATGAATACATGACATTTGTATGAATCCCTACAAGGCTCAGTACAAACACGATCCAAAGTTGTAAGGATCACGCGCTCGCTGGCAGGAGCAGCACTGTTGGCTGGAGATGGATGTCACGCTCAGAACCACACTGTTCTTTCTAGGAAGGATAAACAGGGTGAATGGAAACTGAATAAGTATGCTCAGATTCTGATTTCAATGTGCTGGTCTTCCCTGCTGTCCAATAAGTGCCATGTACTGTAACCATTAATCACTTGGATTCTTTCTTGGAAGAAAATCTACATTTATGTTTTTGCTTGTGCTGAAAAATTGCAGTAGAAACATTTTTTTTTTACATAACAATATGAAGAATGATAAAAAAACGAAGTTGCATCTGAAGGTGAAGCACTCAAATAAGTTGAAGCGACAGTTTGAACAGAATTTGTGAAATAAGTTAAAGTGGAAGGTAAAATAAAAGTGCCAGTTGTTGAAGCTTCAGTCAATGAAGTTGAAGGATTGTATCAGTGGAAGTAAAAGTGTTAGATGAAGTTTAAGCATAAACAAAACCCTGATAATCAGTTGAAATTTCAACACTAAAAAAAAAAATTCTGAAAGAAGCTGGAGCAGTGAGAAAGTTTTGAATAGTAAATGTATATGCAGTCACCCCTTAACCGGGGTGTAAGACACGAGTAAAACAAACAAGCATCCAAATGGAAATTATCGTGGCTTGCAAAGTTAAGTTATGTGATTAAGTGATTTATTGCTTAGTGCGACAGGCCTATTAAGCACTGAGTGAAGTTAAAGTAGAAGCCATTTCCTCGTACAGTATGAACACCAGACATTGTCCAGAGTCTGCCTTTCTCCCATGTAGCACACAACAGGTAGATGCTTCAGTTGCTTCTGTAGTCTTCTTCAGTTTCAGAATGTCCCTCCACTGGTCATCAGTAATGTCTACCCCCAAATCCTTTTCCCATGCATATTTATGTGAGGCAGTGGGGACTGGGCTTAGAAGAGCAATCTTATTATAAATGACAGATATCAGTCGTTTTTGTTGTACGTTGAGAGACAGGAATTGGTCCATCTCGGCTTCAGGGGGTGGTTCGGAAAATGTGGGAATTGCTTTTGGATAAAGTTTCTCATTTGAAATTACTTAAATGTCCATTTTAACTGATTTGGACACTTGTGTTCTCACATACAGCATTTCTGGGTAAATTCTACATGATTTCAGGGTTGCAGCACAATGTGTGAAAAGGGCTTGGTAGTAATAGTAATGATGCTGAAAGAAGTTGACATGGAGGCTGAATTGTAAACATAAAGTTACAGCAATAAAAGTAGTTGAAATGTTAATTCAATTGTAAATGATAAAAAAAGAAATTAATCCTGCAAGAGTTAGTGTGAAGCCCTAAAAGGAGGCAGTGTCAGTTCAAGTGTAAAAAAAAGAAGCAGATATAAGTTCCAAGCATCACTAATTCAAATGACCTGCATGAAAATCTGAAATGAGATCCTTTTGAAAGCAACCAAAAGTGTGACTTCCCATTTAGAAGTCAAATAAATCAAAAGCCTTTAGAACTTTAAAGCAATACATCAGTAAGTATCCAGTTTAACGGGTTTATGAGGTTCAGAAGGCAAAAAGCAGTCTCTGGAGTTCTTATCCCAAAGAGTTCAAATTTCAAGTATTCAGCAAAATATCTGCAACATGGGGACAGAGTTCCTCCAGCTGGATGTTTGGATATAGAATAACTTAACATAAGCTGCTGGAGTAGGGTTTACAAATGGAAACATTCAGTCATTTGATGAATGCTTTTATCTAAAGCACTTTACAGTTCTTTGGCTCTGTACAGTTTTATCCTGGGTAACCCAACTCTCCTCTGGAAAAAAAAAGTTAAGGAGTGTGTAATATTGGTAGTGGGCTCGGCATTCACAGGGTGTGTGATTCATCTGTGTGGACTGCACTGAGAAACTAACATTCGCCACATTTCCTCGACAGCTCAACACCATGGCAGCCGCTCTCACCGCGCTCTTCTTCTTCCTTCACATCTTCGCTGCTTCAGCACTGGAATCAGCCTCTGGGCAAGGTATGTTTCTGAATATCTATAAGAAGATTAGAATTTTAAAACGTGTTGGCAGTTGAAGACTTCAGACAGGTATTATATAATGTCTATTATATAACATACAGTACATCAACACAATGTATAATGCTGTTGACAACTTTTATCCTGGCGTTGATCATGCTTTCTTTGACATCTGGTGTTCATCTGTTTTGTTTGGAATCCGAAATTGCACAACACTAGGTGATCCAAGTCTTTTGGATAACTCTGCTTTTAATGAGCCACAACACTATAATATATTACAAAACATGTATAGTTGCATGGTTACTGTGTGCTCTGTTCTGCTTTGGCATTCAAATGGATATGAAGCGTGTTGCACAACAGCGAAGCTCTCAGCAGAGAGAGAGCAGCCAGCACATTTCTAGTGAAGTGGCTTACCAGGAATTCTGGAGAGCAGAGAGTACTCCACTTCTGAACAATGGGAAGCTGTTTAGTGTGTTTATGCCCCCCTTTCTAGAAAACCCCTCAGTGGGAGTGAAAAGGCTGTGTATTTGCATATATGAGTTGTATTTTCCCCACAAATATAAACTAGATAGATATAAACTTGATTAGGTCTGCATTTACCATTAAAGTCACACAAGGACATCCTGTGTTTTATCCTGTTACGTAACACTGTCCGTAGTTTAGCGGAGGTGTGTTCCCCTCTATTTCTGTTCTTCTGCCGTTCCCATGCCTTTTATGAACAAGGCTGATATGTTCTGACAGGCATGTTTTGCCCCTGTAGCATACCATAATATGCAAGTGAAAGCTTTTAACCTGCCGAATTGTTCATTGAAATCAAAAGCTTTTGAATGCAGACTTGGTAGCAGGTTTGCCAACTTTTAATAGCCTGCAGATTTCTGAATCGCTGCCTTCATCTCAAATTTTGTTGACTGATTCAAACTGGTTTGGTGTCACTGTGGTGAATGGCTGCTTGCTGGCTCCAACCCCCCCTGATAGGGACAAGCGGTTGAAGATGAATGAATGAAAAATGAATGAATGGCTGATTGTGAACATGATTTTTAAGATTGGAGATTGGATATTTCGCCCTGAAATGCACCCCTCTCATTAGCCTTTCATATACACAGGCTTTGGCATTTGATCAAAGAACCTCTGTGATTTCAAAGGGATGTTTTGAATTAAGAGTTACATGTGTATTGAAGTCTTGTATATACTTGCTTGCTTATGAGAGAATCCCAAACAAACAGTGGTCGCTCAAAATAGCTTCCCATCTCCCAACTCTATTGGAGCACCAGCCGCCGGAGGTATTACTTCTACTAATTGAATGGCCCCTGTAAGGATGAACATGTGTTTCTTCCTCCTCGCCACCTCAGCACATTAATATGTCACTCAGGAATCAGGACATTTGTTCCTGATGTGATTACGAGGTCATATTGTCGCTCGTCGCTTCCAGGCATACAGGCTTTTTTTGTTTCTTTTTTAATGTTTTGCCCATAAGGCTTGTTAGGTCAATACAATGTTCAGTAATCATTGTTAAGAGCATTGTGGCTCTTCGCCAAGGAAGGAAATGGCTTTTTCTAAATGCAGATATTTCCTCTGATTGATGTCTGAAAATGTGACTCCAAATAACTGTTTACCCTGTGTGGTCACAGGAAAGACATTAATGAAGGCTTCCCAGATGTTTATAGATGCTATAATAGGAAAAACACACACTAAAGATAATAAACTGCGTTCTACCAGATATTACATGGGATCTGCTGGAGGTATGAGTGAGTCTTTGTGAAGGACATTTTATTTCCTTCCTGCTTCCTTTAAAATCATTGCTGAAGGAAACGCATCTGAGCTTATCAAAACAGATAGAGCGAGGATGTTTTGTTTAACCCTGAAATAGACTGTGTCGGCAGCACTCAGATCATGCTGTAAACATGTTTACTTTGCACGCTTGGTAGTTTGCCTCAGAAAGAGTTGTATTGTAATGAGAATACCCTGTAAATGGATATTACCCTCGTGGAAATTGTATGTGTGTTTTTTGTAGCTCTGATGGCTGCGTTCTGAAAATACTCAGCTTCTACTGCGCTCATGTTTACTTACACCAGGGGTGAACTCTGTCTGGCAGCTGTTGAGCAAACACAGCAGTACTTTGACAAGCACACATGCACAGAAATGGAGGCTTGCGAGTTGACATATTGTTACAGTGTATTGGGTCAGAATTAAGCACCATGGAGCAATCCAAGTTTCCCCCTTTTGTTTTCTTTATACCTTTCTCACTCACTTAGTGGCGGAAGAAGTATCCAGTAGTTCAGTAAAAGTAGCAAAATCGTTAAATGTTAAAATACTCATAAATCCTGCATTTAAAGTTTTACTGAAAGTGCTGAAGTATTGTCAACCAAATGTGACTTAATTTTTAGGCATACAAAAAAAAATACCCCAATATGCCATTGTTAAATTGTATGTTATAGCCAAGCAACAATTTAAAATCCAAATATATAAAATTTAATAAAGCAAATTAAAGCATTTCATTCAGGATATGAACCCTTGGACTATTTACGCCCCCTGGCACTTCACTCACTAGAGAAAAAAAAGTTGCAAGATACCATAATCCAAAACATAACATATAAATGTAATTGGTTGGAGACATAGTTACAAATAAATGCGCTGTACAGAACATTTTCTGGAAACTCATTTGAGAAGCCAGTTACAGATAAGATGTTTGACCAATCTCAGAACCTGGCGGCATCAGGCGCATGATGGTTCAGCCTCCGGGTTCAAAAGCCAGTTTTTACAGACCGATTAGCAACCAGATTCAGGTCGAGATGACACTTTGGTTAATCTTTACAATCTCAGTGCATATGTTATCATATTGTCCAACCCTAAGTACCTCAAAATTACACTTAGCCCAGAAGTTGCACAGTACTTTAAATCTGTAAGTGGGTCAATGATATGATGCCCATTTTCTATGTCCATAAGGTTGAATTTAATTTAAAAATGTTAAAAAACAAATGACCTGTTTACATTCCTTTTGAGAAGCACTGTTCTAAAGATTTTGGTTTTAATAATTTTTGAGAGAATACTTGGAGGATAATGGCAAAAAAGTGGTGTAACTGTCAAAACTTTGTACCAAAAAAATTTAACTTGCTTAAAAAGGTTTAATTTCTTAATAATTCATAGTTTAAACAAGTGTGACATAACCCTAAATTAGAGGTTATTATAAGCACATGAAATATAATTTTACATATTTTGAATATTTATTTGAATCATTTTGGGAACCTGTCAGTCGAGCTAATTTCATGAATTATCAAGTGGCATTAGATAAGATAAGATAAGATAAGATAAGATATGATATTAGGCAGGATATGTGGAGCAGTGCTGATTGTACAGTCTGTACAGCTGCAGGGAGGAAAGACCTGCGATACCACTCCGTCACAGACTTTGGGTGACACAGTCTGTCGCTGAAGGAGCTCTCCAGCGTTGTTAAAATTCCCTGCCACTCAAGGATGCTTTTTAAAAGAGCTTTTCAAAGTTTCTCATCTTACCAACCCTTTTCATCATTGACCCAAGTTCTCCCACTCACCCAAAAAACACGCAGTAAATCAATACTACGCCGTCATACCAACACCATCCACACGTCCTCATGTATCCTGATGAAGGGAGCCACATAAATGCTCTGCATAGCTGAGGGTCAAATTGATTTTTCTGTTTATCCTGAGCTCAGCAGAGTTCTGAGGATGAGTCTGGGATCTGGTAAACAAGTTATTTTTAACCTGTTACTTCCATTCTCTGAAGCACCCTAAGCGGGCCAGAGATATTCATCATCTGCTTTGAGTGCTGCCTCTCAGCTGTGAAGGGGCCATCTTGTCCTCATATGTCTCAGTACTCAGTCAGCCTGGGCGTGTGTGTTGTTCCTTTCTGACGTGTTGATGCACTGAGCTGACTGTTGCTACGGTCCCCAGAATCATTGATCACAAAACCTCCTGGTAATACTATCAGCAGTGTTTACTTAAATGCAACATAAAAAAGGCTCCCTTGGCTCTTTGTTTGAAGGGCCAGTTCACTCATTTTAAACAAAAATACCTCCTCACTTACCTCTTCATTCAGATAGTTTTCTAAGAAAGAAATAGCCTATAGAGGCGGTGACATGCACTAGAAAAGAAAGTGTACCTTGTAGGGTTGTCACGGTACTTAAATTTCAAAGTTGATACAGATACCCGGGAAAATACTTGATACTTGATATCATTTTCCAGACCACGGGGAAAATTACAAAGAAATTATGCAAATTTTAAAAGATTAGGACAATACAAACAACCATAACACTTTTAAAAAGTTGTCTGACGTAGTGCAAAGAAAAAAGAAAACCGATAACTTTAGGGTGTAATATACACTGGAGATCAAAATTAGAGAACAACTAATAAATACTTGATTTATTCTGAAATACTGTTATTTTTTATTGTCCATAATTTGGTAGAATATCTTCTGTGGCTATACCACTGCTGTACTAGCATGTTTTTTAAAATAACCAAGGCACTTTATTTTGTGAAAAAAGCAGTGAGCAAAATTTAAAAAAAAACTTTCAGATCTCTCCCAGTTATTGGTGTTAATCTGGCACCTGGTGACAATTGAACACAGATGTCTGCAGTGCTGCTGGGTGACGTTAAGCGTCGACTGGAGGAAGTGGAGGCTGCACTGTTGATGGCAAAAGTATCAATACTTTTGCAGGGTAGTATCAAATCTGATACTAATTATTTAGATTATTTTCCAAATATTGTTTTTTGACGACCCTACAAAGTAGTTTTTAATTAAAGGTTATACAATTGTACAGATTCCGACACTAGGCCTTCATGAATGCAGCACAAATAACCTGTCTCGCAATGGGAAAATCTCAAAAGTGAAAAATAATTTGTACATTTGCTCCAAAATTTAGTATATTCATCATTACCATAATACACCATCCACCACATGGTAAAAATCATGTGGTGGACCTATAGTTTTCCTGTAATCCTGCTGACAGACAGAGAAACAAAGCGTGAAACCAAAATTCAACGTTAATTTCATTTACCTACATAAATTACCTACATACTAACTAGTGTCACATACATAAGTTAATTAACAAATGTACCTATTTTAACCCAAACCACAGTCTTTACCTAAAGCTAACTAAGTGCTTTGTTGCTTAAACCTAACCTAATAAATCCAATATTCCGACTTGAAAAACATACATTTTTTAATACATAAGCACATATTCAATACATATAAAGAATTAAGACCACAAAATAGCCTTGAAATCCAGACCCACATTTATCCAGACATAGGGTCTGGCAACAAGCAATCGGCCTTCCCCCAATTCAAGGGGCGGCACCAACGCATGCATTTCAATATACCACTGCACGCAATTGGAGAGCACTACAACCGACTGCGACATCGTAAGCAGCCATTTTTGTTGTTTACTATCACGACTTTGACGATGAAGCACTGTCGTCATCAGTTACGCCACCCTTTAGATTTAGTACAATTTGATCGGTGACTTGGGATTTTCTACATAGTTAATGAGCTCCAGCGGTTCGTGCCCAGAGGCAGCTGCAGAGAGAATTGAAATTTGCTAGCGGTGCTTCGGGATTTCCAGGGAAACCAAGATATGCACTAAGCAGGACATTTACAGCTGAAAACAACTTGTCAGTGCTCTCCGGTGGACAAACTATTTAATGGCAACAATATTCATGAACTACCTCGTACATATTTTTCTACTACAATCCCGTGTTTCTTATATGTCGACACCTTAACATCTGCAATAAGCGAATAACTGCCAAGATTGTCATCTCGTCATTTTTGAAGGTTGTGACCACCACAAAAGATATTACATATAACTGTATTATATCACAAGGGTCTCTTAAAACCTGGGAAAATAAACAAATCTATCTGCATGGCACCAGTGGGTGTTTTTTCCACTCGTATAACACTGATTCACAATGGATAGTAAAGAAATGTTTTGTATGTGTACAAATTGTTTGAGTTGTCCTAAACCTAGTCCCTTTGACAGTATGAGCACACTACAGACAGACAGGAATAAGGACTCAGAGTCGTAGAAACGTGCTCTGTGTGCACGTGGTTTGAGATCATGTAGCTCGTAAAACCGGATCCAGTTAGAGTTGTAGAAACGTGCTCTTTGTGCACATGGTTTGAGTTCATGCAGCTCGTAAAACAGGATCCAATTAGTTTTCTCTGTGCACATAGTACAGCGAAGGCAAATGGCTTATTCCACGACAGCAGACAGCAGTAAACTCTCCCGCTGCAGCTTTCTCTTGAAAGGCAGTAAATTGACTTCCAGGAAAATGCTGATACTCGCCCTGTGGCCTGGCAGCTCACTGGACTCAGATGAGTTATTATCCTGTCCCTGGAGTGCAGCATAGCCACAATGATGAGTCTTAACAGTTGCAAGAAAAACAACAAAGTAAAGAAGAGCTTTGCATTATCAAAAATAATTAGATATGTCATTAATACTCTCTCACTTCCTCTCTGTCTGTTCCCTACAGTCCTGCCCCAGATACACCCACATCTCACTGGCTGTGTCTCCACCAACATGGAGACTTTTCACTGCAGATGGAATGTCGGCAATTCCCACAGCCTCTCCGGGCCGGGAGATCTCCGCTTATTCTACATTAACAAAAAGTAAGGTCGAAACTTCACTATCGGAGATATGTGCCTTTACTGTGCATTCAAGGTAACAGAAAAAAGTAAAGTAAAGAGTAGAGACCTGTAGGTTGTTATTTGGATACAACTGAGCAGAGTACAAATAATGTAGTCATTACAATAAAAGATAAAAGCCTTGACTTTCAAGGCTTTTTTTAACAATGTGCATGAAAAGTATGAAAAATGTGTAATGCAATGCATGCTGTCTAAGGAGAAAAAGAGAGAAAGAGGATTGTTAGGAAGTAGAAAAAGGGAAACGGTGGATTATATGTGGAGGAAAAGATAAGATAAGATAAGAAAAGTTGTTAGAAAATGCATGAGGAGCAGCTTTCTCACACGAACTCTGGACAATGTTTCTTTTTAAAACACAACAGGAGATTGTCCATGTCAGACACATTCTTACCTTCTGTAAATACTCTGTTTGCTTTAGGCGATATAATGAATTTGAATATATATTTGAATATTAAAAAATACTGGCATTCTAGCGTCACCATTCTTTCATGCTAAACAAGCAGATCACTTGTCATCCGGAGATATCAATGTGCTTATGCGGTGACAAGAGTGTGTGTGGATGAAGCTTGTGATGCACCGATCCAGTTTTTTCCGATCCAATCCTATTCCTGGGCTGAGCGTATCGGCCGATACCGATCCGATCCTACTGTTGAATCAATGAACCGTGCAATGTGAGTGAAGGCATCAGGCTAGACATAAACATTTAGCCTTGTTAAAAAAAGGGAACAAATTAACACAGATATAAATGTACTTAACATTATGTATTAAGTAATAATGAAGTGTACATTAGCAGCAAAAAGACATAAATTACACTTCCATGTAAAGTGCACTGCAAACAGTTGTTTTAAAATGTAATATAAAACCCTAAGTGAATAGATTGCTGCAACTGTACTGCTGTGTATCTTATTAATAATAAAAAAGAATGACTGGATCAGCCTCATTCATCCAGCTGATTAGTCAATATCGGAGCTGATCCGATCCGTATCGGATCGGTGCATCTCTAGATGAAGCATTATGTTGTTACATTTTACTCATTTAGCAGCTGGCTGGCTAGGTAGCTAGCTTCCTGCGGAGTGTCCTACTCCAACCATTAGGTGTTAATGTATGGGAAAATATTTAATTTGTATTTTTTGTAATGTGTATGTATGTAGATCTTTTAAAGAACCATTTGTTTAATGCCTGGTCCAACTGATTCGGACATTTGTATTGTCACATACAGCACCTCTGGGTAATTTTTAGATAAGTTTAGGGTTGCAGTGCATGTGTGAAAGGGGCTTAGGTGTAAGCAAATGTAGGATAAGGTCATGAACCACTTCAAAAATCTCCTCTTTACCCACATTTTCAAGGTGAAGCAGCAAGATCACTGCTTTTGCAACTCAAATGTGCACACAGTTGTGTCTAAGGCTTATCTGGTCTATGGCACACCTGCACACTCTATGTTGACAAGGCAAAAGTCCAGTTCAGCCTTACACTCTGTTTTGAGAAATCTGAAGGCATAGTAATGTTTCTTATCAAATTGTTAACATTCAACAACTTAGGTAGTGATGAATGCACACCAAAAGATCATGAGATTTCCTAAAGATGCTGATTAAATGATAAGCCTGTCATTAATCTCTATTTTTCTAATTGTAAAGGGCCTATGAAGAAAGCGTAAACAGTAAAATAAAATAAAAACAGCAACTGTTGAGTTCGAGCATTAGTCATTGTCACATTCTCAAAAAGATAAAAAAGCTTCAACAAATCCAAATTCCTAATTCATTACAATGAATTTGAACACAACTCTATTGGAATAGTTCATGATGATCCCAATTTGATTTGTCTGACTTTGCTAACAATGAGATATATTATATATATCAATATTTATTTTATGAAAACAACAATGTTGCTTACTTGTAGAATAAAAATACATCTAAATTGACATTTTAATGTCTGAAATGAAAAATGTCTTTTAAGCCGTTTAGCTCAGATGTTTTATTCCTGTAAAACTAAATATTACATGTGCTTATGTAAGCTGGTATCAACAAATCTTAATTCCCAAAGAAAAAACATCACAGAAACTTTTATTAAATTCACTTACCCAAGTTGTGTAAAGCGTAATTCAGGCGTAAAATGAGTCTCGTCTTTTTACAATACAGTCATCAAGTAAGCCATCAAGACTATTTTTTTCATGAAACAGCTATTAGCAGAGTTATCCCAGAGAGTCGCTAACAGCCGCTGACAGCCAGCCGTGGCTAACACTGATTAGCTCGGGACAGCAAGGTGAATGCAATAAAACGTTGTTTTTAACCACTAACACTGCTCAGAATGATGATTATGCATGATAAGAGTTCTTACACACGAAACAAAGCACTAACAGCGTAGTTAGAGAACCCAGAGTTTATTAAAAGAGTTTTGAAAGACTTACCCATTGGCCCCGGTACCATCTCCTCTCATAGTAAAGTCCATTCAAACTGCCACAACGTTTATGTGTTTTTCTAGAATAAAACATCAATGGGCTCCTTCCTTTTACATTGCATTTGGGGATCGACTTGAATGGACTTTACTACTGGAGAGGAGCTGGTACAGTTAGTCTTAATACACATGTATTTGTCTTTTTCTTAGATTAACTGTGTTTGTGGGTCTGTCTCAATGTGTGTGCATGTCTGTCACAGTGTGTGGTATGTCTGAGTGACTATGTGAGACTGCCAACATGTTCACCTCTGTCTGCGCTACCACTTTTCCATAGGAATACTTGCTTTCTACGGGCAACCCCACTAGTACTTTTGAACAACCCCATGACCTTTCCTTTAGCATCACCTTCAAGGCAAACTTTACATTTACAAAGGTCCCTCTACTTTTCTTAGAATAGCTTATATATAAAATATTTCGTAACCTCTTAGAGTAGACTTTCTGACTGAATGCAGAGGTGTTTTCTGCACCCACGAGGTCTCATCCATTCTGTTTTGTAGACCTCATGTTGTCTTTCCTTTCTTGCAGACCCCCCCATGCTCCTCCTAAAGAGTGGAGTGAGTGTCCCCACTACAGCATCGACAGGCCAAACGAGTGCTTTTTCAATGAGAACCATACGTTCATCTGGACATATTACAGTGTCCAGCTCCGTTCGAGGGATCAGTCCATCCTCTATGATGAGAACCTTTTCCATGTTCAAGACATCGGTGAGTTTACAGCCTCATTTCCCACCTGTCATGATCAAGATTAGAGAAAGATGATAGTAAAGCACATTTACAACCCAATGTGAAGTTTTCCTATATTCCACTTACTGTTCACTCCAAAGCATATAGACCATAGCGCTTATGGGAATATCTATCCTGCATTCCACCTCCAAAGCTGCAAACTAATCCTACCTCTGTCGCTGAGAGGCCTATCTTGTCTCAACATGAATACGAATGAATTGGAACGCCAGTGCGTAACACTAGTGTTGGATCTCAGTTATGAGAGCAAAAACCTGCAGCAAGGTTTCAAATGATTGTAGACAGTCTTTCCATTACAGTGGAGGCTGCTAGCAGCAGATTATAGCTATGATTTTGGAATGACATATGTGTCCGTTTACTTTTGTCCATCTAGTGTAAAGGGCAGTGATCTTGACAGGAGGATCAATTTGATCTTTTTTTCCCCTTAAAGCATAGTTCCCTGTTAAATCTTCCCAGGGTCTTTTTTGGCAAATTCAGTCATCAAATCATCAAAGCCATCGAGACAGTTTTTTTCGTGCAACAACTTTTAACACTGATTAGCTCGGGACAGCCCGGTGACGGCATTAAAATGGCTTTTTTAACCACTAATACTGCTCAAAATAATGGACTTTACTATGAGAGGAGCTGGTACCGGGGCCAGCAGGTAAGACTGTTATGCTACTGCAGAGGTTTGGTGTTATTTTGAGCAGTATTAGTGGTTAAAAAAGCTGTTTTAATGCCTTCACCGTGCTGCCCCGAGCTAATTAGTGTTAGCTAACAGCCGGCTACTGCTGATGATTTTACACTGGAATTACGCTTTAAAGGTCCCATATTGTAAAAAGTATTTACAATTTAGTCCAATGGAGGACTCTCAGCTTCAACTAACATGCTTCCCACCATCCAGGTATTATAGCATAAATCCATGAATAAATGTGTGTAAACTGTAGTTATACACTGTCAGTTAAAACAACGAGAGTCTTGTCCAGCTGCTGTTGATAAAACTATTATTTTCTGGCCTGCAGTGCAGCCGGATCCTCCCATCGGCCTGAATTGGACTCTGCTGAACGTGAGTTTGACCGGCACGTATTATGACATCATACTGAGCTGGAAGCCACCTCAGTCCGCAGACGTGGAGATGGGATGGATGACGCTGCAGTACGAGGTCCAGTACCGCGAGGTCAACTCTGACCTGTGGGAAAAGGTGGGTGTGTCCTCAATCGCATTTTAGGGTCTACTCACACTTACCATTCACAAGCACGATTCACTAGTCTAGTTCGTTTGATCAGTGTGAGTGCAACTGTATCCTTTTCGCGGACTTGGCCGGTCTGAGAGAGTCGGGCTTCAGCACTGCATGATTGCATATGTATGAGCACGAGCAAAGGCAGTACTGATGTCAGTTTATATGCGGCTGTTCCCTGCAACACACATTAAATAAAAATGCCGCCTAAGGGTTTGCGATGGTCTGATGCAGAGGTGTAATGTTTACTGCAGATTTGGTCAGATGAAAAGCAGTTTGACAAAATGCACAAAAACTTTTGAGGTCTACAGAACCCCCTTAATCAATGTGTGTGTCGTATTGCGACGCCATGGCATAAGCAAGAAGCGGTGGTGCCTTGGCCCGGAACTTTTGAAGCCATGTGAGGGCAGGACGGGCCTGGCCAGCAGGGGAGTAGGGAGGGGGAGCAATCAGGCTTAAGCATGGCACAGATGGATCAAATGTGAGTGCGCCTGAGTATGTTGCAACTTCAATCAAATTAAACTGTAGTGTCATATTAAATCATACTTTGTGCAAGAATTCAAGACTTTAATTACAATGATTGACTTTTAAAGTAAACTCTTTCACATTGTCAAAGGTAACAGGAATGATTCTTTGAGGAGAAGATTGTGACGCTGCAGCACTCTTTTTTTGGTATTTGAACCTTGTGTTTCTTCACCACAGGTCGACCTTGTGAAAAGCACACATCGCTCCATTTATGGGCTTCAAACTAACATCAATCATGAGGTGCGGGTCCGCTGCAAAATGCTCGGTGGGAAAGAGTTTGGCGGGTTCAGTGACTCTGTATTCGTGCACGTTCCATCTAGAGGTAAACACTCAACTGAAATGTTTGCAGGCTTTAGCAAGCTGTTATGAAGGGTTTTTAAATGTCACATTATAGCTTGAGAGATCTATTCACGGTGAGGACACTCAGCTGCAGCCTTCAACAAAGCAGCTTTTTCTGCTAAGCTTCAGAATCCTTGATTGAAAAAGAAAAAGCAAAATATATTCCGATAATTACCTGTGTGGTCTCCTTAACACTGTGATCAGAATGTACCGGTAGCCATGTATGAATCCAGCTGCTTTTTGTACACAAATATTGCGTCTACTCTGATTGAAGGTTTTTACAATTTAATAGCTAAATAAAAAAAACATATGTAATCCCTATTTATTAATTTATGCATCAGTTTACCTTACTGTAGCCCTGGTTACATGAAAGAGCAGTTTATATGTAGACCGTAACCAATGCTGTGTATGTCATCATACTATAGAACGATTTATTGCTTGTGTAAAGTGAATAAAACGGAAGATAAATTACTTTTTAAAAAAATCACTTACTGAATTGCAATTGCAATATTGGTCTAGGAAACTATTGCATTAGTTCCCCGTATGTTTCAGCCCTAGTGTCCATACAGTAATCTAATGATTTGAGAAGCCAGGGCTCTACCAGTCTAAACCAGATTGTTCTAAAGTCCGTTTCAGACATGCACCTCATTGCACACAGTAAATGTGATGATACGTTTTGAATATTATATCTTAATAAGCACCTGAGTCACTGTTACAGAACAGTTGATCTCTGAAGGACAGAACCATAACATAACAGTGTCATGTGTCTAAAAAAGGCTTCAGTGATTTAGACATTTGTCAATATAAAACCCAAACATAGCCTTTCATGTCCTGTTGTTCATTTACAATTGTATGATGTACCATATTAAATATATGTGGTTCTTGTGTGCTTCATTTCTCAGCGTCGAGCTTCCCAGTGGTGGCCTTGTTCATCTTTGGTGCCTTGTGTCTAGTGGCAATCCTGATGCTAGTTATCATATCGCAGCAGGAAAAGTATGTTGTTTTTTTTTACAACCATCAGGATTTCTGTGTAGGACTGGAAATGTTTTGAGAAATGAGGAGGTGTAGTATGCAGCTGCTTAGTGACCAGCACACTATGTGGGCTGCTAGACCTTGAAAACTCCGTCTCAGTGTCTGTTATCAGGGGTGTCAGACATTCTGTGTATGTGCTTCTCAGTGTTAATACTGAGGTCTTTTTTTCTTCCCTAAGATTGATGGTTATTCTTTTGCCTCCTGTTCCTGGACCCAAAATAAGAGGAATTGATCCTGAACTACTCAAGGTATTCATCTACATGTCATTATGCTACACCATGACCTATCCTCATCTACTAGTATGATCTATATTAAAGTGATTCTTCACTAAAAATGTATAAGGAACAACATTTTTAGGCCCACAGAAAACTTTCCCAGTAGATTTTTTTTTTATTATTATTATTATCAAATTGTATAATATAACCAAAATCACAGCAGTCAATGAGCCGTTATCTAATATACTTGATTCCAGATTGAGTGTGTTAACATTAGTATCCCGTTTTTGTGTTTGAGGAAAACATCATATCCGGAATAAGATCAAAACTGGGATAAGCACTCACTGAGAATGAATCCAAATCTACCGTCTTGGCATGAATAATAGACAACCCTGATCATAAATGTAAAGATAAAACATACAATACTTTCGTTTATTCTTTATTTTTTCAAATGTAATTTTCAGAGAAGAATAGTGTCTCATATTCTGACCAGTAAAGTATTTTAGAATGCCATCTTGGCCATGCAACAGCACATTTTTTGTAATACACGCATGCATGCACACAATACGTAGAAAGATAAAGAACAAAATACATAATCAGGTTGGTATCAGGTTGGTCTGATCAGTAGTGTACTGTGTTTTGTTATGTTAATTTTTCTATTTCTATTGTGTTTTTTTTTTTCTCCTTTTTTGTGCGAGTGGGAAAATGTGTTTCCATGCTTTGGGTCAACTTAGCCTTTGGCCATCATTTCTGTAGCAACATCACTAGAGCAAAGTCCGATAAAGTAAGAAACATGAGCCCTCAGATGATCAGTGTGACAATTTAAACCATTGTATTTGTAAATTGTGCTCATCCAAACTGTGTGCACATTAGTACAGTGCTTAAACTTAACCTCAACCAGGTTAGCGAGACTTTAATATATCTTAGATTAACATCTATATACAACCTATTACGGAAGGCAATCTTTTTTTCCTGGGGGGGGAGAAGGCATGACCTGCCTTACTCTGGCTGATTGGTTAGGTTTAAGAATATCAGGGTAAGACAATCTCCCTCCTCATGCCTAAACCTAACCAACCCAACCAACTAGCACTAGCCAATCAGAGGCAGGAGTATGGTGTGTTGTAACTTTGCCATTTTAGGGGGAAGAATTGGCATATGGTAGGTCAAAGCTGAACCAGAAAGGAAGTTTTCACCTTAAGTTAAGTAATAACCTGAGGGCTTGTTTAAAACAGACTGATTGTGTGACTGCTCATGTTTTTTGACCCTCCTCTGACTTATTTTAAAGTTCACAGCTCTCAGTTACATTACTGATAGAAAAGCTATAAACAGTTTATATATACACAATAATGCCTGAAGCAGCTGTAGGCGGCCTATTGAGTGCATCTATTGAGTGTGTTCTTTGTCTCACAGAAAGGGAAGCTGAGGGAGCTGACATCCATCCTGGGTGGCCCCCCTGATCTAAGGCCGGAGCTGTACAACAACGACCCTTGGGTGGAATTCATCGACCTGGACATTGAGGAGCAGAACGACAGACTGACAGACCTGGACACGGACTGTCTCATGGAGCCCTCACTGTCCTCCAACTGCTCTCCCCTCTTCATCGGCTTTAGAGACGATGACTCTGGCCGGGCCAGCTGCTGCGACCCAGATCTCCCCAGTGACCTGGAAGCGTCACCTTTCATTCCTCTCACCCCAAATCAAGCCCACAATAAGGAATCCCTGTGCCCGGCTGCCTGTGAGCCAAGCTCCCCGGTCCAGAGCCCTGCCACTGAGGAACCTGGTTCTGTAGCGCTGGGCAGAGAAGCGTTGTACACCCAGGTGAGTGAGGTGAAGTCATGTGGCAAGGTGCTGCTTTCACCTGAGGAACAGACAGATATGGGGGAAAACACTATCAAAGCTACAGAGAGAGACATCATGGCCAAGAAAGAGAAAGAAAATAAAGAGTTTCAGCTTCTGGTGGTGAATCCAGATCACGGAGGTTACACCTCAGAGCTCAACGCAGGAAAGGTGAGCCCGAGGTTGTCCACGAGAGACATGAGTGAACCCTGCCAAACAGGAGGAGACTTGGGTTCTTCACCATCCCTGTCGCCTTACCATGAATCAGATGCAGCCCCTGTGTTCCCTCTTTCCCCTGCTCCTGTCTATACCGTGGTAGAGGGTGTTGACAGGCAGAACAGCCTCGTACTGACACCGAATGCAACACCTGTCCCCCAGCTGATAATCCCAAAAATCATGCCGACACCAGGCGGCTACCTGACCCCTGACCTGTTGGGAAGCATCACACCGTAGATCAGCAGGGAACTGTGTAAAGTTAAGACTATTTAATCAAAGGCACGGATAAGCTTGGGAACAGTCCTGGTTGAGTGTTGAATATCCGGTCTCCTTAAAATAGTCGGGGGCATGTGTGCTTGTCCTGCCACAACCCCCGACTGAAGAGTACATTTATTTGTACTGTCACTTGCTTCATTCCTATCCTCTTGGACATATCTCAAGCTTTTTGTGTGGGGGGGGGGGGGGGGGGGGGCAGGTCAAATGTAATTCTTTGGGCTTTGAAAAACACACAGTCTATTATTGCTGGGGCTTCTTCCGCTTTTCCTCCTTCTTCTTTTTCAGGTAATCTAAGATTTTATAATGGTTGTGTATGTGGTGAAATGTTAAGACCTAGAGTGGGTGACATCACAGCTAGAGTGTGGAGGAACTGTAAAATATTCTGAAAAATATCTCAACCACTTGCTCTATCTCCCACAATTTTCACATTTCAATCAATTTAAGTCAAAACATCGGAAAATGTGTGCTGGTAGCAGACATGTTACTATGGGATTAAACAGGCGTACACATTTGACCCTATGAGCCTACAAGCGACAGGAGCGCCAACCAGTGACCCATTGAACTCCAATAAAAAAACTGAGACAAGAAACTGTCTGGGTTACAGCAGACAGACAGGTTTTTAACCTGCTCTGGATCTCACATATTGGACCCCACAGACATCAAAGTGATATCAACATGTTTAGCAGAGTCTCTTCTCTCTGGTGATAATCTTCTTTTGGACATTGGATTGATTTTTAATTAAAAGATGTTGTTTGAGAGGTGTAATCACCATTAAATTAACTTTCTTTTTTTCCCCCACATTTTTTTTTTATTGAATTTTGCAGATATCAAACAAGAAAGAGTACAACAGTTGTGCAGTGTATCAACGCAGCTACCTTAAAGTGAAAAAACCCGTACATAAATCCCACTATCCCTCCCAACAACCCACGTCTGACGTGTTCACAGGAACTAGCTGAATAACATATAACAAATATATATAAAAACTATAGCTAATAGCAAAAATAAATAAGGTAATTCAAGAAAAAGAAAAGGAGAAAAAGAAATGAATAAATAATAAAAAATAAATAAAATAAAGGGGGGGGGGGGCTGTGTGTCTCCTTCCAGGCACTAGGAGTGTCCTCAGCCTCATCAGTAAGAGTGAGACTGTTACTACTAAGAGCCAGCAGTGGGTCCCAGGTTTGCTGGAATGCTGTCAAAGTTCCCCTCTGTGGAAACCTTAACTTCTCCAACCGTAGACATTGTAAAATTCCACGTATCCAACTGTTATGAGTCGGTGTAGAAACATGTTTCCAGTTAAGGAGAATGTTACGTCTGGGTGGTGGTGGTGAAGGCCACGACACGTTGTGTAGTAATGGGCAGATTTTTTAGATGGAGGGAGCCCAAAGAGAGCAGTCAGGGGATCGGTTTCCAAATCTGTGTTAAGAGCCTGTTTGAGGGTTTGGAATATATCGTACCAAATTCAGCAAGCTTCTGGCACGTCCAGAACATGTGTGTGTGGTCAGGTAAAAGTCAAGCCCGCAATTAAAAATTTCCTGCGGAGTTTTCTAGTTGATATACCCTCTTTTTTTTAATAATTCCAACAACTGTATGAATTTCAAAATGTTTTGATTTCTTTTCTGGCGTAGAGCTCAATATTGCCACAGTGAAAATGATACTTAACCAATAAGAAACCCAGGTTTTTTTTACCACTCTGCCTTAATGGGTTCATATATCATGTTGTTGCCAGCACATCAGCGCCCGAAAAAAGTCAAATTAAATATGACTTCTATGTATGTGAAAGGATCTACTGGAAGATAAAATATTAGATGCTCATTACATGTATTTATTTTCTGAACTGCTGACACCCAAACTAGTTCGAATTGTCAAGCTCAGTCGGTATTTCACATCGAGTGCATGGACTAGCAGCACTGTAAGAGTTTGTCTTTTTTCAGTTGGGTTGTGGTTGACAGTGTATTGTATTAAAAGCTTGGGGAACATGGTCATCAGTGTTGACAGTTATTGCATTTTAGCTGTTGCAAATAAACAATTTTCATACTTTTGCTATTTGTCTGTCATGTTATTAATATCAGCTAGTTTTAGACACATGCACAGCTGAGTGCATTTGATCTGTTTAGTGTACATAACTTTAGTGTGGACTTGTTCAGTGGCGGTGTTAAAGTAACAGTATCAGCATTTCATTGGCAAAATAATCATTTCATGATAAAGTTCCTAATTTAAATAGATTAAAAGTGAATATACTGTACATTAACAGTAAAATGTATTTAAATGGCTTCAGCTTCCTTTCAGAATGTACATTATTGATGTAGAGTGCAAGTCCACACGCACACACACACACACACACACACACACAAATAAATTACACTGAAATGTATTGACTTTACTTTGCTCGAAAATATTGAGAAAGTATGAAGTGCATCAAACGGAAATATTAAATGTCCTGAAGATTTTACCTTAATGCTGTAGAGCAGGGGTCTTCACCGTGTCTTAGGCTGAGGACCCCTTAACTGAAAGAAAGACTGGGCAGGGACCCCCTACTACAGGGGTGTCAAACTCAGGCCCGGGGGCCAAATCTGGCACACGGTGTAATTATATTTGGCCCGCAAGATCATATCAAGGTTCTCTGAGAGCTGGCCCGCGAGTATAAAGAACATACACGTCTACTTTTCTGTAAACAAACATGAGCATCCATGCTACCAGTCTCTGCAGACAAACTTAATCCACCCCTCCCCAAAAACGGCCAAAGAAAGATGGAGAACAGGAGCTTTCAGCAGCGGTGGGAGGCAGATGATCTGTTTATGAAGGTAAAGAGCTGTTTGTCTCGTCTTCAGAGCCACCGTGGCTGTAACCAAAGAATCAAACATAAGAAACACCACGACAAGAACAAGGAGCTGCACTGAAAAGGTTCAACATTACACATCTGGAGGAGAATTTTTCTTAGTAAATATTGGGTTTGGTCCGCAACTTTGTACGAGGTTTTAAATTTGGCCCACTGTGAATATGAGTTTGACACCCCTGCCCTACTACATCTATAGTATTAAATGGAATTGCATATTAACCCAGAACTAACAGCTAGGGTGGCCCAAAGCTTATAAACACAGCTTTTTAATGGTGCATTCAATACTAACATATTACATTGATCATTTTCAACAAATTCATATTTATACATCATATGTTAATGTTCAACATACATTTGGTGGTTGAATCCTTCAGCTCAGTTGTATCTGTGCATGGCTACCTTGCCTACAAGCCAGTGAGCCTATTAGCAAGGTTGTGTAAACGTATTTAGTTATTATTTTCACAAGTTTATCTTTGCTAATAATAAGTTGCATATTTTCAGACATATTTTTGAAGAAAAAAAATCGCTGGAAAGATTACCAAACGATTTGGCGTGCCCCCTGTAACTCGAGCCCCCCCGAAGAGTAGCGGGCACGAGCATGTAGCCGTTTACAAGCACGTGCATGAGAGTGTAAATTAGCTGTTACTTCGTGGGCAGCAGCAGCGTTACAGTTATTTAGGCCTATCTATATCTATAGTTTGCTTAGAGTTAGCTTTACTGAAACTAAAACAGCAATACGATATTATTACTTTTACTACACACTAGTAAAATGATAAAGTTGAACTGTGTTAATCTTGACAGCTTCATGGAGGAGTTCACTCAACTAGAACAGGTAATTAAGCTAACGGTAGCTATGCTAATACGGTGGCCGGAATGTTCAGTTGTTGCCACTTTATTGAATTGAAGAGTGGAAGGTCTGATAACGTGTTAGAGAAACATTGTTCCTCAGGTAAATATAGGTGTGACAACGTAACCTTAAACTCGTGGTTGTCATGATAGTAATATTCGTATCTATTAAATCATAAACCATATTGTTTGGGATAATGAATAACGTCACATTATAAGGTTACCAAGTCACCTCCGTGGGATGAGTCTTTGTGGAATAAAGAAAAGTCTGATGTGTAGATTGTATTTCCACTTGCCTTTCATTTATATCAGGACATTGCAGAGGTTAATGGCAAAAACAACGTGTTGGAGATCATGCTGGAGGATACCAATAGACTCATGAAATTCGGTCTGACCAAGGAGAAAAGTGTGATTGAGGGTGAGTTTTTGTCTTGCACTTGAAGACTGGATTGAATGTTTTCCTGTAGTGTTTGCTTGGGAGAGATTTGGTGTTTGTATGTCTCCCTCTGCTGGTGATGTCTCTAAAGGACAGTCCCCTTCAGTTATCACTTCATCCTAAATGTGTTAGGGAATATAACACTGTCATGCAGGGCAATGTTAAACGCAAGGGCAACACTGAGATGAGGACTTGACTGTGTCAAATGGTTGAATATTGTTTACATTTAGTATTTGGACATATGCTATTTACTCAAATTTTTGTAAAAAGAAGAAGAAGAATTACTTTATTTATCCCACAGCGGGGAAATTTAATTTTTTCACTCTTATTATTAATCATGTTACACACACAGGCACGAAGTACACACATGCACAGACAGGACTTATACTTGCAATTAAGGAGAGATGTTAGAGCGACCAAGCAGTTGGGGGTTCGGTGCTCGGCGCCCCGAGCAGTTGGGGGTTCGGTGCCATGCTCAACAGCACCTCGGCAGTGCCCAGGAAATGAACTGGCACCTCTCCAGCCACGAGTCCACGCTCCATACATGGACCATACAGGGACTTGAACCAGCGACCTTACGGTTCCCAGCCAAGTCACCTATGGACTGAGCTACTGCCGCCCCAAGAAGAAGAAGAAGAAGAATTCCTTTATTAATCCCACAAGGGAAATATCATTTTTTCACTCTGTTATTATATTATTCATGTTACACACACACAGGCCCGAAATACACACATGCACTAACAGGACCTATATACATGCAATTAATGGAGATATGTCAGAGTGAGGGGGCTGCCAATAGCTCAGCGCCCTGAGCAGTTGGGGGATCGGTGCCTTGCTCAACAGCACCCCGGCAGTGCCCAGGAGATGAACTGGCACCTCTCCAGCCACCAGTCCACACTCCATTCATGGTCCACACAGGGACTTAAACCGGCGACCCTCCGGTTCCCAGCCGAGTCACCAGTCAGCAATACATAAAAACACACATTTCATTGGTTGCTTAAACTTTTTTCTCTCATTGAGGTGTTTTATACTGGAAGTTGTACATCAGGTATAGTTGCTAATGCCTTTTGAACTGCCTGTTGCAGAGAGAGACAGTCTTCTCGTCACAGTTGACACACTGCAGCAGACTCTGCAGGAGCAGTGCCACCTCAGAGGTAAGTGCACTAACCCACAAGACAAATATTGAAAATCATATACTGTGTATACAGTATAACAGGGTTCAGCACTAGCTTTCAGAGGTGCTTTTGGCTGCCAAAGCTGAAAGTATGGTTGTTAGTAACTTTACTTTGAGTAGGACACCATGCAGCTATACGTCAGCTTAACCTAAAGGAATAAACCTTATTACTGAACAAAAACTATTTTGTTTGGTTGTTTTCACAGTCAGACATTTAATTTGCTCTGTTGTCGTCTTTTAAACAGATGCACAAAAGTAAATGTACCAATGCACATGCACAATGTCTGGCTCCAGTTCTGACTCTTAACCGCAATATTTAAATATCACTAATGCATTAATATTAAAAATGTATTTCTTTTGCACGTTTTGCTGTTTGCTGTCCATATTTTTGTACATGTTAAAAAGTGGTTGTCAATGGCAACTTGCCAGCTGTTACTGCTGTGACCAGGTTATAATACTCACATGAGTCTTTTTCAGGATGAAATAATATGAATGGTCAATATTAAGCACTCATATATAGCTCTAGGGCTGTTTATTGGCAAGAATCTGGTGCTACGATACATGTCATGAGACAGGGGTTAAAATTCAATATAATGTAAGCAAGACAAGATAATTTAAATATAATAAAATATAATTTCAGGAAAACTGTCATAGTGAAAAGAACACGGCTTCATATGCATATGTTACGACATATTTACACTGGCAAAAATGGCATACAATCTTTATTTGTTTACTCTAGCTTAAAAATGGTAATGTCAACAGAGATCGATACGGAAGTGTATCAATATTTTCTATCACCCCTATGTAGCACAGCGAGACGTATATGGTTTACCACAAATACATGGTCTCTGAGTTCTAGATTCGATATTGTTGTTTTTAATGTTGCTCAGAAATGAAATTGTATTATTTTCTGTGTGATAGAGGAGAATGAGAGACTGAAGGACAATATGGTGGACCTGAAACAACAGAAAAAGAGAGCAGCAGAGGTAAGAACTGTGGCAGGAGTGAGCACTGGCAGACTTCATCATTACGTCAATTGAATACAGCAGTGATGTTTAATTTAAATGTGAATGTTTCCATTTTGTAGACAAGGTAAGGTTCTCTGTACAGTATCCTGTGATATGTAGGCTCTACATAATGGCGTCATTTCCAAGGGACAGTTAGTTTATATTTGGTTCGCTCATTATCTCTGTAAGTGTTGCCTTGCTGTCTAGCTCCCAAACTAAAGATGAGAGAAGCCCTGAACTGATACAAACGTAGATATGTTTAGTTGGTTTCAGTTCTTAGTGATAAACTTTGTGAGCTCTGCGGTCACTGAGGATGAACAATTACTCACACTCTGCTTAGGTGACAATGTGTGTTTGTTAAATCATCTCTATAATTTTATTTTGCAATTGTACAACTAACCACAAATTAAAGCTAAGGCACCAAGGGACGGTGATCCTTATACAGAAATTATTTTTTGATGACAAACTATTTTTCAGTTTTAAAATCTCAGCTTGCTTTGTTATAATAACCAGTAGATTTTCTCCATAAATATGCCTCCGTGCAAGCATTTAAACCTCGTCAGAGCTTTTCAATTCCAAATGTTGGCTTAGAAGTTATTTCCGCTCGAGCTTCAGTCAGTGACATGGTGTGTGTGGCCTGTGTGTTGTCATCAGGATGGAGAGGCTGAGTTACAGCGGCTCTCCAGTGAAATGAGAGCACAAGGAGAGAGACACAAGAGGGAGCTAGAGACTGTAAGGCAGCAGTGCAGGAGAGAGGTGGAAGACTCCCACAGAGAGGGTTTCCATCAGTGTAAGACCAAACACAGCCGGCGGTGACAGTGGTGATGTTATAAGATGTTTCAGCGAAGGAATACTGAGATTGAAGCACATGTGAAAAATCAAATAATGCAAGACATAGACAGTGGGTCAGATATATCAGACATTTATATTTAATCCTTGTGGTTGCAGTGTAAGCAAACGTGGAGCTTTTCCCACTTCACTTTTTAGTGAAACATCATCGCAGTCAAAGACATTGTAAGAGTTTCGTAACTATAATAATGACATTGGCCGACAGCATAATAGAAGAGAAGAACGGAAATTAAATAAGAGAGACAGAGAAGATGTATTTAACATTGGCTGGTGCTCGCTATTGTTTTATTCCCTGACAGTGGAAGCTAAAGATGAAGAAGTAAAGAAACTCCTGGAGGAAAAGGATCTGGATGTGGAAGAGCTGAAGAAGAGACTGAAGGATCAGGAGAGGGAGAGGCAGAGCGAGCTCCTCAAGCTGCAAATGGAGGTAAATTAAAAGCAAACAGTGTTGGTGGGGGGATGTTTCTGATGAGCTGTGTACAATAAAAAAGCCGCAAGAATGTACCTTTTGTGAGCTCAACAGGGCTGTTAATAATAATACTATTCATCAGATTTACACAGGAATAGACTGACCATTGGTTTGTTTATATTGATCAGTTGATATTAAGCTCCTGTCAATGAGTAATATCTGTAAACGACCCGTCAATGACCAGCTGACTTCAGCTTCTGTCTAAGCTTGTTGGCGTTTTGCTCTGTACGTTTTGGCAGTTTGGTGCGAAGTTAGCCAGAGTTCAGAGTACAGCTCAGTGGAGCCAACAGCAGCAGCAACAGCAACACGGTTCCAACCTTCTTCCGCAGAGTGTCTTCAAGAGGGTGAGTGGCCCACACAGTACCTTTTAACACCCTCCACTTTACATTATAGAGGTTAACTGACCCTATACAGAACATATGTAAGTGGCAATCTATCTATAACTCAAGGTCTTGGTGGAACTAATTTCACATTGGTTTGTCATTTTGTATCTTTGACATGCAAACCCTAGCTGAAGCAAAGCAAATGTTTGATGATTTGACCTGGATGCCTCATCCTCTAAGTCCCAACCTTCTAAGTAACACCAGGGTACTTCCCAGCATGCCCTATCAGCTTCGTCTGATAGACTAAAGTTTGAAAAAGAAATCTCTTGTCATAAAACAAAGAGATAGGGCAAATTATTTCACTGAAGTTGATAAGTTTTCGACTCAAGCAGACTTGTCTTTGAGTCTGTTCAGACCTGGAATTAACCTGTGTCTTGTGTGATTACAAGACGGCACTTAGAATATGTATGCAGAATGAAATGAAGAATATATATGTCAGTTCACACAACAATGCTTCTCTACATGCGTCTTGATTGACCACTTGTCTTCACCACCACTTCTCATTTTCCTACTCTACATGCAAACACGCACATCATTACCGTTTGCATATACAAAAGTACATATTTAATTGAAAAAAATGTATTAAATTTATTAGTGTGTGCATGCATGCGTGTATAAATGTCAGTTGTTGTTCTCACATAAATCATACATTAGCCCATTACAGAAACGTAATGAAAACGTGATGAAAATCTCTGCCTATAGTATTTGTCTAACTTTTCTCAGTCCAACAGCGGTATGTGTGTTTTTGGGGTACATTTTATGAACCCTAAAGGTTTTTGTCTACTGGCAGTCCCCTCCGTACCACTGACACTACGGCCTTTGCCAGCCAACCGTGACACACAGAGCTCCAGAGAGTCATGGATGAGAGCAGGCAGTTCGGTGTCAGACCGTAACGAAACACCGAAACATTGCCGACAGTATTATAATACATCCAAAACACAAGATTCACTCTCAGTAGTTTCTGTGACATGAGATATACTTTCAAAATATTAAAGTTGAAAAATACACAAAGCTGGACAAAGGGGGTGAATGACTTTGTATTTCCTCTTACAGTTGAGTAGGCTGTCCTTGTGTGTACACACTGCTAAAAGAATGTGGTCATGTGCAGCCAAGACCACCTCTGAATGTGGTCTGAGTGATCCGATCTTAATGCCTCCCCAATTTAGCTTGGGTGCATTCACACCTGTACTTACTGTAGAGCTGTCTACTTGTGATTGGATCACCCAGGACGAATTTTAATTATTAAATTCATGTATGCTTTGCGTCCACTCGCGTCTTTGCATCAGCATTAAATACACAAGCGAACTGCCTCTAGATTTCGCTTTGTGTTCAATGTGTGTTCTGTTGTCAGGAGCTGTCTCACACATCATCAAGTTCTCAGAGTCTGACAGTTGATTATTGATTGATTTATCAGAAGAAAAAGAAAGTCAAACATTCTCATGTTCCAGCTTCTTAATATGAGCATTTGCTGAATTCTCATGTTTATTTTAATTGGTGAATTAAATAGCAATTTGGAGAACAACACATTGTGGTCTGAGGAATTGTGATGTGCATTTAAAACACTTAATGAATCAAGAAAATAATAATTCCAGAAATCATAAATTATAATGAAAACAATCAGTTGTTCCAGCCCTAGAATAAATTTGATTAGCGTTCACTAATTAGAAAGCTCACCACAGTCATTTATCTGGTGCAGCCATTCGGAAAATAAATCACTGAATAAAGGATTAAGAAGTAGTGGGTGGTATATTCTATGTCATCACAGTGCGGTTCTCTTGTGAGGAATGTGTTGCATGTCTTGCTTATATTGCCTCTTTCTACGTTAGAGTGTGTGTGGATTAACTGTGTGTGTGTTTCCTCAGAAGCTGCAGTTCTTCCAGGAGGAGAAGAACAAGGAAATTGTGGCTCTGCGTCAGAGAATAAAAGAGCTGGAGGAGATCCAGAGTGCCGGCGCGTTCAACAACAGTCGTCTAAAGAAGAGAAAGATCTAATTTGTTTAGAGACTATTGATCTGTCAGCTCTGCAGGTGCAGTCTCTTGGCTTCCCAGTGGGCAGAATGACTTAAAGTGTTTTAAAATATCCCGTTTTTTCATTTCCATTTCATTTTAAACCACAATTGAGATCCTCAGAGTTGTTGACGACTTTCACAGATCACCTCTTCTTCTGCACTGTCACACTTTGCAGTAGATTTGCAGTCTCACCATGCTGCTTGCAGGTGAGCAGTGTGCAGAGAGCACATGCAAACACAGGCCATATTCCTGTGTAAGGCTTTAATCCAATCAGACGCCTGCATGGGAGAGCAGCAGGGAGGCAGGCGCTGAAACAGAGAGCTGGAAGGACAATCCCGTTTAGGGAGTTAAATCTGCTTTATCCCCTTTCATTCAATTCACTATTTAACTTCCCTTATTTATTCTGGTGTCCTTGAAGTCAAGCTTGTGTTCTACTAATCTTGACATGTTGTAACAGTAGAGCTCTTGAACTGTAATTGGTGTTTAGTGATTTCTCATTGTTGCTGTTTATGAAAGTAAAAGTCTGCAAAGATCTGCTTTTCTCAGTTGCCTAAAATATCAACCTGAATAATTACCCACAAATCTGTTACTTTATACTTTGATTTTTTACATTAGAGTGGTGTTTTCAGTTAGAACATTAATGGTGATGCAATTCTCCTGAGCAGCACTGCCGAACTGATCTGAGTCCAACCAACATCAATTTCTATGATTGATTATGCAATGTCTCACATTGGTGGATATTTGATATACAAAGTAATGTTGACAAAAAGTTGCATTTACCAACTCTATTGACAAGGATTACTTAATTGTGGTTATTAAGGAATTAAGAGCAGAATATAATAATCGATGATTAATAGGCGGAATCTATCCACCTTTACATTTTCAGTCATCTCTTAAGCAAATAAGCCAAATAATCACGAGTTTCAGATTCCTACATATGAGGCGTTGCAGCTTTTTTTTTGTCATATACATCATTAAGCTGAAAATGTTTGGCTTTAAACTGTTGGTGGTGGTGGGGGGGCAAGGAATATGAATGTGTTACTTTGGGAAATAGATGCTTAGATAAGGGTCTTCTTGAAGAATTTGGAAAAAAATATCATAGCTGGGACATTTGTCAGTTGTAAACAAACTTTAACTTTCTACGCCCTATGATAGACCGTTTTCACAGCAGAGGTTTTGACTTGTATGAAAAGCAGGTGTATTTAATATTAATGATGGCTGCATTCCACTTAGCGGAGGTTGTGTTATGGTGCATGCTGCCTCACTCGAATACCTTTCTGGGACACTTAATTTCAAGTGAGCCCTCGATATGTTATCAATTCCTCATGCTTTTCCTTCTACATTTAAAAGGTCTGCTGTGAAAAAGGCCCATTGAGTTTCAAAGTTACCTCCAACATAGCTTTGGCATCACCCAACTGCAATTTCTTGTTGCTTATAGGCCGACATCTTTGCAGAGACCTAAATATCTGCGATAAACTAAAAGTTGTTGAACTACACTTGAAAGAAAGCAGCTTTGAATGTGCTCTTACAACTGTCTTGATGTCTCTTGACTGCAGTGTGTCCCTGCAGTCCCTCCACTGCTCCTCACAGAGACGACACACCTGTATGAAGACGCTCAGCCTGGTGAAGGCTTGACCTCATGCTCTCTAATCTCTTTATCTGTGCAGTTCAGCCAGCTTCTACAGGGAACAGAGAGATAATCTCTATGAGAACATTGGGTAACACCGTTGCATAACATTTCATCTTCACAAAAGCCAAGAGATCCAACTTAGTTGCATCATAACACAGAAATGTCACACAGGCGTGCTTTGTTAAACCTGCGCATCAAAGTATTCTGGTCATGTGTATATACTGTAGGTACAAATGCATGTTGTACACGACACATTTTGTAGTCTCTTGTGTCCTTTTGGCCTCATTTTTGCCGCACTGAACTGATGTTAGCCATTTGAAGGGATTGGCCTGGACCCAAATTAAAACCGGATTAGAGTTCATGACACCACCTTAATCCTTCATCAGTGAGGAGGACAAGAAGACAGGCCGAGGTGAGCTTTAAGGGGTGTGGCCAGGGAAGCTCTGACTGTCTGTTCACTTTACTGATGACCCACCACCCCCCAACCCCCCCCCCGTGTTGTCGGCCATCAGTGTACAGTAGTCTGTCGGAGCTGACAGAGGAGGAGACAATGACGTGCTCAGTGTTGTAGGACCTTCTGCAGTGAGTGTATCATAAACCGTCAGACTTCAGCATGTAAGAGAGGGAAGTTACTTTGTCTGGGTCCTTCTGGGCCAAAAGAACAACTCGCTCGGATTGCTGCATGGACTCTACGGCTCTGTTTTGATGCAGCAATTTGGAAACTTGGTAAGAAAACCAAAACTTGATTTCTGTGTACTTCCTTTATTCTTCATCCCATTTGAGGGTAACAAGTCTCTAGTATGTTTGCAGTAATATATTTACAAGCACTAGACATCTGAGAATTTGTATTTAATTTAATATATATAATTTTGGTGTAGAAGTGCCTTCTATATATACTATACATATACAGTATAATATGGACTTGATCAACTTTTTTGCTCACCAGCCACTGTGGCTAGTGGTTTTCAAAAGTTACTAGCCACTCAGCATTCTCACTAGCCACAAATTTGTATATATAATATATTAAGAAATAAATACCCTATATAAAGGGCAGCTTCTTATCCATATTGAAAAATGGTTCAGGGATGTAAGAGATTATTTGAAGAGATAACTACTGAAAAAAAACTGGCAAGATGAATACTGTCTGTTTAAATACAGCATTTATTAAAAAAAGAGCAATAAACACCGAAGTCTAATGCAATTCAAACATATATAATTCATAAAACACAGAACATTTAAATATTTCTATGTGAAATGTGATTGCATTCTCTCATTTTACAATGCGGGGTCCAATGAAGAAAAATAACTGAAATGCTTTCATCCCTTTTTCTTGCTGCTTTTGAAAATGACTTTAAAAGGCATCTGGTCGAACAACTTGAGCCTTTCTTGATGCTTTAAAGCCATTTTACCTGTGTATTTACACTCAGTTTGGATAATAATGAAATGATTAAGCACTGCTGTGATCATGTTTTTCAAGATGACCTGATCTACAGCTGCTGCAGAAATGCCTGGAGGCCAGTACCAGGTGCCAAGGTCCAAGCTCCACCACAGCCTCTACAGCCTGACAGACAGCTCTGATGTCGGCCCAGAGGATGAGGAGGCCGATGGCCGGGAGCGCCTCACCCCCCTGCAGAACCTCACCACCGACATGTGCAAGAACGAGAAGACCATCAAGGACCTCATGATAGGCCGCAGGGTGGGCTTCTACAAGGTCCGTGGGGAGATCGGCTCTGGCACCTTCTCCAGGGTCAAACTGGCTTTTCATGCTCTGACCAGAGGTAGGTGTACATGCTATCACTGTGCATGGAATATCCCATTTCTTCCCCAAGGATCCTTTCCCTCATCCACACCTTCACTCTCTAACTTCTTTATTTGCAAAGTGAGACAAACTTGCAACACGCTGTAAATAACTTAAAGACATACTGTACTTACCTTAAAATGACCATTTGTATACCAGTTACTCACAGAGTGGCTTTGAGTCCATGAAGAAAACATTGTTAATGTCACATGCCTACACTTTCCATCCATCCATCTTCAACCGCTTATCCCTGTCGGGGTGGGGGGCTGGAGCCAATTCCAGCTGACATCAGGCGTTAGGCGGGGTACACCCTGGACAGGACGCCAGTCTATCACAGGGCGCATAGAGACAAACAGAGACAGACAACCATTCACACCTACGAGCAATTTAGAGTCATCCATTAGCCTAACACATGCATGTCATCGTGGAAGGAAGCCGGAGAACCCGGAGAAAAATACACACAGACTCGGGGAGAACATGCAAACTCCGCCCAGCGGGGATTCTAACCAGGAACCCTCTTGGTGTGAGGCAACAGCACTAACCACCACATCACCGTGCCACCCTTGCCTACACTTTGAACGTAGTAGTATTGATTTAATGAAGAAATCGGTTATATAACACATCAGTTTACTACTATACTGAGCATACTACTATCCAGTTGTGTGCTCAGCCCTTCTCAGACCTTACTATTTATAACACTTCTGCTTAAAAGATCTTAGGCTTCTCAGAACATAGTGGACAAGTAGCAGAAGTGTTATAAAAAGAAAGGTGTTTAGCAACAACGCATGTGTTTGGGAGATACTGAGCAAATGACACTTGGATTATACTGCACAAGTTGTGTGAAAGTTTGTCAATGGATGATATGATATAGTGTTGCTGTTGTTAAATGTGTTCCCTTATTACTTCATTGCATCAAGACTTTTGTCTGTTTTTTGATTCACCGTTAGCCATGGAGTCATTTGACAAAAACAGTTGTCTTCACAGAGTGTAACGGATATACAAATGGTCATTTTGAGGGCTATGTGCTCCTTTGAGGATGGGCAGCAGAGGGTGGGGCAGACAAAGTTAAACTGGATGCGGTCTGTTAAACATAGGAAAAAAGAAAAAGATGGCATACTACCTAAAACAGACAATTCACACACTGAGGAAAGCTTTTAGAACCTAAATCCAAACCTGCAGAGTTTTGTTATTAGTTAATCTACCAATTATTTTGGCTGCACCAGTTTTTTATAATCAGTTGATCTGCTGATCATGTTGAGTCCAACCAACAGTCCAAACCCAAAGATATTTCATTTATGAAATAAAAGAGAGGACATTCTCACATTTTTAAAGCTGGAACCAGAGAATGTTTGTCATTTTTGCTTGATAAATGACTTCAGTGATGAACCGATTGTCAGAATTGTTGATGATATCTGACACAAAATCCAACGACATCTTAACAGATTTTCAGCAACAAAAAAAACAATAAAAACTAAATGTTAACAGATATCCACCCCAAGCAAAAAAAAATGTAATTCTCGATCACTGCTAAAAACTGTAAAAAAAAAAAAAAAAAAAGAAAAGATAAGGAAGTGATATTTTGTTATCCAACAATCCAAACACCCAATAGTATTCAGTTTACAGTAATATAAAATAGAATAAATTATTAAAATCTGGCATTGATTCATTTTCTGCTTACTGGCTGATCATTTCAAGTTGTTAGTCTTTATAGGCTGTCTTGGCCAGGACTCCCTTGGAAAAGAGATTTTGAATCTCACTGGGGATATTCCTGGTTAAATAAAGGGTAATGAAATGAAAATATATGACAAGTTATTTATCACAACTCCTTGTTGACAATGTCTCTGGTGTCCTTTCATCTGTCCTCCTCGTAGACAAAGTGGCCCTGAAGATCCTGGATAAAACCAGGTTGGACAGTCAAGCTCAGCGTCTGCTCTCCAGGGAGATCAGCAGCATGGAGTTTATGCAGCACCCAAATGTGGTGTGTCTGTATGAGGTGGTCGAGACACCGAGCCGCCTCTACCTGGTGCTGGAGTACGCCGGAGGAGGGGACCTCCACAACAGGATCTGCACTGAGGGAAAGATGTCTGACAATACCAGCAAGATCACCTTTGCTCAGATCCTTTCTGCCATCAAATATATGGTTAGTGACATAGAAACATTTCTCAGCTTACACTTGTTGTACTTGTTTTTCCCATCATGCAGTTCTACTTATTTATCATATCCAGTCATACTCAGTCATGTCAAAATCAGACATTTTTGAGGCACACATGACAAGCTATTTTTATGATTTGGGGGAAATTTCTATCAGTAAAAATTAGCATCTTCATTGCTGCTGGAATTGCAAAGACTTGAAAAGGAAACAAATGAGTCTAAATACGTTTAAGCAGCACGATATTCATATATAAATGTATTGACATGTACGTAAACACTAGACCAGATCAATTTTGCGTTTCCAACGCTCTTAAAGTGTAATTCCGGCGTGAAATCATCCCATGGTCGTACTTACATACATCAAATAAGCCATCGAGACAGTTTTTCTCGTGTGTAAACTATTAACGGAGAAATCAGGTAGAGTCGCTAACAGCCAGATGTGGCTAACTTTGATTAGCTCGGGGCAGTACGGTGAAGGCATTAAACTGGCTTTTAACCACTAATACTTCTCAAAATAACACCAAACCTCTGCAGCAGCATGAGAAGAGTCCCTACACAGAAAACAAAGCACCAATGGGCTCCTTCATTTTGGATTGACTTAGGTAATCGACTTAAATGGACTTTACTGAGGAGCTGGTACTGGGGCCAGTTGGTAAGTCACTTTTAATAAACTCCAGGTTCACTAACTACGTTGTTGGTGCTTTGTGTTATGTGTAAGGACTCTTTTCATGCTGCTGCAGAGGTTTGGTGTTATTTTGAGCAGCATTAGTGGTTAAAAAAGACGTTTTAATATGTTCACCGTACTGCCTCGAGCTACTCAATGTTAGCCACGTCCGGCTTTTAGCGACTCTCCGGGATATCTCCGTTAATAGTTTTATTTAATGTATGTAAATGCAGAAAAAGACCATGGGATGATCATTTTCTCCTGCATTGCTTGGACGTGCGATGGAACCTGTAGACAGCCATGCTGTTGCTCCATCCAGCTCTTTCTGCAGTGTTCTCCAGACTGCAGTGTTTCTAGCTCCACCTTTTAGTATCAAATCAGTGTGCTAGGTTCCTCAACAGAGGGGTAATGAAAAGTGATTTGTTTGTGTGCATATTTAAAAAAAGAGGAAAAAATAAATGCACAATAACATGAGAAGATGCACAGGTGGGATGAAAAAAATGTTTATTTAAATATCTAAAAGAAAGAAAAGAATACAGTTTCCAAACAATAAAATTCTACAGATGTGAAAAAATGAACAGGAAGAAATATAAATACATTGCATCAAAGTACATGACATGTGCATAGTGCTGTACTCTGTCAAAAGAAGATTAAAAAAAAACATTTTTTGAATAGGAAGTGACTGCAGAGTGAAGCAGAAAAGCTGTTCTGTCTCCATACCTGATTGAAAACTGTCCCCCATGAATTCAGTAAAACCAACTATGTAGAAGATGAATAGATCTGCGTGATAACAGTGGGTTTAGTTACAAACTATGAAATGAAACAGGAGATGAAATGTCAAGGAATTTAAATAGAAAAGTACCTATCTGAAGTGTATTGATGTCAGATATGTTTAACAACAGTTTGAGCGTTCTATCTACAGCAAGTGATAATAGAAAGATTGATTAAGGCTGGTTTTATATGCGCTTGCTCATATTACCATAGCGTGACAAAGGATAAATCATAGAGTATTATAGATCCAGAAAATCTGTCATGTCAGATTTGTTCGATCTTTAGAAATATCGAATCAACTTGTATGTTTTTCTGTGCAGCACAACATCAACATCATTCACCGGGACCTGAAGGCAGAGAACGTTCTGTTCACCAGCAGTGGCTGTGTGAAGGTGGCGGACTTTGGATTCAGCACGCAGGTTTCAAACCGCAACGACGCCCTTGATACCTTCTGTGGCTCGCCGCCCTACGCTGCCCCAGAGCTCTTCAAGGACGAGTGCTACCTGGGGCCCCCGGTGGACGTGTGGGCCATGGGGGTCCTGCTGTTCTTCATGGTGACTGGCACAATGCCGTTCCGTGCGGAGACCATGGGGAAGCTGCGGCGCTGCATCATCGAAGGCGCCTACTCTGTCCCTCCCTGGGTGCCCGGCCCCTGCCAGAGGCTCATCAAGGGCATCTTGAAGGCGGTCCCCGCTGATCGCTACGCTGTCGACCAGATGCTGGGCTGCGATTGGCTCTTACCTGTGGAGTTTCCCTGGTCGCTGGTGCCTCTCGAACCACCGAGCCCTCTGCAGAGTCTGCTGGACTCGGAGCGCGGGGGGCTGGACTCGGAGATAGAGGAGGAGGTGAGGAGTTGGCTGGAGGAGCTTGGCTTTACCATGGAGCACATACAAAACAGTCAGGCCAAAGGCAGCCGCAGCCCCGTCACCGGGGTTCATAGAATCCTGCTGCACCGATCCCAGAAGAGGAGGGGCTGCGACAGTCCCCCAGTGGTCCGAGGGATGGTGAGGGATCCCAAGAGGGAGGGGCTCCGGGCCTACAAGGGCCTCAGACACACTTCCAAATTGTGTGTGCTTTCATGAAGGACTGGTTGAGGCTTACGCACGCTTTTTATACAGACGTCTTTTATACAAACATGATACTAGTAGCAATGAGATTTATTTTTTTTTATCTGACATTCTTTATTGTATTTGGGGAAGGGACTTTTTTCACATTTGTAGCTTTTGATAAATGTGTTTCACTTCCACTCAACTTCTTGGGATAGCCTTAGGTGCTATACCCGATGTGCCTGATGAAATGAAACAAAGGTTAAAGCTGTGGAAGAATCCATATGAATTCAACTAAAGACTGATTATTCCTTCTCAAATGATAAGATTTGGATGATGTTTAGATGCCTGAAGAGATGAAAGGATCAAATATTTTTGGAAGAAAAGCTCAAAAAAAGAATACATTCTATCTTGTGTAACTTTTGTTATTCCTTTGGACCCATCAGATTCATAAATGCTCTCTCCACAGCCAATTCGTTAATAATGATATCAAACTGCATTGGTTCATGATTCATATTCTGTGCAATAACCCTGTCATGTAAAACATGTTTGTGCACCTGATTTTGTCTTTTCTGTCTTTTTGAGCACAGATGATGATGATTTAGTAAAGTGTGTGTTAAAGGGAGAGCTTGCTGCCACTTAAACAAAGCAGGTGTCCTGAAAAGACTCCTGTTGTTTTATGAAAAGCTAAATAAAGTGGTGAAAAAGAAGTGAGGCGTCACGCAGATTTCATTGTTGAGGAGCCGAGCAGGTGGCTGCCGCTGCGCCCAAACGCCGTCTTTGTGGCGTGTTTACCAAAGTTTCACTGAGTGGCTGCGAGTAAATAATAGTCCCGACAGCAGCTGGCAGGACACCAGATGATACTCGGGACCCCTCTCCCTCTCCACAACCGGCCCAAACCGGTCAGACTCAACCCGACTGCCCCCTCTGGCACTGGAAAACCGACTCACCCTCGGCTCCTCCCATCCCTGCCCTACCCGACCCCCACCTGCAGGAAGCGGCAGATGGCGCGGCGTGGCTGGGGAGACATCTGCAGACTGAACAATGGGCGCTCTGTGCGGACCGCTGGAGCTGACAGGCCCGAAGCTCCGCTATTGTGCGCTGCGCCATACACATGCAGATGAGGTCTGCCGGGGGAGGGGCCGAGTTTTTTTTATTTTTTACTGCAGGGACAACAGCGAGCAGATGACAGCCATGAGTGCCTTCCATGCAAATCTGCTGAGTCGGAAACTTTTGTTAGTTTCATAACCAGACCTGACCCCGCACCGCCTCCTCAACCCAAACACACACACACACACACACACACACACACACACACAACTCAAGCATAAAGGTTTGCAAGAGAAAGTGAAAACACATCACACCAAACATATTCACTTATTTAGTTTTATTTCGCATTTTCCACTTATAATTTCAAAAGTGAAACCGTTGGAAATACATACATTAGTTTCAAACATTGTTCCAACATCTTGGGAACATCAAGAGTCAAATCTTTTCTTTTTCACATCTCTGTCTTCGGCACATAATTAAATGTTTACAAGACACTTTTACAAATTCTCATCATTTTTAACATTAACTTAATTTAGCCATTTTCTAAAGTGAAACCTTTAGAGAACATCTTTTTTTATGTTTTAGAATATTATTTGTCATTGTTAAATTTCTAAAGTGAAACCTTTAGAGAATTAAGACAATTCTGGAAAGTGGGAAACATTTCCGCTGAGTGCAACTGTTGTCGTGTTGCTCAGCGAAGAGGACGTCTTTAAAAAGTCCCTTTTTAAGAACGCCTCTTTCTCAGCACCGCTTCTTCTCCTGCTGCGCGTGCTTCGAGGTGCGACGTTGGCTCTGTGGGACCACAGGACGCACAACTCGCATCTCCTTCCTCTCCAAACCTCATCCGCACAAAGAATGAGGGTCGATGCGTCGCTCTTGTGGCATACCTGACCTCATTCACATAAAGAATGAGAGTCATCTTGGCATGGACGGGACAAGAGGCGACGGTTCACGGGGGCCCCTCGGGCCGGCGCCGTGCTGCCTGGACGGGAATCCTCCTCAGGAGTATCCAGGGATGAGCAGAAACAGGTTCATCCTGTTCATCAGGATGAGTATTTCCAAATAAGAAGCTTTACAGCATCTGAGCAAGAGAGGAGCCGAGGCCCAGATCAAGGCTCGGGCAGGCTGATCTCAGGAACCCAGTCGTTCAGACGGCGGCTCTCCTCACAGAACAGGTGCAGCTTCTCCAGAGCAGGGTCCTCCCAAGACCCATCAGCTGGGTTCTGTTCAAACAGGAAGAGGAAAGAGGCGTTAGTCACACGTTTCGTTCGAAAAGCATCACATTTACACAGCTGAACTGATTCAGAACCAGATCATGTGTAGCTGAGCTCTACATACCGTGATGAGGACGCAGTGGGCGTCTTCAAGCTGCTCCGCCTTGTCACCGACTATCGCAGCCAGACGCTGCATGTCGCTCACTCTGACGATGCTGATGTCGTTGTCGAAGCAGAAGGACTGGATGAGGGTGAAGTGGATCTGCAGAGCGATGTCACACTCAAACTCCTCATCCACGGCCAGGACGCAGAAAGACACGCTGTCCGGGTCACTGTGGAGACAAAATGAAAGGAGAAAAACATTAGATTCCATCGAATAATGATCCAAACTGTCTGATAGGATAAATGAACATATAGTAAGCTTGAAAAACTGGAGCTGAGGGTTTCACACTTACAGATTCATAACTTTGGCGCACTCGTAGACACCAACGGTGAGGGAGTCGTTGTCTTTAGCGGACACCAGGACCTCCTCCAGGACTGTGCCGGTGCACTGAGCACGCTCGGCGGGCTTCTGGATCAGAACTTCCTCAAGAGTCATGATGAAGAGGGTGAAGATATTCCGCAAAGGGAGAGCTTTAGCAAGTTTGATTCAGATAGTAAATCCGAAAGAGAGCAGAGTGCTTCCTAAGCTGCAGCCTTCCTCTTTTATACTCTCCAGCTCGTGCGGCGCAGTGAAAGCGCTGCGCCCTGATTGGCTACAACTGAATGGTGTATTGGTATGATAATGCTATTGTCACACTCCGGCTCGTGGCAGATTGATGGGGGTCATCGAGACACGCACGCCCCCCCTCTGAGCTCAGCAGCCTGGCCTGAAAAACTAAAAATAGCGTCATTAAAAAAAAAGTTTGATCACTGTGCAGCTTATCATAGAAAACACAGACGGTGATTCTAACAGCAAAGATGCATGCTGGACATTAAGTGCACTTTTACATGCATTTACTAGAAATATTAAAAGGCACAGAAGCGTCATGTTGTCCTTTTTTGAAAAAAAAAAGTTATTTTTTTGTCCAATAAAGCCGCATAACCCACATTTCAAACTTCAAAACAAGAGTTTGAACTCGACCAAATGAAAAATCAACAAACTCTCAAAATTGTGTGCAGTTTTGTTTTTTGGTGACAGTATTTCAGCAGCAAAATGGAGAAAGTGTGAAGCGCCCCTTCCCCCCTCCAGCAGAGAGAAAAGGCAGGTGGATGATGCCATCTGTGGACTAGAGGCTGGCCATAAAACGGCCTCATTGTGCGCACAGAAGCCCTCTATTATCATGGTCCTCCATACAAATGCAAATGACTAGCGCGTGCCAGAACGCTGTGCGTGCTGTGCAATCTGCGCTGCCCGGCCCATGCTGACCACGTGGCCATCAGCTGTCCAGAAAAGCCTTGCCCGTTTTTATTTATTTACCTTGGGGAGTTAAGGGACCGAGCGGAGTGAATTCTATAGGACAACTTGTGAAGTTTAATGCACTTTTTGTTGGGTATGTGGTGCATATATCCAGCAAATGTCTTCTGAGATTTTATTTTTGACAACCCTGTTCATTTCTAATCACGTTTACGCACGACGGAACCTTTACGCACTGCGCTGTTTGGTTATATTTAGTATTTGGTGTGCAGACCCACTAAATGTCTTCATCTGTGCTTTTAAATAAATTTGTTTCTGACAACTTTCTGTTCATTTCCAATCACTTTTACGCACGACGAAACTTTTACGCACGGCTCACTCGAGCCACTGATAAAGCAGTATCCCCCAAACAACTTGTGCTTATTTGGTTCTATATTATCTGCATAACAATTCAAAACTCATCGTGCATCAGGTCTGGCCTGCTGCCACTGCTGCGTAAATAGAGGAGAGGGGGCTGGAGTGGAGAGGCTGCACAGGAGACACAGGTTGGCGGTGATTGATTCAGCGCTATTGTTCTGCAGAAGGCAGAGCGGCAGATGGAGAACTGTCGCTATGAAGACCCCTCGTCTCCTCTCCTCTCTCCAAAACCCAGGTCAACCCCGACCCCAGGGCGCGCCGATCTTTTGTCTACAAGTCTCCACATTCGCCGGCCTGTTGTCTGAGTTTTGATTAAATTTGAATGCCAAAGAGACGAGCTTATGGTCTAAACCTCCACAATGAAAAGTGCTAAAGGCAGATACAAACACTCTCGGTCTTATCGCGTATACGTGATATCTCCAAGTGTGTTTTACAATACAACTCTTATGTACACTACAGCAAAACAAAACATTCTTTATTTCTCCATCGCTTTCAATTTCTGTCTGCGTGCTGCAAACTCACCAGCACATCAGCTGGCCGCGAGGCTTATAGTTGGGCTAAAGTTTGATTTGGGTCCAGCTGACAGAGACTCAAACACTATTTCTATTTTAGGAAGGATCGGCTTGCATGGCCACAGGGCAGGCGCGTGCAAATCGATACCGACCTATTGTTGCTTAAGCACATCTGCCAGACGGAGACCTCCCCGGCAACGCGCGACAGGTGTTGGTGGTCAAAGCTCTTTTCTGGTGACCCGCGGCGACTCACTAAAGCCCTGAGCCCCTTTGTGAGGATAGACCGTGTCCAAAGCTGCGCGATAAGATGTTTAGATACTTGGCTTTAGTTGTGTGCAAATATGACTCGGGGTTTTCAGAAACAGGCGAATAGCTTAGTAGATTTGGAAAAGCCTGTTTTTTGGTTTTTGTTTTTGCAGGTATATTTTGAGCCTTTAAATAGGCAAAAGTCTAATAAACGTAAATATGATATGGCATTAACTTCTTCATTCTGTTTCGGTTTCACCCCAAAACTTTAGTCATATTAAGAGCGAATTGAAAAACTGCCACGACGCCCAGCAGGTGCTGTCTGACTTCTTTTGTCCACCCTTCCCTTCACCTTCCCCCCGGGGACAGATGGTATCTCTCGGTTGCTATGGAGAGTGATGCAGACAGAGAGATAAAGCACGCAGGCATCTCCAGATGCCACGCGCCTCAAGTGAGACCCGGCTTAAGGCATGCAAAGCAGCGGCGCGTGCCACTGCCCCCAAAACATTGCATTCAGTGAAATTGGTCATGAGTTATAAAAGTCTGCCTGACATCCAATGCAATTAGGATGGTTGGAATCTTTTTATTATGACACATGAAAGAGCAAACTTCACTGTGTTTCCCCAATTTTCCGAACGTGTTATGCTCTTGTGATAGGTGATAGATGCATGCTGTGTTCCACTTCAGATGCAAAGTTTTCCGGGTAGCACTGGTGTCTACTACAGTATGGAAACAATCAGAGTCAGAAACCCCAGAGTAGACACTTCTAAAACAGTCAAAGAACACTATTTAATTCAGACTTTTATTGTGGAGGTTTTACAGCAAAAAATGCAGCGATAAAGTAATTTATTTTTACATACATTTTGCTGGAATGAAACTTTCAAGTATTGTTGCATTGCGTTTTGTTGTTATTTGTGCATATTTCAAGATAGAAGTTCCACTCAGCCATTCACTTCCGGTTCAGTAAATCAAATAGCAGACTATGAAAGCGGCTTGAGGTGAAGAATCCATCACAGGAAATGGCTGCTAATGTAAGATACATTAAAAACTACAACACAACGTTTTGGTTTGCAAAATGTTAAGCCATGATATCAAGCAGTGATTCTCAAAGTAGGGTTCTTGGATCCCCAGGGGTCCATGGACCGCCGCCAGGGGTCCATGAAAAAGTTTTCAGGTTCATTCATTTAAATTACGAGTAACTATGTAAAACATGATTTTACAAATAAATCCTATTTTAACTTTTTTTTTATGATTACATTCTAACCTAACAAATCTACATTTATCTTGTGTTGTGTCACAAACATAGGCGGTGTCAAATTATTCCAAGGTACATATGAATGAAAACAACCGAGATCCTCTGATGTAAAAGTACTGTCGTCGTGAACATTTTTGGTCCCACTATGAATGGGACTGGTCACCTCTAAATTGTTCAAGAACTTTGAAGACTTTGATGACAAGTCTGGTCTTCCTGTGTGGTTTCACTATTCCTGTCAGATGAAAGAATCATTTAAAGGTCAGGGAGTTTCTACATCTGATCCTTTCAAAGCTTCCCCCGACTTTCTAAGACTTTTCTATAGGCACGCGTCCCAGAGGGTGGGGTGGGGGCTGCAGGCCTATGGTAGCCATTGTGCCAAAGGACCAATCAGAGAGTGAGCGTGTGCCGGGTCTGTAGTATAAAAGCTGGCAGATTCTTGAATACAGCACAAACACTCTTCTCTAAACTTTCTGACCACATCAGCTAGAACATCACCATGCAGTCTCCTGGGAAATCTGTGAAGGAAGCTTTGCTCTGTGCTCACAGCGAGGATCGACTCACTGTTGGAGTCTACGAGAGCGCTAAAATTATGACTGAGTAAGTAAACTAAACAAGGCTTAAATATAACTTTGACCTCTCTGAACATCCAAACTGATTCTCACTGAACAGCAGCAGCTAACAAGAGGTGACTTTTCTTTATCCACAGGGACCCGGACAGCGTGTCTTTCTGCGTCCTGGCCGTGGATGAGGAGTTTGAGTGTGACATCGCTCTGCAGATCCACTTCACCCTCATCCAGTCCTTCTGCTTCGACAACGACATCAGCATCGTCAGAGTGAGCGACATGCAGCGCCTGGCTGCGATAGTTGGTGACAAGGCGGAGCAGCTTGAAGACGCCCACTGCGTCCTCATCACGGTATGTAGAGCTCAGCTACACACGATCTGGTTCTGAATCAGTTCAGCCGTGTAAATGTGATGCTTTTTGAACGAAACGTGTGACTAACGCCTCTTTCCTCTTCCTGTTTGAACAGAACCCAGCTGATGGGTCTTGGGAGGACCCTGCTCTGGAGAAGCTGCACCTGTTCTGTGAGGAGAGCCGCCGTCTGAACGACTGGGTTCCTGAGATCAGCCTGCCCGAGCCTTGATCTGGGCCTCGGCTCCTCTCTTGCTCAGATGCTGTAAAGCTTCTTATTTGGAAATACTCATCCTGATGAACAGGATGAACCTGTTTCTGCTCATCCCTGGATACTCCTGAGGAGGATTCCCGTCCAGGCAGCACGGCGCCGGCCCGAGGGGCCCCCGTGAACCGTCGCCTCTTGTCCCGTCCATGCCAAGATGACTCTCATTCTTTATGTGAATGAGGTCAGGTATGCCACAAGAGCGACGCATCGACCCTCATTCTTTGTGCGGATGAGGTTTGGAGAGGAAGGAGATGCGAGTTGTGCGTCCTGTGGTCCCACAGAGCCAACGTCGCACCTCGAAGCACGCGCAGCAGGAGAAGAAGCGGTGCTGAGAAAGAGGCGTTCTTAAAAAGGGACTTTTTAAAGACGTCCTCTTCGCTGAGCAACACGACAACAGTTGCACTCAGCGGAAATGTTTCCCACTTTCCAGAATTGTCTTAATTCTCTAAAGGTTTCACTTTAGAAATTTAACAATGACAAATAATATTCTAAAACATAAAAAAAGATGTTCTCTAAAGGTTTCACTTTAGAAAATGGCTAAATTAAGTTAATGTTAAAAATGATGAGAATTTGTAAAAGTGTCTTCGAAACATTTAATTGTGTGCTGAAGACAGAGATGTGAAAAACAATGGGGAAAAATGACAACATGGATAAAAGATAATCCTGAAAAAATATTGGAAAAAACTCTATGTAAAGGTTTCACTGAAGAAATGCAACATGAGAGGAAAAAAATACACAAAAGTGATTTGAATGATACAAGTGTGCCAATGTGATTCTGAAACATATGAAGAAAAGAAAGCTAAAGTTGAAACTGTAATACTTCCTGAGGGTTTCACTTCAGCTCCATTCATGTCAAATGAAATAATGTGTTCATTGCATATATTTGATTTCAAGATGAAAGCATATAAATAAAATATTTGAATTCAACATTGTCTGGAACACAAATCCCTGGTAGACCCTTTCATTCCTGTGAACTTGCTCCAGCCTGGTTTGACTCTCTGGAATCTTTTTATGGGGTTTGGGAGTATGGGGTGTACTTTCAAATCTTGACCAACACAACCGTAATCAGTCTGCAATTGAGAACAACAGCAAACACATCAGCTGTCCTATCGACCCCTATGCACATTCATGCATCATTTTAGCTCTGGATAGCCTTTAGATTTGGAAATCTCTGAAGTATTTTATCCTTTTAAATGTGAGATACTTCAAAGTAAAAATCAGTGCGCTCTCATTTGAAGGCAAGAGATGAAAAATAGTGCAGTTGGTGAGGTTTATTTGATTCACACATAATAAGGTGTTTCATGTGAACAAATATGGTTGGATTCTGACCTGTGGTCCTTTACTGCATGCTCCCTCTCTCTCTCTCTCTCTCTCTCTCTCTCTCTCTCTCTCTCTCTCTCTCTCTCTCTCTCTCTCTCTCTCTCTCTCTCTCTCTCTCTCTCTCTCTTTCCAATTTCCACACACACCACCCTACTGCAAGCGGGGTGACAGTCTGTCTGTCAAAAACATTTTTACAGCGCACATTATTTTCTAGGTGTTTTAGAGTGTTTTCTTTCATCTTACTTGTATATACGTTGACATTGTGAATCATACAGGCCACCTTAAATCAAACTGCAGCTATTCTGTATTTCTCTTGAGGAAGAACGAGCGCCGCTGTATCACTGATCAGCTGATCAATGATCAGATCAGCTCATCAGCTGATCAATGATCAGCTGATCACCGGCCATCGAAACCCATTCAGAGTGATACGTCACCTTCAGAATCTTGTAAATCTCTCTGGGGCCTTTTTTTGTAATGGAAACAGGGTGAGTGAACGGCCATTTGAGAGGGCGCGCCCTGAAACTCTCCGAGCTTCTCTCAGGGGTTTGAGTGGCTTTTTTTCGGCCCTGCTACGGCTGCTCAAGCGACTCGCAGGAAAATTGAGTGCGTTTCGGCGAGGTAGACTGGCCTCATTCCAGGTATTCGACCATAGTGGTTTCAGTGACCTGAAACTTTCCGAGCGGCCACATTTTACCCTAATTGAAACATGGCTTATGTACAAGCTTCAAAATTCAAGAGTGGGGCATTTGCTAATAATTTTATGTCGAAGAATAACACGTAAAAATCTTGTAAGCCTGTGTTTACCACAAACTTTATTTCAGCCATCTAACAAAAAACAACAACATACATTTAAAAAAAAAACAAAAAAACATTGACTTTGAGATGAGAGAGCGGAGAATACAAAAATGCTAACTCATTTCTGGCATTTAGCACTCATTCATGCAGCAGTCTGCTCCTCTAAATACATACTGGCTCTTTCTCATTTCAAACAACTTTTACTCTAGCAAAAGGCTAGATTTTTGACCAATGGATAATAATTGACCAATTGAAACATGCACACAATCTGGGTGCTGTACTGTAGCATTATGCTAATTCTGCTGTTCACTGTCAAGACAGAGGTGCAAAAATAATAATAATACTCCTGCCATAAAAACTTCACAGAGTTGTAAAACCCTGCAGCAACGTGGCATCTCATAAGATTTTCTTCGGGTTCTTATCTTATGTTCATTTCTTTTTTTGCGTGTGTTATTATTAGTCACATTTCTGGTCAGACTTGATGACAGGAAGCTGCTAAAGGACCTACATATCACACTGACTCCCAGTGTTTTCTGACTTTGTGGAGCTCATTGATTCAGTGTGTTAACAGAAAACAGAAATGTCATACAAACATTAATCATTGACAAATGTTGTAGCTCTACTTTCTGATGCTGCTCTCATTTTGGAGAAAAATCAACCAAACTGAGGCCGCGGCTTAATGAAGGTGATCTTTTGCTCCCGGCACACGCTGGTTTTTCTTTTCCTTCTCTCATTTGTGATTCAGAAGCTTTAAGAGGCTTTTGTGTCTTAGGATTCAAACTCCGAAGTCACTCTGACCCGCATGTTGCCTGTCTCTGCAAACTATTGTGGAGTCAACAGCTGCTGCAGGCCCCACGCCCCACTGTGACACACACACACACACACACACACACACACACACACACACACACACACACACACACACACACACACACACACACACACACACACACACACACACACACACACACACACACACACACACACACACACACACACACACACTGGTGATTTCCGTCTTTTCTCTCTTTCATTACAACTTGATAAAATGCAACGTTTTACTGGTAAAAAAAGCGGAAGTGACTGATTCTGAGTCTGCACGGTTACGATTAAAACCTGAACCTGCTTCATCATCCACTGTGCTGCTCCTTCACATGTGCGTATATAGACATACCATTCGTGTCAAAAAAGAAATTAAGAAAATGGACCAAACAAGACCAGCTGAAAGGCAATTACCCCTTTAAATCTCCACGGCAACCATGGTAGCACTCACTCCATCTGCTGTCCAAATTAATGGAGAGGATAAAGGGATAGAGAGAGGAGGAGGAGGAAGAGGCCATGCGCCTGGCACAAGCCTGCTGCCATTCATCCATTCAGGACCAAATCATGACTAACAACAACAGCAACCCCCAACAGTCAGCAGAAACACTGCAAAAGAGTCTCTGCAGGACAGAAATGCACATGCACTCTCAATAAACTTAAGCAAATATGTAAATACATGCTTTTAAAGGTCCCGTATCATGCTCATTTTCAGGTTCATACTTGTGTTTTGGGTTTCTACTAGAACATGTTTACATTCTTTGATGTTCAAAAAAACACATAATTTCGTCTGTCTGAATACACCTGTATTCACCTTTTGCCTGAAACGCTGCGCCTGTCTCTTTAAGACCCCCTCCTGAAAAAGCTCTGTTCTCTCTGATTGGTCAACATTTCGTCAGCGCTCTCAGCGTCTCTGCACCGTCACTGCAGCCAGGGAATGGCTGTAACAGCACTCAATGCGTTTACATGCACATGCAATGGTCTGTCCCCGGTTATAGGAACAGATTATTAAAGTTCCCCTTGTATACATGAGCAGAGGTTTAATGTGAAAATGACTAGGTAACTCGACCTCTGGTACAGTAGGTGGTGCTCCGCCAACATACAGCTGGACTGAATATGGCGTCATTTTCAGGTTCACATTCATTCATTCAACTTCAACCGCTGTTTTCAGGTTCACCTTTATCAAAATCACAAGTGGGGGGAAAATGGACGACTTTTGACAGAATTACATGGCAAAGTCCTCCCTCAGTTTAAAGATAACGCTCTATTGTTGTTTTTTTCACGTTGTATTCGACGCTGTTGCTTCCTGGTTTATCCTATTTCCGGGTCAAAAGCCACCGCTGCAGGGTGGGGAGGGGGGAGTTATAACCCACGGAGCATGCACAGACGCGAAACCCTATAGTAACCCGGGAAGGCTGTTTACATGCACGAATAATCAGGGTACTGAAGGAGTTCTCTAGGTCTGTTAACCGGCGTATGAAAACTCCAACTGTACCCGGGGTACAATGTTTACATGGTGTTTGAGGAACCGGGGTGTGCCCTCAACCCGAATATAATCAAGTTTAATAACTGCATGTAAATGCTGTAGTATAGTTGTGACATCAAAACTGTACAGATCTAGATCTATTTTTTTTTAGATGCAGTTTCTGAATGTGTGTATTTCTCTGTGGATTGAGTGTTTTAATACATTGACAGTATTTATATAATACCTTCACCTGCTATAACAAAAAAAAAAATGGAAATCTCACTTTGCTTCTGAGAGTGAGATGAGGAGATCAACACCATTCTCATGTTTGTATGTCAAGTACAGATCTGGAGTCAGGCCATGGTTATTTCAGCTTAGCTTACAGCTTAGCGTGGCGTAAAGTAAAACAAGGGGAAACAGCCAGAGTGACTCCGTCCAAATAAAAAAAGTCAAACAAGAAAAGAAAAAATAGTTGAATTTTCTGTCTGAACTCGTTCACCCTGAACAACCTGGGCTGCCCTCTGTCTCAACCCCGGCCATAAAAAGCTCTAACGCTGCAGCCACATGCTGCTTCTCAAGTGTCTTTTCAACGTAAGAGCTCCTCCTCCTCCCAAAATCTTTTCTGAGTGCTGGAGAGCAGTAGCAGATGGTACAGACGGGCTGCAGTGTGTGCATGTGCAAGTGTGTGTTTTCAGTGCTCTTAGTTTGTTGGTGTTTTGGTTGACCAAGTTGCCTAGGAAACTGGCAGCAGCAGCCTTGCCACAGCTCAAATTCATTTTTTTTAAATTTCATATTTACACAGAAATATTCTAACTCCATTTCCTTCATTTTATATCCCTGGGATTGCTAAACTGTAATCTATATTTTCAGAGGCGTGTTTGTTGGAACACGGCAACAATCAGCAGTTGAAGAGTTCCTAAGTGATGTCTGCTGACTGGCTCTGTCTGAAAGCTATGCTAATATAGTTTTGAACTATGCTAATGTCAGCCTCCCTCATTATCATAAGCATGCTGCTGTTGTGCTGCAGGTCACAGCAGGCTCGGGGTCAAACAACACACACACCCAACTCTGCGTGTACATTCAGTCAGATTTGTGTATATGCACACACGCACACACACCCATTCCCTCAGTCATCAGCTGTTGATGCTAATTTCTGTGTGTGATCTCCATCAGTAAGGCCTGTGTCAGCCCATGATGAATCTAATCACTAATTACATTAACAAACCTGCAGACCCTCAGGCTGCTCCTCACTGACTGAAAGATATTGTGGTTTGCAATCTAATACTTTTTTTTTTGCACAATTCAAAACATCCATGTACAAATCCAAACATCGTATGTATTAACGTATGTCTATTTCTATAGCCTTCAAAATAAAAGTTGTGCATTTTGGGTACTAAGTACTGCATTATTACAAGCTAATTACTGTAGATGTTAGTTGCTAGTGACAGCACATCTGTTTGTATTGGATTTTATCTTTAAAGGTAACCAGAGTGTAAATAAATATGAAGATAAGGTATTTTATCTGTTTACGTCCACAGTTGCAGCTTGTATACACAAAGTGGGCTCTCTCTCATTCACTCACACACACACACACACACACACACGAACACACACACACACACACACACACACACACACACACACACACACACACACACACACACACACACACACACACACACACACACACACGAACACACACACACACACACACACACACACACACACACACACACACACACACACACACACACACACACACACACACACACACACACACACACACACACTCACACACACTGCCAGCTGTTGCCAAAACCCCAGTTCTCTAATCAATGCAGGGGCCCTCGAGGGCCTCGTTCAGACACAGCAGCAACACTGTGTGTGTGTGTGTGTGTGTGTGTGTGTGTGTTGTGTTTGAGATAGCTAATATGGCTGAATATGAGTATAAAAGTTATTTATTAGAAACAGCAGTTTGACAAAAAAAAAAAAATATTGATGATAAATCTAACTCAAGCTACACTAACTTGCTTTTTGCATCACTTTTAACCACAAGATAAAAATGTCCACTTCCACTTTGGAGGCTCTGTGGATTGCTGTGCATAAAAGATGTGAATCATACCAGACTTCTGATAATGTGGACTGGACTTGAGTCACTTGTATGTATCTGTGTTCGTACATGCGATGCGATATGTGTGCTATAGAACCAGATCAGATGGCTAAATGTGCATGTACTGACCCCCCCTCACCCACTGCACACTCTCTCCACAACAAAACTCGGACAAAAGCTACAGCCAACACTTCTACACCCTCATCAATGGGCACAAAGAGCAGAAAAACGACAGGAGGGGCCCTGCACAAAGGTGCACCGAGACCCCGGCCCTCTCTCCTCTTTTGTGCTGAAGAATGGCAAAGGTCCAGGAGCAGCTGCTGTTGGCTGCACGGGACATTTGAGACGGCCCCTTTCACCAAAAACAAAGTCTAGAGCTGTGAGTGCTCAGGCTGCAGGCTGCAGGGGCAAGGAGGTGGAGGGGCAGGGCTGTATACAAAACGAAAGGCACACTTTGCCTGATCACCGCAGATCTGACCCCCATTCATCCTGTTGATCAGCAGCAGAGGGGGGCAGAGGGTGGGGTTGAAGTGAAGGAGGAAACCTTTAAAGTTGACATGAGTCACATCAGTCACAGCACAAAGGAGTCCCAGAGGTCTGCCATATGGAGCAGGCACATCATCTGTTCAGGAATCACTCAAAGAAATACGGCCAGAGCCAATAGGAGTGCAGGCTTTGCAACTTTCTCTACCCAGAGACACATCTCTGCATTCTGATTGGCCGTAGAAGTGTTGTTATTAACACAGGGTCTCAATTAGCCAGATAGGTAGGAGGGCACTTTGTTGTTTGTGCCAGATTGATTAGATTGCCTCTCTGGTTACTTTTACATGTGGTTCTCCAAAATGGATTATATCACTTTTAAAACACGTTTTCAAAGCAAACTCATTTTTGGTATTACTTTTTTGTAATGGTCTGTTTCTCATGCTCTTCTGTATGTTTTCCGCAATCAATAGAGGCAGCTGATTCTTCCTCACATGCCAAATAAAATAATTAATTCATGACAGAATGGAATAAATCAATGACAATAAAATCAATGCATCTAGCAAGATTAAGCTCAAACTCCAAGATTAATAAGAACTATCTAATGTCTTTATTTTGAGAAAGATAGACCTGAATGACTCAATACAAATGGTAAAATGCACCACACTTAGTTTCACTACATATACATCTGATCTTTTCCTTATGGATATTCTCAATAAACATCTGCCGTATTCTATAAGATGGAAATGTTATTGGATCCCCATAACGCACATACTTGACTCCACAGTTTTCTGTCTCCTCACTCAGTGAAGTGTAAGTGTGATAGTGGAAAAAGAGGAGTGCACATCTGACAGGACAGTAGTTACAGCGCCTCCTGGGGACATTACACTGACATGAACCACATGGAGGAACATCATATGTTCCAGCTGCACAAAAACAGCTTAGTGTGTAAATGAATATAAACAAATGTTATGTTACAGACCCTATCATATTTGGCTGACTCTTAAAAATGGTCACTGTTGTATATATTTTCGTCATCGTCACTTTGGTTCAAGTCAAGTCCAATTCTTTTATCCGTAGCATATGAAACCCTCTGTTCTTAGACCCTCAAATTCTCTTCAGATCATGAGTTGTGCAAAACAATGAGTCCAGTTGGGCTTTACAACAATTAAAGCCTGATTGAGGTACTGACTATATAATAGTTTCTGCCGTCAGTAACTAAGGCAAAGATGCCAAAGATCAACCTTATAATATACAACAAATATGAGATATCACGACACACAACTAGATTTTAAAATAATCATTACAAGCACATAACTTAAATTATTCATTAAATATTTTGAAATAAATTCATTGGTAAAATGTGATTTGTTATATAAATTTCACACAGCATGTAAAAATGGGCTTTGCTGTGCATTTATTTCATGGTTATTCATTTTTTATTTATTGAATTGCCAGAGAACATACTATATTGTGACATATATATTTTTTTATCAATAAATGAAATGATCTATATCAGGAAAGAAGATTTTGGCCATATCATCTGGCTGTACATTTATTACTCTTTACTCTTACACATTTATTACTAGGCTATATCTTGATTTTTTACTGATGCATCTTTTTGCACTATCAACTATCAAGGATGATCTTATCTTATCTTATCTTATCTTATCTTATCTTATCATATCTTATTTTATCTTATATTATCTTATCTTATCTTATCTTATCTGATCATATCTTATCTTATCATATCTTATTTTATCTTATCTTATCTTATCTATGAGTAAAAGACAGTATAGTTGGTCATGTGTCCCAGTCCAGGGACACAGTTTGACAGCGTAGAATGTAATGTTGTAGTCCAGTACTGGGAGCCACTCACATATCTCTTATGTGCACCACCTCTTGTTTTACAGATGTGCAATATAAACACAGACAACAGTAAATACGTATACAGCTGCTTTACATCGGTTAACATATATTCAGCTACTGTAAACTGGCTCAAATTCCTTGTATGCATAAGCACACTTGGCCAATAAAGCTGATTCTGATTCTGATGTGTGTATTTGTTTTGTGACCCATTGAAATTAAGCGGTGTCTATTTGTGACAGGATGAAGCTCTTCCATCAAAGGGTCATTTTCCTCTTCTACACATCTCAGCAGCGGTGAAAGAACTTTTCAGATCCTTAACTTAAGTAAAAGTACCACCACAACTATATAGAAGTACAAGTAAAAGTCCCGCATTCAAGAGAAAGTACAGATGTATTTTAAGGAAAATATACTGAAGTAAAAGTTCTTGTAAATATTCCTATAACATTAAACCTCTCGCGGTCATCAGGTGGAGAACCACTGGCCCGGATGACAGAATGAGAGGTGAAGTGAGTTTGAATTTGCACTGAATGAATGAGGGGAAAACAGTGCTCACATCCACCTGAATGAGTGGATCTTACGCGTGTCTGTGGTGTGCCACCCAGTGGTGTAACAGGGATACTACAGGCTGTAATGCTTCATTATCACATGGCTCCATGCAGCCTAATGAACACAGAGCAACACCTCCACCTGGTGGCTAACAGCTCCTACTGCGGCTGCATCCAAGCACGTCCTGATATCAGACAATCTGGTTTTGATTAGACCTGTAGTAAAAACAAACGAGCATGATGAGCATGTCAGTAACATTCAGATGGAGATAAAGAAGCACCAAATAGTACAAAACATTACCTGAACAAAAAGTTTATTTTACTCCGTTTGACATCCCTGTAAACAGACCGACAGAATGCCATTCAATGATTAACAAGCACTCATTTGTCTACTCATTTTACTTATTTTATTAAATTTGTGACAACTTATTACAGCAAGCAACTACATTTCTTATTTGTTTTGTCTACTTTTATTTCATAATATTGAATTCAACAGATTACATTTACTTATTACGTGATTTTGAATTATGTTCTGATACATTTAATTACCTCTGTATCCGAAAGTTTTGAATGCCTTGAGGTTTTTATTGGACTTTTTTGTTTCCAATTTTACATTTTTGAATTTACTGTTTATTTTGTGCATATTTAATTTTTTGTATCCATGTTAATCGAACCTGGGAAGAATGAACATTCTTCAAAAAGAAAGAAGAAGAACAGAGAAATAGACCATACAAATGTATTTTACTTTTTGAAAAGAATTTAATTTTCTCCAAAAAGTCTCCAAAAGTAGAATGGGAGGCAGAGCCTTCAGCTACCAAGCTTCTCTCCTGTGGAACCAACTCCCAAGTGTTGTTCTGGAGGCAGACACTGTCCCCATATTTAAGAGTAAACTTAAAACTTTCCCTCTTTGATAAAGCTTACAGCTAGGACTTATGAGCCCCTAGCTATGTTGTTATTGCCAATCAATTTCTCTTAGAACCTGCATTTTCTGCTGATTTTGTTCTGCTTAATGATGCTGCTATATGCCTAGTCTGCCGGGGGATAATACTTTCCCAGATACTCTGATCTTCTCTCCTCTCTGTCTGTATCATTCATGTCTCATCAATGCATGTTACTAATTCACTTCTTCCCCGGAGTTGTTTGTGCTTTGTCGTCTCGCAGGTCTCTGCTGATCGTGGCGGTGCCTGCTGCCGTGGTCCTGCATGACACTTCCTGTTGCTATTATTACTATTACTTATATACGGTATACTATTATTAGTCTTATAACTTATAAAGGTTGTAGCCATAAAAACATCATCAATAATACAGTTGAGCTCATTGTATCACAGTTAGTACCGCTACTCATCATTGATCATATTTACCACCATAATTATTATTTTCATTTTCATGTTCTGTCGCCTTAGCTGTGCTTGTTTCTTACTATTCACATTACTATTGCTATTGTTATACTTACCGTTACGTTTGTGGTTGCTTGCATCTCTGAGACTGTCTCTCTGTCTCTTTGTCTCTCTCTCTGTCCATCTGTCTGTCTTTTCTCTCTTTCTCTCTGTCTTTTCTTCCTCCCGAACCGGTGCAGACAGATGTCCGTCCTCCACAGAGCTGGGTCTGTCTGACGTTCCTGCCTGTTAAAGGGAAGGTTTTCGTTGCCACCGTACTCTACGGGGGAATTGTTGGGTCTATGTAAATCATAAATAATTCATCGAGTGTGGTCTATACCTACTCTGTAAAGTGTCCTGAGATAACTTAATAATAATGATTTGGCACCGTAAATAAAACGGAATTGAATTGATTTTAATTTTTTTGTTTTTCTTAATGAATGATTTCTGTTTGGGAGGATGGACGGACTTGGAAACATTTCATGGGCCAACATCCCCCCCCCCCCAAAAAAAAAGGAAAAAAAAGATATTCATATTCGTAGAGGCACATACTCACATTCACATCCAATAACAGATTAGTTAAAGGGGTACTCCATGGATGTTGCACCTCCGTATAGTTGAGGGACTCACAAGTGACACAAATAAAGAAGAATTATCACAATCTATGTAACAGAGGATGAGCAACCCCCATCTAACTTTCATGAAGGTTGGATCCTACATTTCCCTTAATGCCACTCCGTAGCATCTGTTATCAGACCCTCACTGCTTGGAGAACTACATCTTTGAAACTTCACAGCGCTAGTTTTGCCGTAAACATTGTTTACATTTGTAGTTTCCAAGCCCAAATCGAGATAACTCTGATGACATCACTATGGCATCCACCATCAGGGTTATTTTCTCAGACTTGACAAAGCTCATCCAGGCCACTGACGTATATAAAGTAAATGTTTGGACTCTACTCCCTCAAAAATCTTGTCTTGGAAGATATCCACCTCCTTTCTTACACCTTACCTGCTGCTATCCCTCTCCAGATGTTCCCCAGCTGTTAACGAGCACACTAACCCAAAAGGTTACTTAAGGGTTATCATTTCAGTCATGCTTTTCAGCCACGCCGAATAAGATACACAGATGATTTAAAAAGTAATTAGTTGCTATCTCTAGACATGCATTTAGCAGAGCCTTTGCAAAAACCATGAACAACTTTCTCTCCTTTAATGTGAGGTTCACTCTGAAGCTCAACTTAAGTTTCATTTTTCTGAGCGTACAATAAGTACAACTTGATGCTGATGTCAGCGGCTGCAGAAAGCAGCAAAATCTGCATCTCCCTGTGATCCAACAAGCAGACCACCCGTCCGCACACGTAAGCAAGCATCAGTCTGCCCGTGTTCGTAGCTCAAAGTGAGTGTTTACTGAGTCAATCGAGGATCCGTGTGTGGTCGGAGGACGTGTAAGAGATTCATCCATGTTCCCCTCACACTGATCTGCCCTTCAGAGTGGAATATGGCAACAGCCTGAAAGGCATCAACATGTTTAAGGACTTCAGCTCATATACAGTCCATTAAACTGAGGACAGACGGATGAATGAGTGTGAAGCACCGTGAAGCTCCGCTGAAATACAGCCATGTTTTGCTCGATTTGAGAAACACAGTTCAGACTGCAGTGCTGGAGACTTTCCCTATTTTCTTCCTTGTCGGACAGCCAGCAGCTTTTCCTCCAATAGATTCTCAGTACCAGGAAAATATATTTGCACTATAAACATGTCAGAACACTGCATGTGCATCCATGACCCTGTTTCAAACACTGAATAACACAAGAAAGCACACCTATTCTAGTAAGGTAGTGGCTTTTAGGACATCCAAGAAAGGAGGGGAAAGCCAAGTTCCCGTAACTCTGATGCAATCGTTGTTAGTTGAAGTGCTAAAGATCAATAATTTGGCGTGTTAAGGATAATATCTCCGTTTCCTTCTCTTTGGCGATAAAAGTAATTAGCAAACAATCACTAACTGGGTGTAAATTTGACATAGTGGCCAGACCGTGGAATTACAACTACCGGGTCTGTCATGTGATGCCGCCTGGCCCAAAAAATACCTTTCCCATTGATTTACACTGTGAAAGATGTCTCGACCAAAAATAAATGCAAAACATCTCAAAGAAGACACAACAAGAGATAACTACAGAGACACAAATAGATGCAAAACCACCACAAAAAGATGACAAAATATAGACTTTTTGACAGGGCTGGGGACCTGTTACATGTTTGTGCACATGGACCTATTTTCTCACAATCCAGCCATGGCCCCATTGGTAGAGTTTGTTACTGTCGCATACAGATATCGGCAGACACTAGTCAGGGCTGAAAACCCCTACGCAACCTCCTCCATGTTTTCCAGAAAAAAAATTTGATTTACAATGATTAAAATGCAGTAAAATATGACATCGTAATGTGCTGCTAGATCGATCGATGTAATAAAAATATAAATGAAGCCCCTGCCCACGCACAAGCACACACACAGACTTCTGAAACCAGACTTACTCTTTGTCTCCAAAGGCTCCTTTTCTCATAATTTCATTAGGTGCTGATCATTGAATTAGTCATTTACTTTAAGTTCCACCCTCCCAACACTTCTTCCTATTTTTATCTCTGGTGTTTCTCCATCACCGTTCTTTCACCTCCTTCTTCCTCTTTTAACCCCCCCCCCCCTCTCTCTCTGTCCCAGGGTGAACACAGAGCAGACTGGAAGTCATTTCAAGAAGAAATTAACACAGGAGTCTAATACTCTAATGCTGCCACACAGCAAATTGGATTCATGCGCTTCACTGACTCTGAGTATCAGTGTGTTGCAGGACACAAAGCCTCCTGCAGCAAGTGAGAAGCATAGACCCGGGGGAGACGAGGGTGCTTCAACACGGCTAAACTCTCTAAAAGAAGTAGTGTGTGTCTGCTTCGGGACAGGAGTTTTTGTGTTACTTTTAGTTGCATTTTTATACTTCATGGCCAAAACAAAGCAAGATTTTGAGGTGAGGGCATTATTTCTTTAGCCTTGTGAGACCATCCTGATCTCTAAGGTCCATTGTATTTTATTCACAGATCAGTCTGGTAACGTGCGGTGGAGAAAATTTGGAGAAGTTTGCCAAGCGACCGAACCAATCAGCGTTGGTTATGAGGCGGATTTAAGTGTGATGCAAAGGGCAAATATCTTTTACAGACATCTTGTACACTTTATGTGCTTTGCCCCGACAGCGTACGTCATACGCTTCGTTGATCTGATTGGTTGATTGATGTTGGTGATAGACAGATGGTTAATTCAATCAGCCATCAGTATTTTCGCCCTTTCCCAAAAGATCTGCAAGCCAGAGTCATCAGATGGATATGCCGAATAAATGAGAATCAATCCATCTGGCAAAGTCAGGTTATCATTTCTTTATGACAGGGCAGCATCCGCATGTCAAAACAGCAAAGAGCCTTCCCTAAACTGCCCCCAAGTAGGAAACACACCTTTGTCTGAAGGCACACTCACACTGTCCTTCCGCACTGTTTCACGGGTAAAGTCTAGTTCGTTTGATCAGTGTGAGTGCAACCGTACCACTCCTAGGTGCGGCCGTCCACGGCCTGCTTGGGACAGGGGGCTTTTGTAAAGCACGTTTGCACATGTACGAGCACCAGCGTGCGCACATGTTAACGAGCACGAGGCCTACGGCGGTTCTGACGTCATTTTATGTTCGCCTGTTGGGACATAGAAAAAAGAAGGACGGACCATGCCGGACATTTAACAACAACAACAATGGCTGCGAAAGGTTCACGTTGGTGTGATGCAGAGGTGGAGTGTTTACTGCAGATTTGGTCGGATGAAAATAAAATCGGACAAGACGCTCAAAACTCTGAGGTCTATGGAAAGATTTGTAAACAAAGCGACGCATCACGATGAAGTCAATCAATGCGTGTGACGTGTTACGGCGTGATGACGTATAGGCAGCAAGAAGCATTCGCGGAGGCCCAGGCAGTGTGAGTACAACAGGGCCTGGTCCGCGGAGGGAGGGGGGGTACCCTAAAGCACGGGGCATGGTACGGTGCGCCCTTAAATATCATTGCATGCTGTAGCATTTAGATCTCCCTTTATGAGCGTTAAACAGCCCAAAACATAAAAATCACACAGATGCTAGTTGACATTTCATATCGTTGCGTTGAATTGCTTGTTATTTTATTTGTAATTATTTATTATTATTATGATTATTATTGTTCTTTTTCTGTTTAGGAAATCATTTTCATCATGACTGCTTTTTTATTAATACAAAAACAGAACAAGTCCTCTCTGTGTCATACATTACATATACAGTCTTTTCACAGAGAAGCACCAACACACTTCAAAATAGACAACTCTAACTACGGACTCACTTGAGTAAACAGACATTTCTCCCCTGAGGTACCTCTAAACCTACCTCAGCAGCTCATTCCTCATTTCCCACCTCATATTGCTGTAATGTTGTAATATGTTTCATTACTTTGTTGCCCTGCAGCCAGAATGTTAATTAAGTTTGTTAGAAAACCTCTGTGTCAACAGAGACACAGCATGTCATTAACAGAGTTGGTACAGAGGATGTGGATGAGGTCAGGAAGATGTTGTTCATGTGTTCGGTTTACAATTTTATGGTTCTTCTGTAGAGACGATCAATCACTATATGTGTGTATGTGCACATTTGACATTGAAAGCACTTTGAATACCTCTCTTATGTCTTGTATTTTTTCTTCTTAAACATAATGAACTGTGTGTCAATAATATTTTGATTCAGTTCAGGTTATTAAAGTTACAACATATATCTGTCTATGTAAGCAAAAATAAAACAATGATAGCTTTGACATTGTAGCTTCTTTAATTTGTCTTTCATCCATACAAAGCAAATTATTAACTTCAAGTTTTTTACGTATTGGCTTCAGGAGCTGAACTTTGATCCCAGTTTAAAAAAAAACAGAACACCACAAAACAGGCTCTCACTGAAATGGTCTTCAATAACAACGGTATAAATCTATGAGAAATGGATACAGAGCTGTGGAGGAAAGCTTATCAACGCTACCTTTGAATTGAGATGCTTTACAGGAAAATATTTATTTTCGATTTGTGTCATTTAGAAAATAGGGACTTATAAATGTTATAGAAACACAAGTACTCAAGCAAAGAGTGGCTTGGCTACGAGCTTGACCGTACCGAGTGGGGTTCAGACAAATATTTACAAATGGTTTGGGTAAGGTTCAGCCTATTTGACATGGTTCTTTTTAGTAAAAGTATAGCAAAATGAAAATGATGGCCTACTGTCTGTGTCTGGTTACTTCTTGTTCAGTGCTGGGACTCATGACAACGTGTAGTCTTGCATGGCCAGATCTTACTCCACAGTGCTGTGTCGGTGCTGAAGTATGAGACATGAATGCAACACATCAGCTGTTTCAGATAGTAAATATTCATGTAACACAAACTCAGTGATTCTGCTTACATTAACGGGGACTTGGGTCGAGTTCAGCAACTACACAGACAGAAATACTAGTCCCAAACCTCACTCTACTGCATACAGTATCAGCATTCAAAAGAGGTTGTGTCGTTTAACAAGTCATTTATTGACAGGCTGTTCTTATGCATTCTTTTGTCTGAAAGGTAATGCGCAGTCATTTAGGCATTTCCCATTTATTTCATGTCTATTGCACATATTAAAAGACAGAGACGTAGTATAAGATTGCAAATCCACTTCAGGAAGTAGGTTGAGTTGGTGCATGGGTCCCAAAACATAGGACTTTCACCCAGGTGAGCAGGGTTCATTATCCATTGCTGTTCATGTCCCGGAAGTACTAAGCTTTATGCTAAGTTAAGCTAAGATAGCCTCTACCCATAGTTTAACATGTATGTAAGCATGTGGGATCTATAAAAGTGTATACAGCATATAACCTTATTACCACAGCTCAATATCCAGTGGACAAATTGGAATTAGTGACTTCTTTGCAATTTTCCCACTTTACAAAGTCATGCAGCTGGATGGATTGGACTAGCCTAGTGAGACCATCCTGTTGTGGCGAGCGTCAATGTGTTCTACTCACAGATCAGTCCGGTAACGTGCGGCGGAGCAAATTTGGAGAAGTTTGCCAAGCGACCGAACCAATAAGCATTGGTTTAGAGGCGGATTTAAGTGTGACGCAAGGAGCAGCGATTGTTCAGTGTGAACAACATGGCGGCTTCCACAGATGAGATGAGCACAGCTATCGAGTAGGCCGCTCGTTAATGATTTTCTCTTGGAATATGGACCGAGCACCTGAAATTGTGCCTTTTATATGTAAATTTGTGTTACACAAAAGGCAAATCTCCTTTACTGACATGTGGTTTACTTTCTTGGCTTTGCCCTGACACTGTTAGTACGTCATACGCTTCGTTCATCTGATTGCTTGATCTGACCTGTATATTGGTGATAGACAGATGGTTTATCCATTCAGCAACGAGTATTTTCGCCCCTTCCCAAAAAATCTCCAAACGAGAGTTCCCAGATGGATATGCTGAGCAAATGAGAATCATGCGAATCAATCCATCCGGCAGAGTCAGGTTAAGATTGGACCCCTTGGCGGGCCACTTCTGGTCCCCCGGCGGTATGTTTGACACCGCTGCCCTTAGAGTCTGTTTTGAACCCCATCTTCAACTGAAGTAGAGGTATTCTTTATGTATTTCAGGGTTGAACCTCTTAAGATGAATCATCTTGTTTTTGAGAGGCTGGTGTCATTTAGAGGTAATTAACATATATACACGTGTATAAATGTCAGCTGCCGACCTTTGTCAGACTTTCATACAACCAGCAGCTGGGATTAAAGAAGAGCTGATATTAAACCATGAAAGTCAAAGACTGGATTTACGAGGTTGTGGCAGGGCGACGGTGATATGCAGGCATGACGGACACATTATGAACAGCGGCTGCATCGCTGCACTTCTGTCGAGCTCCTTAAACAATTTCCCCACAGCTCATTTTTAACCTGCCACACAGCCGTCATCATTTAGCCCCTTAATTCCCCAAATTCACGCATAATCAAACAAATTAGCCTTTATGCTAATTTCTTATGACTCAATTATGTTAAAAGCCCAGCTTGAATGACAGTCATAATTACAGTCATAATGCTGGCAGAGATATTACCGGCGAATAATACGGTAATGGATATCAAAGGAGCAGGCTTCATCTGCCGTATAAAGGCGCCGCTGAGTGGGTTAGCAGGAGTAAATAAACTCTGATGTGTTTGCTGATGAGTTGTTTTTGTCCCACCACACTGCTGAGATGCCACAGAGGTCAGAGGAACACACACACACACACACACACACACACACACACACACGCACACACACTGATGGATGGAAAAAGACCCAGTCGTCTTGACAGATTTGATTTCAGCTATGTGTCCTTGTCTGCCTTTTGTCTCTGTATAATTTTTGATACCCTGGTGTTTTAAAGATGTTTTATCAAGTAATGTTACTTTCCTTACTTCCTGGGTATGTGTTTGATTATCAAGTTGTTTCTTTTTTTGTCATCCTCTAATTTGATAATTTAAATTTGCATCATTGTTGAGCTCCAGGAGTTGACGTCACACAATCACGGCATGCACCAGTCAAAATATACCGCTATATTTGGCAGGAAAAGAGAGAGCACAGCCAAGTGCCAGAGTCAGAGCTGAGCGAGAGTACCACTAAAACTAGTTAGTTGCTGTGATTTTCCTCCTTCTTCAAACGTAATCTTAGGCCTAAATTGAACATGGTGGATAGCTGCTGTGAGCTGGGATGCAAGAACCATTGGGGAAAAGAGAAAAGGAGAGCATTTTATAGAATTCCTTCTAAGATCCCGAATGAAGAAGTAAATGGTTTCTGCCATAAAACAAGCTAGAAGCAGACAGAAACAGACACAACTAAACAGAGGGATGGGAGCCCACAAGCAACGGGCTAAAACTGACAATAGTAACTAATTCCGAAAAGGCATGTTCTACATATGTAGTGTGGCGTTTATTTTGTGAGACAATTTTTAGCTGCTTGACTCTAAGGCTGAACCCAGCTGATTTCATTTGTACCCCTCCAGGCTTTTTTTTTCTCCACATTTTTTTTTATTGAATTTTGCAGAGACAACTTTGCCAAGAAGAAATAGTGCAACAGTTGTACAGTGTGTCAATACATCTGCCTTAAAGTAAAGAAACAGGAACAAAAACAAAAAACCCCAACATAAATCTCACTATCCCTCCCAACAACTCATGTCAGACATGGTCAGAGTAACTAACTAAATAATTGAACAACATATAGCATATAACATAAGTACATACATGAGGTACAATGAAACCTCCGTGAGCAATAAACTCGGACGGTTTGAAATCCATGCTGGCACCATTTTCATATTTGCCACTTACTTTCCTGCCAACATGGCGATGTAACCAGAAGAAGTCATGTGATGCCCAGGGCTCTATACATTATGGTATATCCAGTATGTGATGGTTGTTCATACACCTGCTGAAGTTTGTTTAGCTCGAAACGTTGCATCGATAATGAACAAATACTGTATTTCCCTGACAGGACCAACTGGAGGATTGATAATTCATGTCAAATTGATAAATTCAAGGTTTCTTTCTTTAAAATAGCTGCAGTTGATACAACCCTGAAAGACTTGCCTTCTTTGCATCACAACCCCCCCCCCCCCCCCCCTAATGGGATCAGTTTGTTTCAAATAAAGTGCTTGTTGGTTTACCAAACAGTGCCTGAACCTTCCCTCAGACCCACCTGTAAGACCTCAGAACTATGGAGGCATCTGACGTCTGGCAGCTTCTATAACTCTGACAAAAAGAATCTGAAAGACACACTGTACTTAAAGCAGGTGTGCAGAGGTATGAATGTTGGCAGGGTTTCAACTTCTCTCTAGCTCTCTTTTTCATCCTCACACAACTCTTCTGCTCCTTTTCTGAGACCACAAATACCTTCAAGGGGAGACTGTCTGAGGCAGTACGCTGTCATCCTTATTTATTAGTAACCATTATCACGTCTCAGCCCTCTCTCTCTGTGAGCAGGCTTTTGCCTTCCGATGTGATCCAACAGATTGCACAGACTAGTGTAGATTGTTGGAACTTCCGTGCATAGCTTTTGGAGTTGACGACGATATCGGTCCTATATAGGCAACGAGATGACTACAGTTTTCATTCATTCTGCCATCGAATGGACATTTGAACCCATTTTCTTAGCAAGATCATTTAACCATTTCATTTGACCCAGCGTTGATACTTGAAATGTGTTCCACAGAGGTGCTGTATCGTGAATCAATCTCCCTCTGTTGCTCTCACTTGGTAAACTGCGTATGTGTGCTCATGGGAACCTAGACATTAACGTTAGCCTGCAAGTGGGTGGGTCTTTTGCGTACGATGTAATATGATGACAAACAATACATGTCATGACATGAGGGGTGTACTACGAAACATGTTGAACATACTCAGGGTTTTCTTTGGATAACCTGGATCGGCAAATATGAAACTCACAATCAGAGTTAAACAGTACTACATAACTCACTTTAGAGTTAATTTGTTAAGCCAGGGTTTCCACTTTAGTTGGAATGTTTGCTCTCATAAAAGGGGCATGTATCGCATCATTTGACTCAGCCTTTGGATGGATCAAGGGTCGCATAGTTCACTAAAGAGGAGCAGATAATAATAATTAATTTTAATTATGGGCGGCTTTCTAAACACTTAAGGTCACCTTACAAAATCAAACAATAAAAACACTCAGTCATAAGAACAGTAATAGAATCACACAATACATTTGCATAATAATACTTATAACAATAGAAACAAAGAGAAAAGGTTGGGGTCATTCCACTTGTAACAGAGAAAAATAAATTAAAGGGAGCAGGTCTGTCTGAAAAGATGTGTTTTCAGGTGGGTGGCCATTTGAAAGCGGTAATGGAAGTAGAGGGGGGCTAAACCTAATTTAAAAAACTTAAATGAGAATATTTTCCAATTGTTAACACTTTTTACATGCTTGCTGTATGTACAAACAGCCATAAATAACATCTTTAGAAGGATATTGTGGAGTTGGGTTTCCAGGGCCTTTAATAGTTTTGCTGGAATCCAAAACATTAACCACATGTTTAAAACCGTAGAATGTCAAAAAGTATTGTTTTACACATTACACATACACACACAGGCCCAAAATACACGAACACATGAACAAGACCTATACACACAGGAAATGTGCCACGACCAGTTGGGGGTTTGGTGCCTTGCTCAAGGACACCTCAGTAGAGCCCTTGGTTCCCAAGCCATGTTAAAATGTACCAGGTTTAGGTGAGGCAGCTTGCAGGATTTTTTGACTTTTTCTTTCAAAAAGCCTGTGAATGTTCTCATTTGTCCAGGGGACGTTCTCCCCAAAGCAATTTCAGTCAAAAGCAACTGGACTTTGTTCTTTGTCCAGGAAGACGTTTCACCTCTCATCCAAGAGGCTTCATCAGTTCATGTACGCATCTGACCAGGTTGGGGCTGGGACTAGTCCAGACTTTTTCTTTCAATTTAAAAAAAAGAAAGAGTGTAAGAACCTTAAAGCATTCTAATTTTAGCATTTCAGATAAAAAATGTTTTATTGCGGTGGAAGGAGTATTAAAGTTGAGGCACTGTCACTGATATTTCATGTAAATGTAGAAAAGTGTCTGGTAATTAATTGAATTGATTTACAATACAATTTTTTTTTTTTTTTAAATGTCACTAATTTCCCCATTCTCCCCTGTTAATGGTTGAAGGAAGTTAAATTAATTACCGCGCACACACATGCACACACACACACACACACACACACACACACACACACACACACACACACACACACACACACACACACACACACACACACACACACACACACACACACACACACACACACACACACACACACACACACACACACACACACACACACACACACTTTCTTGAGGGAAGACATTATGATGTCAATGATCAGTAGATTAACTCACAGATTGTAATGCTGAATTGTGATTGGTGGTCTAAACCAAGGGAGAGGGCCCTCAGAGAGCCTCCAGTATACAGACTGAACTTTTTTAGTTCAGTCTCTCAACCAACGTATTCAGCTAATTTTTAATTTATGATATGACACTAATAAATTAGAAAACACTAATTACATCAAAAAAAACCTTTTAATTCCAGGCTTTCCCCCCAGTGCTACGCCCGGGATGGAGGCATGACATTTCTTTTCATTGAACTAGAAAAAGCTGGTCGGCCACACAAACAAGAGTTTAATCAGTTGCTTCCATATTTTGCATGTTTCTTTAAGATACAAAGACATCTCCATCCCAGTCTTAAATCCGGGAGAAGGGGGGGGAGGAAGAAAAGTTCTTCTGGCAAACACAGTGATTGATACCTCTGCTTATTACAACAAGAGTCTCTTTTTCAAAGTCTTGGAATTTTGGCATCTCAAAACCACCGTTGGACTCCTGACAGATGGCAATAAAAAATGAAATCAAATGATGATAGTGCTTCAAAAGGACTGGAGCCAAGAGTTTGTGTTGACAGAATAATGAGACATGACGAGACCTGGACATTAGATGTCTTTGGGGAACAATTTTTCTTTGTTTCACGATGGATTGATTGTGTTTTGGAAAATGTTCATTTACTCCTCCTCATTGTTGGGGTCAGGGGTCAAAAAGGAACATTTGGCTGTTCACTGTGGGGGAACTTGTGATATTTTCCTCCCTCTCCCGTTGTGTATCAGATCTTTGTCTTGCTCAGCAAGAGCAAACAACCAAACTCTTTCTATCACCTACTGTTGTGCTGATAAAAGCGCTGCCTTATAGGCGAACCGCTGAGCGTCATGATAGATGGATCCGGAACAATGGCATGGTAATTGCATATTTTAGGGCCCTCGGATGAATTATCCAGCGCTGATCTGTCATTATAATACTGAAACTCAGGCCGTCATTTGCAGTGAGGAATGTTGCTCAACACTGGTATTTGCACAGCTGCAGGGGGTCATATATTATTGAAGAAGACACACGCACATTAGTTCAACTCTTTCATCACAAGTTCTCAAACAAGGTAGCCTCCTCCTCCTCCCCCTGCATGTTGTCAAGGGGTGCAAGCTTACAGTGTGAGCTTTAGGTTATGAAGCATTTCTGGAGCATCAATAAATAAATGTGCAGTTAAATGTTTTACAGCTTTTGCTCAAACAGGAATTAAAAATGAGTCACAACTTAATGTCCCGTCAGTGACTGTGTACTCGGATATAAAAATAAATCACAATTTGCCCTCTAATAGTGTTAAATGAGGAAAGTAATGTAAAAAAGGCAAATGTATCAGTAATTTCACTGTTAAAAAAAGATTTTGAGTGTCTTTTACGCTCCTGATGGTTATTAAAACTTTAAAATCCATCAGTAATGCAGCCTATTAGAGAACAGGAACTCCCAACTGTCTCTTTGAACACACCAGGTGACAATTATCGCGGGAGCACACAGCTGTTCCCCTTAATGTGCTGTCATGTCAGGATGAGGCTGAAAGGAGCATCAACACTAAAGTCTCCTATGTCTGAAGGCTGACCTTTCTCATTCACTGTTCGTATTTATACCTATGCAAAGTAATGCATAAGCCATGTAATCTTCAGCCAGGACGTGCATGGTGGCCGTGGCTTGGAAGGACTTGCACATCTTGCATCTTCCGCCCCCATGTAGTCAAAAACGTACTGCAGGTTTGACCAAGTTAGGGTGTTTTCACACCTATAGTTAATTTGCATTGTTTACAATTGTTGCATTTGTCTGTTTTGTTTGTTTGCCTTTACACGGCAATGTTCAACAGCGGGCCAAAGTTGTAAACATATCCCATATGAGAGCAAACTGTTTTTATATGGTCAGAAATCTTACTAGAAGAATTTGCCCTGGGACAGATTGCCCGCTTCTATTTTTAGCGGGGGAAAAAAAGGTATTTTACTTCATTGCAGCTCCAAGTCAACCCACAACTCATTAAGCTTCTTGCTTTTCTAGCCAAACGGCTTTATTAAACCGCTGTACGCTTTCAACATGTTCAAACTATATTGGAGTGGGAAGGACAGTTGTGAGTCAGTTGTGTTTGCTTGCTCGGTTGATTGCATTCACACCAACAAACCGCTCTGCAAGGATTGACTGGAAGCTAGCGGAGACCACCGTTTCTTGGCGTTCTCGTGTCATTTCATATATTTTCATATATTTTCATATAGATTTCCAATCTTTGGGGTGAAACATTCCCGGTTACTGCTCCAAACGGGCCAGGTGTGATAATACCATTAGTCATTAGTATTTTTACACACTTATATCGATCATTGTGTGTCCCAGTAGCAGTGCGACAATGAGCCAGATACCAGGACCTTGAAACTGAAACAACTACTTTAAATTCAGCCATCATCCATTATATCATTTGCCCTTGTGCTTGAAATCATTTTCCTAAAAAATCTGAAAGAAAATCGAACAGAACAAATCATTTTGCGGAGCGTACATAAAACAATATGACTTTCCTTGACTTTTCCTGAATTAACAAATGTGAGCAAAAACAAGTGTTCCATTTAAATGTTTACTTTTGTGCCTGGAACATTTGGTGAAAATGGAGGCTTTTGTAGTACTACAATGATGTGTTTCTTCTGATGTGAATTTCAGGTGACAATGAATATCCAGATTTGTAAACCAGCCCTGGCTATAAATCTGAGCAGACATATTGGCACTAAATTCAAAACGATACACTGAATGTGTGTGTGTGTGTGTGTGTGTGTGTGTGTGTGTTTACAAGGATGTGTGTGAATTGATGTATGTGTGTGACGCTCCTAATGTCTCTCTGTCTCTCTTAACGACTCCTCATTCTCGTTTGGAGCAGGATATGGATCACCACTGCTCGCTGCTCCGCTGCCACTGTTCACCGTCTGATAACTCTGTCCAATTAGATCTCTGAAGCTGCTCACACTCACCGCCTCAGCTCGCTTCTGAGGGTGACAAATATGACAATTACACAAAGTACCAGGCGCTGCTGTTCATTCCTTATTAGAGAATCAATCAGGACTAGAAGCACCAGGCCCCAAGGTACTGGCACTTCCAAGTTGTTGTGCATGTCAGCTTCGGGTTTCGGAAAGACTTGAAAGTGCTTGTTGCTGTTGGGTAAAAACTACTGTGTTTCTATTTCCTATACACAAACTTACTTTATACTAATACTTGAAACTTTAAATCCAGCAATTGCCTGTTGTCATAGAAACACCAGTAGTTTCAGGATAATTACAATATGTCACCATACAGATATTATTTTTATAAGATGAACAAAATACAGTATCAGTTAAACAAGACTAAAACCAAAATTGTGCTTTCCACATCCATGAGTACAAAAGCGTCCTTCTTCAAAGGGTGTACACGTAGGCTCTGTGCACACATCCATGTATCTCCAATTTGTGATAGCGTAGTGATCTACTGCACATGTGTTGAACATGTCCTCCAAGTGTGAACACAACTACTATTCTCATTTTCTCAAGAAATACAATGTTCTATTTAACGCTGTGAAACAGCTTCGTATGACAATCTAAGAAATATGACATTCTATTTAATGTCGAAACGGTGACTGGAACGCTAGCGTGACACTTAAATTTAGTACTTCCAGGGCATGAACAGACATCCCCCAGATAAAAGTCCTGTGTTTAGGAACCCATCCACCACCCAAACTTTGCTCCCTACACTGATGTTGCCACTCTTATTGGTGATTTCCTTGTTTGCTCTGGACCTAGTTTTTACAGTAATACATAAGTGGATTACACATGATTTACAGTGCATTACTTTCCATAGCCAATGGGGCTTAAAGGTTCATCTCAGCATTTTCAAACCTGGGCCCTATTTTCCCATGTTAACAGAATCTTGGAGCGTTTAGGTTGGTGTGTGAATCGGACTCTGGTGTGGACCAAACAACTTCTCTGGTTCGCCTCACACCAATCACAGGAAATGTACCATTTTATGTGTCATTTTGTAGGTTAAAATATATTTTCTTTTCCTGCTGTGGTGAGTGGTTAAGAAGTATTCTATTATCTGATCAGAGCCAGTCGTCTTATGTGGGGAAGTTGTCTGATGGCAGAGTCTTCCTCTATTATACAATCGCCAGGAAACTGAGAGTGGCTCGTTGTCTTTTTACCCGTCAATTGTATGACCAATAATTGGACATTTTCAACACGCCTTTTATTTAAAAAAATCTGGAATGTTTGAGTTTGGCCTTTGAGAATGCAAACCGGACCAGCTGGAAAATCAAAACAATGTATCATCCATTTGTTCAATTGAGGAAACTGACCTTTTGGTGTGAACCTGCCCCAAGTGATTAATGGGAACGACAATTTTTAAAAGCCCTGTAACCGGCAGCCATGAAACAGTAACCCTTCTGGGCAATTTTGCACTAAAAGAGCTTGTTTTTGCCACTGACAGACACATACGGTTAGTATAAGTGTCTGACTACATTACAGAGGACTCTACAGAGAAATAAAAACCTTTTTCTTTGCCTTTCCCTGCATCTGATCTGTTCATTACAACCAAGTCATGTTCTGAAATCTCCCGAGAGGTGAGTTGTTGGCACAAGACAAGGAAACAGTGAGTGAGAGTTGGAGAGAGGGGTGTTGGGAAGAGTTTGTTGTGTTGGAGTACAGACAGTGTAGCTTTGTGTTATATGTAATATTTCCAAAGTAATGGCTGAAGATTAAGCTGATTTGGACGATGTGACTGAGTCACCTCAAACTGTGTAATGGCTCCAACAGAAAGCTACAATAACAACTAGAACCAGCTAAAAGCCAAGGCTGTAAGGGTCAAAGCCCCAGAGCTCATATAAACGTAAGTATTTTTACTATATTTATAAGTCTGGCAGAAAGTTTGTTTTTTCATTGAGACAGCAGGAACATGAGTAGGAAGTAGAGGTCGCTGAGTAGAGATTGGATGGTATGTGAAGTATTTCTTCAAGGGATAACATTTCCTCATTTGACATCAACGAATACAAAAATCAAAGAAATTCTGACACACTGAAAGACAGACTAAACATACATACAGCTCTAGCAGCAGTAGAGACCTTAGCCAGTGTGCGTTTCTCAGTGAGCTGTGAGTTGGATAAACAGCTCCACATGTTGTCCTTTACCTCAGTCCTGTAAATGGATTTGTGGAGAAGGGATTAGATACCCAGGAGAAACACGAATTGGCATAAGACTGTATAACGTCACCTCTGTCTGTCCTTGGTCTGTCACTGGACTAAAGCTGTGTGATGCTTAATTCTTTTCTGCAGTTTTCCCTAAACACACATTCATTCGTGTAGGGCTCTAGTTGGAAGTACATCCAACCTTTGACTCATCGTTCCTAACTGTTCAGTGAGATGTCAGCCTTCCCAGGTTTTCTGATTTGAACCAACTGTTGTAACAACCTCCTCGAGTTAAAGGCAGGTGATTCAAGTGAGATGGCCCTCATTGATTCACAGAGGAGACAATATAGAGCCAAAATGTTTCCTGTGGAAGAGGATTTCATCCTATTAAATATGTACTTTCACCCTTCCTATTGCTTTGCCATGCACTTCTATCTCTCACTTTTCATTTTGTTTCACAGCTTTTCTCTTAACATTTACACCTGATTTGATTTAATCACCCCGTGTGAGCGTCAGTGTGTTGGTATATTTATAAGAGGATGTAATGAGGAGTCACTCTTCACTAACAGTAATTTATTCACTTTCATGTACTTACCTATTCTGCTCAGTAAGTGATGGTGGTGATGCTACCGTCATATGAGGTGTGGTTCATAGCCTCAAGTTAGCTTTTTACTTCTGCTGATTATATTTATGTTTCTAAAATCATGACAAGAGGTCTTTTGTGAAGATTATCTTGCTGAACAAAACGTTTAAGTATCGCAAATTTACGTTTGCCACAGAGCTTACTTCCTGCAATAATCCAAAATACAATGGAAACAAAACAACAGGAGAGGTTAAATACCTGGATCTCACACCAGCTAGTTGGACCAGTTCCAGCCTGGTCAGATGCGTACATGAACTGATGAAGCCTCTTGGATGAGAGGTGAAACGTCTTCCTAGACAAATAACCAAGTAAAGTTGTTTTTGACTGAAATTGCTTTGAGGATAACGATCACCTGGACAAATGAGAATATTCACAGGCTTAAAACAACAATATCTTCCATTTTTTCTTAAATTTGTTGTCGAGCAAAGTCTACTTCGGATTCATGACATGTTCTTAAAGAGGTGAATTGTTTGTACCTCTGTTCTTAACAAGAAGAATCCCATTTGTTGGGAGCACATGCTATTTTTATGTGTGCACACAGCCACACACAGAAATGGAAAAGAAAAGGTGAGAGAATCAAGTCAAGAATGCTCAAACGAAAGTCTTCAGGGGAAATGAACCCACTGAAAACAAACTTTAAAAAAATTTAACACCAAGGTAGTTGCTGTGCATCATTCATTTCATTATTCACACCTGTGATATTCCTGCTGTGATATGAAAACACATCTTCTGTGAAAAGAAGCTACTGGCTTTCCACTTTCCTGTCTTAATATTTGTTCACTCAGTTGAATTTTGTAAAAGCTGGAAAGGTCATGTCAGTAATGGCAGATGTAATATCCTCAATAGAACATGTTACCGTGGTTTTACTGTAGGATCAGGTTGGTTGCCAAATGATGGCTTTTCTCCTGTATCTGCTATCAAGAGTTATTTTTTTCTCATTCCCTTTTAACCATCATAGTCAGACTCTTTACAGGCCTTTAATCATTGTTTATTATGTCAAGACTTAACTGAAAACATGCTTTGTCATCAGCTGACACACTTGACTGGCATTCGCATAGACACATTATTTTCCTCTCATGAATTCTACCCTCCCGGCAACCCGGAGAGTCTGCTCCATGCTCAAGGGATGACCGATATCCGATCCCCTGCAGAAACCTCTGAGATCTTCTTCCCAGCTGAAACTAACGCTCTACTTAATGAATGAATAATGGTTCAGCCCGGTATGGTGGATCACAGGCAAACATGTTTTGAGTTAGTTCTCGGCAGGAAGAGGGGACACAGATACTGCCGGGGTAATCCAATGAGAGTAAGACTAACATTTACAGGGAAAAGAACATCACAGGTTTGGTCGAGTCCTCGCTCACATCAAGACAAAAAGGAAAGAGTGTTGTGCATTTGATGTGGAATCCCACTGAGAGGACTGGTATCAGTTCAAATAGATAATAGCTGTGCAAGAAATGGACACTTGTGGAGAGACGGACTGATGACCTACAGGTATCACAGCATCCTGCTCGATGCACAAAAAAACCCTCACACCTGAAGAAAATTCATCCAATTATACCTCATAGGATGGTCAACCGGGTACCTCCAGATTTGTTAACTGATGTTTTTTAAAATACTAATTCATGGGTTAACATAGCTGTTATAAACCCTTTTCAGATTTCTGATCCTTCTTTAATCCAGTAGTGGCGCTTGTTACTTTCAGATTTCACAGTTTTCGCCCCCTACGAGGCTAAGATGTGATTCTTGATAGATCGTTTTCATAGATTAAAGTGTTACCTCCAGAAGTCTCCCTGGTCACACTGGTTTCAATACTCTCCTTTTCATGATCCAAAGACTTAGCATGTCTCTCATATCCATATTTCACTCTATGCACGCCAGCATTTCTGGCCTCACATGACAACCTGGACATCACAACACCAGCTGTGACTCTCCTGAGGTTGACCATGGTGAATTGTCAAGGTTAACAAAGAAGTATGCTAGTTTGTCATTACAAGAAACACCTCTCCAACTGTAAGAAGCCATAATGTGTAAGAGAAACCCCTGTGAAGTATTCATCAAAGTAATTTGGATATTGACAAGACAAAAGCTGTGTTCGACACAATTCCCCATCACAGAAATAGTGCACCATATGGTGTTTTTGCCATTTGGTAGTGGTGTTTGATTTCTCAGTGGTTAATTTAATTCACAATATACACCACTATAAAATACCCACAATGCTCAGCAAATTTGAGTGTACATAAGAACCGTTTCTCAATCTGCGTTCTTGTCTTTACTTGTGTTCTCATAAACTTGTACTGTAAGTACCGACAAGTACTGTTCCAAATCAATAGTCCGCATCTCGCCAAGTACAATCCAAATGCCCGGATGTGACTTGCTCCACCCATTTTATCGAGGATGCATCAGAGGTGACTTGTGTGGACTTCGGACCATCAGGTATCCCAGAATGCATTGCACATTAGCGGTCGTACTGCACCCTCCCGTCCTTTGGAGTGTGGACTCAAACTTGCAAAGTCTGAACTTCTAAGCTCATAAGTCCGAACTTGGAATACTTGGTATTGAGAAACGGCTAAAGTGTACCCTTCATTTTACTCCCGTATACCATGTGTTTTCTCAGAGCAGAAGAAGAACTCTCGTTTGGTCATTCCCTATATAGTTTACTTTATAAAAGTTATCGTGAATCAGGACATGCAGAAAGAGCAACGAAAGGGAGGAGGTCGAGGTCCCGTGTGACACCAACGTTGACTTATTTTAACTTTTGTTACATAAAGTATGTGCTTAACACCACATACATACGTTATGTTTTATACTTAAAACTATAATGGTTACCAGTGTTTACCAACTCAATTTAACATGTTGCTAACATTTAGTAATTAGCCCAAAGACAGCTGAGGTTGATGGAAGCATCTCAGTATTCATAGCAAATAGATTTTTAATTTTATTTTAAATAATGGTGCCAGAAAAGTTAATATCTGTACCAAATTTCCTACCAATCCATCCAATAGGTGTTGGAATGTTCAAATGGATATGTCAAGAAATCACCAAAAACAATAGGATACATTATCTGGGGACCATGAATGCCAGTGCCAAATTTTGTGTTCATCCATCTAGTAGGTGTTGGGATATTTCAGGTGACAATTTAAAGTTTTGACCTGCTGGTGGCACTTGGAAAAAGTCAGAGGATACAAAGTAATTTTGATACAGCATCTGGGGACTATGCATGTTGGTAGAAAATGTCAAACCATTGATTATTTGAGGTATTGCTGTAAACCTTAAATAAGCTAACTTGATCATTGGGACTTTAATCTAGCTTTTCAGAGGAAAAGGTGTGTTACCATCCATCACTCTGATTGTGCTCTGACTCAATATTTAAGTTCAATGTTGTTTCTCCTTTAAGTTATACTTTTGTGGTTGAAAAATGTATAGGAAACTGGGGAAAATACATTTTTTGACCTGCAAGTTGTTTGTTTTTCAAGATGAAAATGCCTTTCACTGAGCATCGAACATTTCCAGTGGGCTGAGTGATTGTTGTTTAGATGTCCACATATTGGATATATGTACTGTATGTGTTTTGTAAAATAAGTCTTGAAGGGCTCAGATGAAATATTTTGTTTGGTTGAGGAGGTTCATGCATGGGCAGAATCCCCCGGGGCCCTCTCATTCAATCTGCCCGCTCCTCATGTCACGACCCCACTGTGACCCTCATCACTTCCCACTTCCCGCTCTGCATTTTCCCACCGACATAATGACGCATTCCTGATGGCCTCGGAGGCCTTTTTGATATGAGCGCTGCCACCTTATTTAATCTAAACTCAAAGGAAAGCCATAGGTCAAAGTCGTTTCAAAGACGTTTTCCTACTTGTCCTTTTCAAAATAAACTCTTACCCTGCTGTTTTACCCGTACAATGAAAATAATAAAAAGGAAGGCTTGTTCTCAGATAAAAATTAAGTGTTAAAGCTGAGACACTGTTTAAACATCAGGTGAAGTGTGTTTATAGGTCAGTCCAGAGGTTCCTTTTGGAGTGACAACCCTGTCAAATAAACATCACACTAAGTGTTAGCACTCGTTCCCTCATTTCCCCACGAAAGTCAAACATGCAACTGTGATATTTTATCCCACTAGTGTGCACCTCTCTGGAGAGTTTGTCGTACATATTAACTGAATTTTAATGACTGCTCATGAAACATACCGTATGTCCTCGAAGAAAAGGCTGAATAAGAGCCCTTGTCTTAATGAAGCAGTGTATAATTTAAACGCCTGAGAAATTTCATCTTTAACCATAAAGCACAGAGAGAGAAAATCTCAAGAGATGCACATAACATCTCCCCAGATATGGATTTAAGGCCATCATACATCTGTGAGAAATGTGCTGCTTGCACAGGGTTCATCACACTGACTCTAAGGACTTTTTTCTATCACTATATTAATCACCCTTTTGCATTATTCATAACAGTGGTGCCACATTGGAATAGATAAATAAAAGTGTAGATTTTGTAGATGTGATCCTACATGTTCTTATTCTGTACCTGCATAATATCATGTCTACAGGGTCTACTTAAAGGACGTCTCCCTGTGGTTAGTTTTAAGACTGGCTCTGGGGATTTGGTCCAGACTGAAATATATAGACACCAATTGGATGGAATGCCATGCTATGTGGTACAGATATCTGTAGTGCCTAGAGGATGATCCTATAACTCTGAGAATCCCCTGACTTTTCAGGGTCAGGACAAATTTTACCTTGGCCAGCACATCGTCCATGAAATTTACGTGTTAAATATTGAAATCTAATGGTTAAAATTTTCCTTAAATGCTCCACAGAAGATGAAACCCTTCTTGACCACAACTTTATTCCACACCAAGGTATCTCGAAAACTTCTGGATGGATCTCCATATCATTTTTTGTGGATATTCATGCTCCCAGGTGGATAATTCCTAATGATTTTGGATACCCAAATGTTGCCCTTGACACATGAAGTAAGAAAATATCAGACATCACAAGCAAACATGGATGTGGCTGAGCCGAAATGCTAGTCATGCTCACAATGCTAGCCATGACCGGCGACTGCAGCTCAGTGAAAGAGTGGGTTGTCCTCCATTCGCAAGATAGGCAGTTCGATCCCAAGCTCCCCCGGTCCGAATGTCCAAGTGTCCGTGCTGCGCATGGGTGTGTGAATGTGGTGTGAATGGTTAGATTAGATGGTATGTAGATGTCCACTGAATGTGACAACCACTGTGAAAGCGCCTTGAGTAGTCAGAAGACTAGAAAGGCGCTATAGTAGTACAAGTCCATTTACCATTTATCATGCTTACAGTGCTAATACAAGTAGGAACAGAGCTAACAGTGTTAATGGGGGTTAGCTCACACTCACCACGGCAACCTGTAGGGGAACCGGAGGGTTTGTGTTATGTTACAACGATGGCCACTGTGGGTCAGGACGCCATTATCAGCAGTGCTCACAATGCTAACAACAACAACAGTGCTGAATATATAAGAGATGGACGTAGCTACCAGGACATCAGGCAATTGTTCTCAGGAACGGAACGGAGGCTACAGTTCCTCATGTGAAAGCACCCAAATGAAGGGCCCACCTGAAAACTACAGGTTCTTATGATATCTTATGAGATCCACTGATCAAAATTAATCAAGTCTTATATACGTGTCACTATGCATGTTGAGTAATCCCCTATCCCTGTCCACACAGCTGGAAAATTGGCATTTCAAAAAGACCCAGAGAGAAATGAGAAAAGCTAGTTAACAAAGATCATTTGTTTATCAATTTATAAATAATAAATACACTTTTGGACTCGATACTAGATGAAATGGTCTACCAGAACGGTTGTTTGTGCAGTTTCAAGCTCAGCCCTCAAACCACAGTTAAGACGAAGGTCAAGCTTGTTTTCAAACATGCAGGTTATCTTAAGTGCTGTAATCAAGCGTCTGTGGCTGATGTGTGATTGCTGTTGTTGTTGTTGTTGGCATTGTTGGCTCTCGTTCTCCACTTCTACCAGACCTGGATCTATATTTAGAGAACAGGGCTGTGGTAATAGGATGATAAATGGACACAGCGAGGCCTAATTTCATGGGGCAGGAAATCACTGGAGAAAAGCTAAACTGTAGAGGCTGTAATTATCCTCAGGGAGAGATCAGTCACAAACTACAATACAGGAAATGGATGTATCATGATTCATGGTAAAGTAACATGTTGTACATTCAATCTTGTTGTACCACCTTCATGTGTTCATGCCCCTTAGTTTGCTCTCTCAGGGGATATGTTCTTTTTTTTAAGGTGATATACTACTCAAATGACCTCATCTCATTCCACTGCTCAGGAGACACTGAGCCACACACTCTTGGTCACTCACCACTGTTCCCTCCGCAGCTGCAGCATTAATTCATGACGTACATGCGTATAATGCTATTTGAGAACATTTGTAGAGTGATATATTTTCTTGCCCAATAGATGTTGTTCTTTTGCGCCGTGTGAGATTATTTTGCTTTGGCCTGCACAGTGAAATATTGTCAAGTGTGTTTTTGCATCCACATTGGGAGGAATCTGGAAATAAAAACCCAGTAGGGGAGACCGGAGTCAGTTTACGGCAGGTTTTTACAGCTGGAGCAGGGAGTGCTGTGACATGAACGTTCGATCAAATAGTGTATGTAGCTACTGCAGATCCTGGTTACAGTAGATGGAGAGATTTTCTTATAAATAGAGCATTAATTTAGCCATTAATCCCGAAGATTGTGCCATGAAGATGCTATATTGCCTTAGTAATTCCTGTGCTTATACAAACTAATTTGTTCCCTATGCTGAATTTTTGGAACCTCCATAGTTTATTGTGGTTGAAGCTCATTTTGATTTAATTAAATAATATCTGCATCCTGAAGCAGTTCATTAACTCATAACAAAGGCTGTCGAAGATAAACATTGTGTTTAAAGGATACTATATTCCATGAAAAGACATCAGCCTGTCACTGTTGCTCTGGGAGACATGTTCCTTCATTACCATGAACAAAGCCTTTTTATCACATGGCATAGGAAGGCATTAGCTTGAGGTCTCATACAGTATATACCTGTTTGTCTACTCAACACCTGTAGAGCAGTGAAGTCATAATATAAAATAATAATAAAAGTCAACAACAGTCATTTAGTGTGTGACTTTTTTGAATATTTGATACAAAAAAGTCTCTTAATCATTCTTTTATATTTAAAGGTCCCATATCATGCTGACTTTGAGGATCCTACTTGTATTCTGGGTTTCTACATGAACATGTTTACATGCTTAAATGTTCCAAAAACACAAAATTTGTCTCATACTGTCTGAATATACATGTATTCACCCTCTGTCTGGAACACCCTGTTTAAGTGCTAGCCTCTTTAAAATCCCTTCCTGAAAAAGGCCAGTCTGCTCTGGATCATCAGCGTTTTTAGTCTGCACCATTTTCCCGGCACTGTAGCAGCACTTTCTTCCTATTAAAGGCACAGTTTTTGCATGTGTTTTTCTGTAGATTTGATACTGTCAGAGTATTAATATAGCACCGCAATCTCACTATTTACAATATGGGACCTTAAATGTAGAAATTTCTTCACCTGTTTTTATGATTCATAATTCACAATTAAATGAGCATCATATAGCATTGATGGGAGTTTGTTAGTGAAAAAAACAAGTCTAAAATGACATTATCAGTGTTTTTGTGTAAATAATCTATTTTAACACTGGGTCAACCAAGTGGTGTTTTCTGGTTCACTTCTGCACTTCTGAATCACAGAGTTTCAGTCCTGTTTGGATATTTCTTTATTTTGATCCAACAGTTTTTGGGGTTTTACCTTAAGTTTTAATATCTGATCAATGTGTGATGCATCAGTGAAGATGATTATGATTATATTTCTCTTAACCAGCAGAGGGAGCCATTCTGCAGTTTGATGATATCAAGTTTCTTTTGTTTTTTAAAACAAGTGTCGATCTTATCTCTGCCAGCTTTTGTCAGTTATGTGGTAAAGTTCTCTGCATGTGTGTGTGTGTGTGTGTGTGTGTGTGTGTGTGTGTGTGTGTGTTTGTGTGTTTGTGTGTGTGCTATGTAATCCAAGCTGGTCCGGTCAGAGAGCTGTTTGGCCTTCTGATACTCTGGAGTAAATATGAAAATAAAGCTTCACGCAGGAAAGCCCTAATTAGTCTGTCACTCTAAGCTTACCGTTCAACCCATCCACCACCCACCTCCTCCTCCCCTTTTCACCCCCTCTCCTCACCCGCAGTATTTTCTCCCCCTGTCAGAGCTGGTCATGAGTGTCAGATTTAATCTGGTGCAGGGGTCGACCGAGCCCTGGGGTGCAGGGAGAAACCCATCATTTTGAGTTTGTTTGTGTGTGTGTTTGATGGATAGAACAGATAGAGGAAAGGATTGGGCCACGGAGAAGGAAACAGCCTGACAAATTCAATGAAATACCTCAGAAGAGCAACCGCCACGCCTTCTGCTTCACCTCTCCTCTTAGAATAAATATGAGTTTGTCTAAATCCACAGTGCATTACCATTGTGTATAATTGTGTAATTTTTTCTGGACCGTTCCTATGTTTCGTTGTTTCACAGAGTGAATCCAATTACAGGTGTCACCATCACTCACAGTGGTGGATGGAGCGGATGATGTGGGCATCTGGACGATTGATTGGTTGTTTGCGGGATGATCGCATCGATTATCCGCGAAACAGTCTGACCGACAGTTTCTATCACTCACTCGCAAATGGGGCTCCAAAGAGCTGATTTCAAACTGAGGGGGGAAGTGAGACTTCATCTACAACGTATAAAGCTAAAAGTAGACCCCAGATATTTATGTTCAGGTTCTCTGTAGGGTTTGAAAAGCAACATATTTTTAGAAACCAAAACAAGCAATGCGAAAACAGATGTTGTCATTTTCTCAGATGTAAATATATGGGTGTGTGTCTTTTTTAACCCAAGAACACTAACGTTACAATTAGTAACACCATCACTAACATCAAGTATATTTTACACAATATAATAAAAAAAAAACATGAGTGTGAACTGTTATTCTTGCTCCTCCATCCTCCAGTCCATGGCCACCATCCAGTCCACCATCATCGAGGACATTCCAATCCCTTACACCTCCACAAACCTCATGAGGTGAAGAGGATGGTACCACAGGTGTATTATATTTTTATACACAACAATCAGAATTCATTTTGCAAATAGACAAGATCTCCATGGAAACAGGAATAACAGCAACCAATGACATGTTACTATACTGTACTATTTTTCCCTCATTGAGACATTGCGGATCAGACCTCATCCCACCCATCACCTCTGCTTGTGCTATGGTTAAGACTCGTTCAGTGACTACATTGTAGCATCTCCCTGTGGTTGACCAGTGAAACAGCAGCGTCCATCAAGATAGCTGGAAACATCCAGCTTTAGACAGGAGGCGGACAGAGCCCTGTGAGTGGATGGCCGTCTAACGGAGTCCTGTGGGTGGATGCCCGTCTAACGGAGCCCTGCGAGTTCTCGGTCAGCAACTACCCTATCCTGAACCCTGCATCAGTCTGACCCAGACTTACATGAGGAGTCTGTTGTGCACCAAAATCGGCAGCTAGCAGATGTATCAGAATGGTAAGTGTAGTTAGCATGTCTTTCTGTTGTAACTGGCAGCGGCTGAGTGTGTTTTCTTTCTCTGTTGACAGGCCGCGCTGCACTGGAGGTTTCACATTTCTTTGCTGGCTTTTGCGTATGAGACAGCGATTGGTTTATGGATAAGATAGGGATACATTTGAATCTCAAATTGCAGAGAAGAGCACAGACATCTCCTTCTTCAGGACAAATGTGAAAACACCTCTCTAGAAACAAACGTACACATACAAGTCATCAAGTCAAGGTCAGACATTTGAGGGGACAGAAACAACATTTTTGAGTGGAGGGGGACTTTAATCATATATGAAAAAAATTTGACTTCCATAATATGAACCATTAATATATCATTCATTGGCAAAAGGCTTCCCTTTTCTTCTCTTAACTTTCCTTTTCTATGCATATTGTGTCATTCCAGCCCATTTTCATTCCCAGGGCGTCAAATAGCACTGTTTTGTCACGCCCCTTGGTGTTTGATGGCGACGCACAAGGCACCCTTGAGAGTCTGGATGAAAGCTCCGGGCTTTCAACTGTAACCCCATTCAAGGCATAATTAGATGCTCAGAGCAAGTGCTTCAGAAATAAGAGCGGCACAGTCCTCGTAGGGAGGAGGCCGATGTGGTGGATGAAATAATCCAGACAGATTTACTGTACCTAGCCTTTCACAAGCTAAGGCTGCAGTTAATGTTATTTAGGGCATTCGTAGGCATTTATATATCCTGCCCATTCATTCTTTTCCTGTTATTTCTATTAGTCACATTTTGTGACAGAATGATGTTAGAATAGATGTGTAATTGGTGTTATAACAGCAGTCATCACGTGTTTCTGTTTTTGTAGAATTGTGACTTCATTGTAATTGCTGAGAGATTGGGGAGAAAATGGAGAAAGCTCTCACTCTTTTGATTGTTTTGGGGGTTTATCAACTGCGTAGCTTTTTAAATCACAAAAGTTTGAAATGAAGTTGGAAACAGTGAACCTGCTATTGTGCAAGATAACGTGAGGAAAACCATTTTTTCCCCCAGCATCTTTGTCTGCAAAACAAAGAAAAATATGGATCCATTCTGTGAACTAAGCGAAAACACAACAGTGCAAGTCTGTTTCTTGGGGTTTCTCAGGGTCACAGTTAAGTGGTGGGGTTAAAGGTGCAGAGAACTGATGCCCTGCCCCGAGTGTCAAGGGGCGAGGGCATGGCTCTTTGTAATCAATGGCCACCAGCTTTCAGGATGAGTGTGTAGACCCAAAACACATCAGACCCACCCAGATGAGGATACAACTGACACTAATGATCCCTCCCCCTTTACGTCATGTGGAGTTCATTTCACGGTTTTCAAGTGTTTGTGTTTGCAAGTTAATCAGCTGCTTTGATTCAGCAAACTCTTTTAATTGCTTTAACTGGGCAGATTCAAATCTTGGAGCAAAAACAATACAATAAAACAAACAATATTAAAAAGATTGTGCTCAGAAGATTTAAAATCATGGGCTCATGAAGAACTTTTAAGTGTATGTCAATAATATTATAATAAGCTTGAATATTTTTTTCTTGAAGGGTTTTCACCTTCAATGTAAAGCTGCTTTAAGCTTTTTTTCTATTAACAATGGATCAAATGTAATGTAATGTGAAAGCTGACACTCGTTCTGGCGTACCCACAGAGAATTATCACCCTCAGCCCCTAAGAGAGAGATTTAATTCAACATCTCTTTTAAGTGCTAGTTATATGGAATGCCATGCCCGTTCCAAAGTATGCATTACCTTGAATATCCCATGAATGAATATTGAGTTTGGAAAAACTGCATTCATATGCTCCTCATAGGTGGACTGAAGAAATGAATACCCTGGAAGAGTTTACGCCTCTGGTGGGTGATGTTTTATTTAATGTGTGCTCTTGTCGGTTGTGTCCCTGTTTAATGCAGTGGTGAGGTGGCTGGTTATATTCACTCAGGTGCTGTGCTTGAGTGAAATTTGTGAGGTGCTTCGGCTCGGGCATATCCATTTCATGCTGCTTTCAGCTCTTGCTTCCATACGTTTTGGAGGCAGATATTGGGCTTTTACCGCGCTGCATTTGTTTGACAGCTTTAGTTGCTGGTTGCTTTTCGGATAATATACTTAATCTATACTTAATCGGAAATTGGCCATTCTGAATGAAGAGTACTTTTGCTCTTTTGTCGGTTCTTTTTTTTTTTTTACAGTCTATTGATCGTGCGTTTGGCTTTTCCTTAATTATAATTGCATAGTTCATTTTGATTATGTATCTGCAGGGCGCCATTGTGGAATTCAGAGTTTTCATACCACGGTTAACAGACCTATATAACTTCTCCAGTACCTTGGCTATTCATGCATGCAAACAGGAGAATTATCGTGTTTCTCGTCTGCGCATGCTCTAAGGTTTATAACTGCCCCTCCCCACTCCGCAGCAGTGGCTTTTGACCCGGACATAAAATAAACCAGGAAGCAACTGTGCCGAAAACAACGTGAAAAAAACAATAGAGCATTACCTTTAAACCAGTGGTGATTGCTCTAAGACTGCAAGGGAAGGGAAGCTACCCTTAAAATGTCACCAAAAAAAAAAAAAGTGGTGAAATATGTACTGCTGTGTGTACATTTCATTGACTAAATACGCACTAGAAAGCCTTCATCTTTTGTTCAGAATCAGCTACTTATCACAGGTAACCGGGGCAACTTCCTTCTCATTCATCCCCACAGCTCCACAGCGCTTTACACAGACGGACGCTCAGCTTCTGCACGATGATTGGATGAGCTGTCTGAATCCGAATCGCGAATCAGCGATCTTGAAGAATAAACAGCCACCGGAGCATTTTCGAAGTCTTTCATTCCGTTGTTCTGAACTGATCCAGAGACTTTACTGATCCACAGAGACTTTGTCTTTGTTAGAAATGACTAGTTTTGTGTTTGGCGACTCTGTTCTGTCACTCTGCGGTTTCTGTCCCGAATGAGCAGCGGCAGCCGCAAAGCTTCTCCCCCCGTCACAATCACTCATACTCACAGGCGGTCACACTTCACAGTAGCCTGGCGCAGCAGCTCCAGTTGGGCCAAGGCCGTTTAAGCAGCCTAGCTCTGCTGGCCATTGAGAGGACACTGGTCAAGTCCCTGGAAAAGATGCCTAGTTGGTACGACAAGGTCACAGATCATTTTCTTGAAAAGGAACAAAGGTATGAATTTACATATAAATAAACAAACACATGTATGATGTAGGCTGGAAAAATTAGCTTCCCCTCCTTGAAGGACCAGCAGCCACCACTGCTTTGAACTGAGAGAGGACTTCGCAACGGCAAGTAACATCACTACCGCGAATACCCATTTCTGTCTTAATTCTGTCCAAAAGTCGTCCGTTTTCCCCCCGCTGGTGATTTTGGTGAACCGGAAAAAAATTATCATTATAATATAATATAATATTCAGAACAGCTGTATGTTGGAGGAGAGCCACCTACTGTACGGGAGAAAGAATTACTCCCGTCATTTTCCCATTCAACCCCCTGTCATGTATACGTGGGCAACTTCAAAAGTCCAATTTTTCCCTTAACCGCGAAAGACCTTTTTTGGGTTATTGATGTGCATGTAAAAGCACTGAGTCAGTAGGAACCTAAACGGAGCTAAAAGAGAGTGCATATTGGACTAACATTCATCAGGCAGACACAAACATGACTTCAAATTAATGCTAATTTTGCTCTGTGCCTGCTAGATGTGTAAAAATGTAGCTGTTTGCTAACCAATGAACCATTTCACTTTTTTAAAGGTAAAAAAAACAAACAAAAAAACTGATGATGTGTGTCAACTTGTGCCGACAAATGAATTGTTGGCACATTGATGATGGATTAGGGTTTACTAGTTTTCCATTTAATATTATTCATCCAAATCAATCCTAACCTCCATACTTCCTGGCCCAGAATTGTGCAGAAATCATGTTGTATTATTGGTTTGATAGTTACTGCATAGGCTTTGTAGGGCAGAATAGATCCCCCTAAATCCAACACGCTGCTCCTTTAAGATTAAATTAATAATATACTGTACTGTATACTGTATGTGCATACATGCAAACATCGTACCTTGTCCACTATTTCAAGACTATAACAAACTAAACAGATTTATTTATTTTAAACATTGTTTTGAATTTCTGAATTTTACAAAAAAAAGGACGTGTGGTTGGAGCTATATAAAAAAATCAGACTTGACTTAGTTTACTGTAAAGCAAGACCCTGATTTAAAGTTTTTTTCCAATTTCATATAAAAACACTGTGAACTTTGCAATTATCTGTGGTGCCAAAGAATCATTCTATGCTCTTAAAAATCAAGAACTAATTTTCTGTTGCCTAGTTTGACGTCGTAGAAAAAATTCACATTTCCAGTGAAAGCAGAGAGACTTTTGTGAATGTAAACTTAATTAGAATAATATTTTTACTCTGTCGTGGTACTCCAAAAGCTTCAATTTGTTTCTCTTTCATATTTTCACTCTGAGATTTCATTCTGTCCTCCACCTGTGAATTCTGCTCACTGTGCATAAACTACCTTGAACTGTTGATAATCAATGTTCACCCATAAAAACCCGGTTGAGTCGCTCCCTGGGGCGAGGCGTTGTGGTGTCTTATTTATGCAATTCAATATGCGTGCAGAGAGAGTGGACTGCGGCCCTCGGGGTATCAGTAATCGTCTGGAATAACTTTCAATTAATGAGCCAGATGGTATTTTCACAGTAACACCTGGGATGTCCAGGCACTCAGCAGGCAGGAATTAATTCCACTTAGAGTAATATTTCAAAAAGCGTTATCCCTACATCCCTGTCTCTTCTTTTTTCCACTGCCGGCTGCTTAAAGCTGTAATAAATATCCTTTGCACTTTTCTAATAGAGCAAGTCTGATTCGCCTGCACAGGCCTCTCTTGTTTCTAAGGGTATTTTTTGTCCTTGGTAATCCCGCTGAAAGACATAACTGTCTGGGACGACTTCCAGGGAAGCACAAGGGCAAAAAATGGAAAATGGCAAATTCCATGTGTTGGTCTGTTTATAACTTAATATGCCACTCAGGCTCCTGCAGCGTGGAGCGAGGGCTCCGGCCCAGTGCACACTGGCTAAATCGTGTTAGTTAGGCAAACAGTGCAACATGACAGGATTAACCAGGAATGTGATTGAAGGCACAGCAGCTAAGAGACCGGCTCAACTCACCGTATTTTGTCTTGTAATTATGAGTAAGAGCAGTCAGTATGTTGACGAATTGGTCACATCGATATATGTGTACATCACTTGTTATAATTGAGGCTATTTGGACCGAGTGATACCGTTTGCGTGAAAGGTTGTGTGCCAATGACTTCTTTGTTGGTGTTCATTTTATCAGAAATTTAAATTTTATTTGAGTTACATTTGATTATTTTAGATAATATGGTAGCCTTAACGTGAAAAGCAAAACATTTAAAAAAAAATAAAACATTGGAACTCGTCAAAAAATTTCTGAAAGAGAGGGGAAAAGAATTTGCAAAACATAATGAAAAGAGAGAAAACAACTTTTCAAATGAAATCCACACACAAAACAAACAAAATCCTGTCAAATGTATAAAATGGTATAAATTCCACTGAACAACAAATGTCTTCCTAAAGACATAAATATTAAAAAAAAAAAAAAAAAAATCAGAAAACCTGTTTACCAAAATAGAAACCACAAAAAAAGCCAATAAATAATTTAAGTTATGAGTCCAGCAAGTGACTCATTTGTGGACACGAATGACTAATTAAAGGATTCCTGACACCTTCTGGTCTGCATAAAAAACAATCCTCACACACGCACACACACACACACACACACACACACACACACACACACACACACACACACACACACTACTTAAGTCACTTTTGGTAAATTACATGTATTTTCATTCGATTCTTGGAGACCTAACCCTAATTATAACCCCTACTTGCCTAACCCTAAATTTAATCTAACCCTAACGTAACCACTGACTGAAAAATCTACTTTTTCCCAATTGGGGACACAGCTTTTGTCCCCAACTGGACATGCCATGGACATAACTGGTCTTTAGTCTATAAATGTGTCCCCGAAGATAGTTCACTGATAAGGAAACATACGCACACATTCAAAAAGAAACAGAAAACATTTCACATAACGTGACAGTGTAATCGCTTAACAACTCCTTGTTGCTACTACACGGATTGTATATAAGGCTACCCTAATACTTCAGCGTGGGTGGTATAAATGTCAGAAAACTTACTGACCAGACAAATAGGAGAAAATGACCAGCTGGAGCTCCGAACTGCAGTGCTGAGGTTCATGTCTTCCCCATGGGCTTCAGGCCTTGCACAGCACGACCAGAGAATCTAAATGAAAGAGAACACTTTCTGTATCATCTGTACAGTTTTCTTTTTTTACTAAGATGCATTGTATTATGGCCACAGAGAGAAAAATGTGGTTGGTTGAGCATGATTCTCAATTGATCCAGCCACAATGACACTATGGTTTTAGTGTTAAGATGGTTACACCTGTTTAGCTGTGAGCAGTTTAACCAAACATTTTCTTCTCAGATTGTTTCATTCTAAAACCCCTGAAGAAGTAAAACTGTCCGATGTCAAGACCCTCATTTTTAATTTGGGAACCCTTGATTGAAAGAAAAGAGGGAGAGAATGATTGATCAACAGTCAAACTGCACTTTACTAGATGCGATATCATCATCATCATCATCATCATCATCCTCATTATCATCATCATCATCATCTGCGCAAATTGAAATTATTTCTCACAGGGCATCAATAAATGGATTACTTATCCAAAGATGACAGCTGCATAATACAGTCATCACTGCAGAATTATAATCATTACATTTCAAGAGTAAAATGATACCAGATATCTACACTTAACATCAGAACATTTGCCCCTGCTATGAATTTGAAGTGCTTCATTACAAAAAAAGAGAAGAAGAGATTCCAAATAATGAAACGTAGTATGTTTTGTCTGTTTCTTTGCGGCAACATTGACTTTATTGTCAAGTGCACAATGGGCGTGCTGTGATGAGCTGCCTTTGATGATCATAAATGAAATCAAAGCTCATTATGATGAGTTTGTTCATCATCAGCCGGCCCCCCCCCCCCCCCCCGTGCTGATAATGATCAAAGTCAGCTCAAACGCGTCTCCCTGGGAAGTTCTAGTTCTTGTGGTCTGCTGTCGTCTTGTTTCCAGGGGCAGAGCTGCAGCCCCGGGGCTCGGCCCTCCATATGGGAGACATATGCACCCGCTTATTTGCTCATGTAGAGACAGACTGCCTCTCTGCCTGTACTCTATGATGTAATTAGTAGCTTCTCTTGTCAAGAATGGGGTTGCTGTTTATCTTTGTTGAAGCCCGTCCATTAAATCATTATTAGCTGGTTAAATGCTGCAGGAGGAGTTCACTGCCTGCGTGGCCAGTTCACTGAGTTATGGCCAAATATCGTCTGTGCCTGACTGTCCTATAATTGATGGCTCTGGTTAAGCTTGGGCCGATCCATAAAGAGTAGTTTCTGCACTGTGGGTAATGCAGCCCTGGAAACATGAGGAAATATGAGATAGCGGAGGCAGTGAGTCACAAGAGAACACTGAAAGTCCCCACATGAAAGCCCGAAGAGACATTACATCGATCCATGTAATGTAATGTTGCTCATGTCCACCCTGAACACACCGAGTATTACTTTTCAGGAGATTAATAAGAGAAAAACTAGAAATAGTCCCAAGGCCTTTTTTATGGTTGCATTTTTATTATTGTGCAGCACTCAACATTTATTAGAAAAACAGTAACCCTTTGAACCCCTCCTTTTTACAGTCATTTTTTTTTACCAACCAATCATTTTTACTCATGATTTTCAGGAAATCAGACAATTTTAACGATATAATTGATATCGACACGCAAGGCACCCTTTAGCATCTGTATACACCAGGCGAAGATGTTCTCCAGCATTTCCGTACATATGATAACGAAAGGTAAAGTGTCAGTAATTTGTACGTTTTCAACGTATTTCTTGTGTATTTCACGTATTAAAAAACAGGAGACATACCGTAATATCAGACTGCAATCTCTGCTGAAGGAGAGAAGTTGGGATTGTGGATGGATGTTTCACTACTGGTGCAAACAACCAAGTTTAATGATTATTTACTAACCGAGTCAGGTACTCTCCCCTTACCCAAACAGTACCTTGCACACTGAACACCAGAGGGGTACCCAGAGCGTTAAAAACATGATGTCAGGGTCTTCAATAAGCTATCGTATGTGATGAGTTGGGAGTTGGTTACCATTTGTAATTGTATTTCACTGATATAATTCATACAGTTTACTGTTCACGCTTCACACTTGTGTATGTATCAAGTACTGCTAATGCAAACATTTCCTGCTGCTGTTGATTCACATTAAAAGCTGTTGAAACACTGGGTGACTTTTATTGTGAAGCAACCACAGAAAATGTAATGTTTTTGTCACTGAGGTTATTTTCGTGATGACCGCGCTCGTTCATCAAATGTGAATCCTTAAAAACAAAAACTCTGGCTTCAGCTCTTTATAATAATGAGCGCTTATTCTCACACGGCTCTTTCACCTGGCTCCCTAAAATGACTCAGGAATCATGGGGACTCCTCACAAATTTTCCGCTGTTTAATTGAGAAATTGCATCAAACACAAACATCTTGAAATGTTTAAAAAAAACATAGAACTCTATATAAGATACCAATTGTTATATAACCTGCAGCAACAAGTTAATTTGTATCATCAAACATCACCTGGGGGGCTGAGTGAGCTACAGTCAGTCTGAGTCGCGGATTATGATATATCCGGGTACATCCGCGAATCATCCGAAAGACGGTGAATCGGCTGATTGACAGGCAGCCAAGAGCCCGCTGCATCTGGAGGGATGACCCACACTTCCTCAAGTTAGCCCACCACTCATGTAACTGATTTATAGTAATATTTGATTGTCCTTTAGATAGAAGGCTACTACAAATAAAATGTTAAAAAACTTATTAACAATATTGTGGCCTAATCAACCCCCCACCACAGCAACTTTCTGGTTGATCCAATACAGAAGTTCTAAAAACTGCAGTTCTCTGAGTAGTTTTGCACAATAGAGCAGTTTCTCATTGACCCCCATGTTAAACAGGCCGTTTTCACAGCATAATTAAACCTACTCAGGACTTTACAAAAAAAACATTCTCGTCTGTATGTTAAGGTCATATCTCCATGACAACACTTAGAAGGGTGAATATTTTTGCAACAGGCTAGTTTTTATTTTATTGGAGGTTAAAGTTTATCAATCATTAGGGGCACAGCCTCTTGAGTAACAGTTAGCCTCTGACCCTCACTTCTCGTCGGAGGCTAGTTGTCAGGATTAGCATCATTAGCATGCTAACTCTTTCATCTCAAACTAGACTGCGGTTATTCGTTTGGTGGTGTTTCCATAAGTGACAAGATGGTTTGCTCTTCAATCAACTGAACCAACAGATGGTTTAGGAACACACCGTGTTAACGTCAGTGACGTTGCAGTACAGCCTGCTATTGATGGCACACTCACTAGATGCTAAATCGCCTGCACTTGACTTGCCGAACTGGTGTTTTGTTTTTTTTGTTTTTTTTCATATCATAGCCGGTGTAGTCTCCACTAGAGACATGGGACGCTGGCTCCCCTTTATCTAGTAACATATTCTGTTAGCCTAGCTCCCGGGCGGTTGAGGTAATGTGAGCTTATGTGGCTAATTCTGTATACGTCACCCAGACGGACGTATCTCCCTCCCCCCAACGTCACATCAATGCCCTTTTTTGGTAAGAGGAAACGAGGAGGAGTCAACGTCTGACAAGACAGAGACTCCCAGAGGTGAACATGAGACTACGTCCATTTTTTTATACGGTCTATGGGCCTAATACTCGAGTGGTGAGTGCCACGCACTGGAGACAGAGACCCACTGCACAGCCGACTCGGCTCCTGCACGGTCCTGTCACTGTGAGTGGATCAGTGAGACTCACTCAATCACAAACTTTATGTTTTTGCGTGGTTGAAGATAATATTCCCCTACAGATCCACAGAGCACAATTGTTCAGGCACTCTTTATCCTCTTTATATTAAAAAATCTTTATTAAATCTGGCGATACAAAACAATAACAAAATGCAAAAAAAGTCATTAATACATATAAAAAACATAAAAGCAGAGCTAAGGGGAGTTTAAAATGTATACATACATCAAGGAACAACACATCATCAAGTTTCATTGGTGACTCAAGTGACTCAACCGGATCATATTAGTGAGTGACTCAGACTAACCAGAGTCCTTAATATGATCCGTGTTGACCATCACAAGTTCTTTAACAAAATCAGAAACTGACAGAAAAAAGTATTTTTTAAAACTTCCCGGCAAGGTAACTAACTTACCGGAACTGTGCCCTGATGTTGTGGGGAAAAAGACTATGTGCATTATGAAATTAGATTGTGGTTGCTCATGACATGATGGAAAAAGTGTGATTACTGAATGAATTCTTTATTAAAACAATGTGAGTTTGTTTAGCTGTGCTGTAAACAGATGCACCAGCTGCTCTTCTGTTGTTTTCTTTTAACAACATAGCAGCTGAATGAAGTTTTTATCCTGTGAGCAGCAGAAATGCACCCAACAAGTTTCATTACAAAATATATTAGATTTTGATATTTGTTTTGTTGTGGGCAACATTCAACATGATTAAGCCTGATGGTGGCACTAGAGGAAATATTAGAGGGTCCAGATTGAAAACCCTGTAGCTCATCCACTGGGGAGTATGAATGTGTTCAGAAAATGTCATGGGAACTTTATGAGCGTGTATAATTTGGATATTTCTTGGGTGCAAGTTTTGGGGTGATGGTACTAGAGCAAATGTGAGGATGTCACAGAGAACATGAGGGATTAACCCCTGGGAACCATGACAATCTAGTTTACTGGATAAATGACAGGCTGTTGAGAGGTCAAACATAGTTACAACAGAAAATTAATTCTGCTCTTGTCCATGAAAATTGCTTTTTAAACTTAGGAGGGATCATGGTTGCCAAGCAAGTAGTTGTGTGTGATGACAAGCGTTGCATTTGAATGTCTGATATAAATGTGAAATATTTAAACCTTTTCTCAGTCTTTGATGTGCGCTGCTCATGGAAGACCTGCAGAGGACTCACAAGGAAATGTCTGTCTGTTGCAGAATATGTCTGTCCCTGTGTATTCCCAATTTGGAAGTCTTGCTCAGGCAACATGCAGTGATGCATGCTGGGAGCCTGAGGCATGGAGATAGTAATTAGCTCAGAGGAAACAATACATGACTGGCTAACAGAGAGAGCAGAGCACAGTCGAGATTTGAACGGTACTATTTGAACATTTGAACTAAATGGACTCTCTTATACTATACATACCAAGATTTGAACAGAGCACTGTCTTTTATCTATAGTGATGAAAAACATATGCAAGCACCTGTCATTTTTATTGCGGTCGAGTATGAAAAGCTCATATTACATTTATGATTCAAGACAAAGCAGGAAATGCCGCTCTGTGAAGAGATCCCTGAACAAATCAAACAGCTTGTTTTCATCAAAAATCGATCAATGCACCACGGCATTTGTACTGGAGCTCGTTGTAGGAAAGAGTCAGCTGTTACACCAACTCAATTGGGGGTAAGTGCTTGTATTTCGTTTTTTTTTTACCGTCATAGAACTTTCCCACGGCAGCGATAGAGTCACGGGACACTTGGACAAGGCCTGGGAACTTAGAACTAGTTTCTAAATTGTTTAACGAGAGAGGGTTTGGCATTAGACCCCAGGTTTCCCATCAGGCAGTAAACACTCATTGTAATTCTTTGTGCAGCAAATTCAAACATATCATCATGTTTTAATCTGCTGCTGTGATATTTAGATGAATCTTTATTTTGTAACATTAATATTTCATTTCAGCTGTCAGGCATTTGGTTTGAGTAAATGAGGATGTTATTATACTGAATTATGACTGAATAAGATTGATTTTGAATAAATTAGGTTTTCACAAAGAGATAAGAATCATGGGTTATTGAAACAAATGCTCTCAATTATTTGTGAATACATTCAACATGGCCATTAATTTATTATTTATGTAAGTCATTAATATGAAAGGAGACTCTGTCATCAGTGCTCGTTTCTTTTTAGTGGAGAAAAGAGAATTATTCTCCTTTCTTTTCTGCTCCTCTGGAGTTAATAATAAATGGAAAACATAACCGTGGAGACACTATGCAATCAGTTTACAGTCTGAGCAGTGTTTAAGATCTCCATAAACAGCCTTTAATTAAATATCACATTCATGAGTCAATCTGAGGGTTACATACTACTCATTTATTCCCTCAGTTAAGGGATAAAAGTTACTTTTGTACCACTAGAAAATAATATCAGTTAGAAAATATAGTACAAAAATAAGTAAAGGTCAAGATGGCAATTTTTGTTAAGTAGGGAATTATTAATTTGAAATATATTCCTCTAAATCTGATTGATTGTGTAAATACAATTTTATCATGTAATCAAGATTTCTTTTAAAAGTCTCATTCCGTGTTAAGGGTCCCATAAGTATCTCTCTGTTTTATTTATTTATTTATTTCTGCTTTGTCATCCTTCTGTTTTTGTCTACCTCATAATAAAGACAATAAAACTTTATTGCCCACTCCTCCAGTGTGTCTCATTGCACCTCAGCAATATTAAACATTTATTATTCAAATGTTATTAAGATTAAGACGTGGGAAATCATCAACAAACACAAAATGAAACAGCAAAAGCATAAGTAATCAAAAGTGACTGCAAACATTTGTTTTCTTCCCCAAATATTTTTGTTGTAAATATTATTTATTTCTAGATCATATAACACTTCCTGGCAGTGGCTGGATCAATACTAACAATTGTGTGCATTTCTTATTGGTTCACATTTTTCCAAGCATTTCTAAGAACAGCACTAACACACCCATGTGTATATTGAAAGAACTGCTGATTGCTCTCCATATTACCAAAAAATCTCCCTCCTTGAAGCAGTTTCGATGTAAGTGATAAAACATTCCAGTGTTCAACCTACGCAAATATGAGGACCCATCAGTCTGAGTTAGCCAAGCAGACATCTGGGCTGCAGTGGGCGGCTGTGGCTTGGTGGAAGAGTGGGTCGTCCTCTGTTCGAGAGATTGGTGGTTCGATCCCCATCTCCCCCCGGTCCACATGTCGAAGTGTCCTTGGGCAAGACACTGAACCCCAAATTGCTCCCTGTGCTGCGCATGGGTGTGTAAATGTGGTGTGAATGGTTAGATCAGATTAGATGGTATGTAGATGTCCACTGCCATCAGTGCTAATGTCTGTGTGAATGGGTGAATGTGACAAACACTGTGAAGCGCCTTGAGTTGTCAGATGACTAGAAAGTCTTCCAATGCTACTGTCTTTTTAGTATAACATTCTATCTTTATGTCACGCTGCAGCTTAGCGATGAAACACTGTCTGTAGAGACACAAACAGGACATTTGGGTCCGACTCAGAATGCTCAAGCGTTGCAGCTTCAGCTGGAGTATCAATATCTTTATCCGCATTGATATCAGTGATTCTGGTCCAGTATTAATGTCCCATCACTACCTTAATTCTAACTCATCCTACAGCAGGGGTGTCAAACTCATATTCACAGTGGGCCAAATTTAAAAACTGGGACAAAGTTGCGGACCAAACCCAATATTTACTAAGAAAAATTCTCTCCAGATGTGTAATGTTGAACACTTTTCAGTGCAGGTCCTTGTTGTTGTCGTGGTGTTTCTTATGTGTTATTCTTTGGTTACAGCCACGGTGGCTCTGAAGACGAGACAAACAGCTCTTTACCTTCAGAAACAGATCATCTGCCTCCCACCGGTGCTGAAAGCTCCTGTTCTCCATCTTTCCTTTGGCCGTTTTTGGGGAGGGGTGGATTAAGTTTGTCTGAAGAGACTGGTAGCATGGATGCTCATGTTTGTTTACAGAAAAGTAGACGTGTATGTGCTTTATACTCACGGGCCAGCTCTCATAGAACCTTGATATGATCTTGCTGGCCAAATATAATTACACCGCGGGCCAGATTTGGCCCACGGGCCTGAGTTTGACACCCCTGTCCTACAGGATGTAAAATGTATCATGAGGCCGATGTTGGCAAAAGCCTGTCACTTGTCAGGGCGCACGATCCCTGCAGCCTTCAGCATGTGTTCACAAACTCACCCTCAGAGTACAGCTTTGATGCTGATGCGTAAGCGGTGAGGTAGCAATAGCTTTCACAGCTGCATCACTAATCTCTCAGCTACAGCTACGACTACAAACAGCTGTTTCCTCAAACCTGCCAACGATTCATTTAGCTTCTCTGTTCTCAGTGGTCCTTGCAAGTTCTTCTATTTTCACCATGATGAGTCTGGTAGTACCATTGTATATTCCTTGAGAATGGTTGAATTTTTTCAAATTTTAAAAGCTAAACTGACCATTTTAAAGCATTTCAACTCAAAATCCTAGATGATTTATAGGAGACAGGTGAATAGGGTAACTTTTTTAACTAATAGATGTCACCATTAAACTTCCCCAGTTGAGTACTTCCATTAACTTTTTGTATTACACGTTTTCTGAAATTTAATGTTTAAATATGCAAATGAAGGATTTTTAATGCTAACTCTTGGTAAATTTAGCAGAACTCTACAGACACAAATAGACGTGTAGTAAAATTAACACTCAAATGTGTTTTTTGGATGTTTTCATTCCACCAGTCTGAAAGAAGACATGTTAAGGAAGGAACCAAATTAAGTTTTGGCCTGAGGTGTCTCCCCTTAAGTGATGTTGCATTATAGTTTTTGCTGTCATGTTTAGTATTACAAGGCCTACTCACATGCCTCTTGATCAGGGTGAAACAATTAACAATTCAGGTCTGTATGTGTTTTTATATTTCTGTTGATGAAAATATACCTTTATCTAATGCGTCTTATAGCCCAGTACAACTTGAAATACCTGCTCCTTGATAAAAAGCATCCCAATGTTCAGACTTCACATCATCCAATAGTATGGGATGATCCCACCATTACCCACAGCTGACAAGGCCCTGGACCTGGCCCCCCTTGAGATCAGGACATTGAGACCTGGACAGATCCCCAAACTGTTTGCTCTTTTAAATGTAGACATAGACAACATATTTACATGTAAACAAAGTCTAATACTGATTCTGTCATGGTTTCAAAGAAGGTGCTCGTTCTCACTCTAACCTGTGTCTGCCCTGTCTTTAATTGTACTGACCAACAGGTGAGCAACGGCAACACCACTGGGACAAAACACAGGTGCAGTACACCTAGAACTGCTAGTCATAATAATGGAAAGATCTTAAGATCTTTTAGATGGAGGTTTGTGGTTGCCTGTCTTATATGGCATTTGTTTATGTGTTAATATTTTTCATCAAATTGATGGGGGCATTTAAAGCTTTTGTGAGTACTGAGAAGGATGTGTTCCCCAATTTATATTATGACTACCGCCTTGTCTTAAAGAGACAGTTGCAAAAATGGAGCATTTAAAAAAGAATGTATTTTATTAATATTAAAGCATGTAAACATGTTCTGGTAGAAGCTCAAAATACAAATATAAAACTGGAGATGTGCATAATTAGGGACCTTTAACCTACTAATTAGGTAAAGAAGCATATACTTTTGAAAGATAGAATCATGACTGTCAGAAAAACTCTTATTTATATCCAGATATGTCACTAGAACACTATCAACTTTCAACACAGTGGCTGTCATGTCCTATTTGACATATATCATACATACTACTGTAGATGTTTTTTACTTGTATCATTCTCATGTACATGTTAATGCTTTAAAAGGAAAAATATAGACAGAAGCTTTGTTAGCATATTAGCCACTCCAGTGAATTCAAATAATGATACCTACAGAGGTCATAACACCTCTTCCACGCGTGCTATTGCTGTTTTATGATTTAGACTGACGCAGGACACCTGTAATATGTCTCCCACTCTTTTTAAATCCCCATCATTGACACCTATGAGTAGTGAGCAAGTACTGAGAAAGGTGATTTACTAGCCCACTAAAAACCTCAAAGATCGCAGCAGGATGAAGGTGGAAACAACTAAACCGATGCTCTGCAGTGACGAGGTGAGAGCTGTTCTCGTGAGGCGACGTAACGAGCGGCGGGCGCAGCGGGCCAGGCTGCGATTTCCGCCCATTAAAACTGAAACCCCGGGTTTGCCCCGGCCGTGGTCACGAGGCAGCTGTATCTACGTGGGTCAGAGCTGACGCTTTGATTGCGTGTCTCTAGCTAATTGTGAGAACTCTCATTATATCTGATAAAGAAGAACATAAATCACAGGGAGAGGCTTGACCCACGGCTGGCCCCGGACGTTTGGCGGGGGAAAGTCTCAGGGGCTGATTCAGAACAGCTAAGATCTCATTACATCTTTGTCTTGACAAAGAGCCAGCAGCATCTTTGATACTGCCAGGGAGACCTGCTCTCATACACACTGCCTCTGTTCTTTGTGGCCGGATAAAAGCAACCTGAGACTGACACCAAATCTGCTATCGAGTCTCTGATGCTGGTGGCTGGGAGTCTTGCCTACTTCCCTGAACATATCAAGGATCTATCTGTTATCCAGACCAACAACCAGAGGTGAAAATACCAGCAGTGTCTTCTACAAATTACATCCAAATGCAACTATTTTACATTAGCCGTTGTGTTTTGGGAGAAAAAGCATGCTGCCCCGAATTTAGACTTTTGGACAGAAAATTGTTTAGCAATGAGGTTTCATCGATTTCAGGAGGATGTGGGGCACTTCTGCTGACTGTTAGATGTTATTCTTGTACACTTAGAGTCCTGTCACACACAATCTACTGAAATCCGTTCACTAAACCTTCGTTGGGATCAGTTTGTTTGGGCTGGTGTGAAACCTGTCAATCAAACTCTGGTGCAGACTGAACAGCTGGGCTGAGGCCACTTGGTGCGCTTCTTTTGTGGTGTGAAAGCAGGCTGCATTCAAAAGTCAACCTCTGTGAAGTCCATCGTCTGAGAATGGAAACTCAAAGTGATATATATATATATACACGGTTGATATATTTATGCAGGTTCATGTGGTAACCATGGTGAGCGACACATGAATGTCAGCTCACAGTGGTGAGAGAATTTTTCCATTGCAAGTAAAAGTACTGCATTCAAACATTTAAAAGGACAAAGGTATGCGCATAAAGAACCAAAAGTACTCCTTATGCAGAAAGGCCTATTTTAGAATAATGCATACTATATTATTGAGTTATAGTTATTGAAGCAGTGTTCATGTATTCATCTCTTTAATGTCACACATGGTGAATGAAAACGACTTACTGCTGGATAGTTTATAATAAAACATTTGAATGTATTAGCTGAGTATATTTTGTATCTGGGAGCTTTCACATCAGGGACCTGGGCCCCGATCAGAGGACACTTGACCCCAAAGTCCATTTCGTTTGATTAGTGTGAACACTGCGTACTGTTCCGGGGTACTGTTGGTCGATCCATGCCCAAGTTCACTTGAAAAGGTGGTCTTGAGTACAGTTTATGTGTACTAGAGTACAATTCACATCAGGTATGAAAACCAACTGTACCAAAGACTACAAGGAGGGTTTAACTTGTTATGAAACAGTCTCAATTTAATATTAACACTTCTATATCAGAGCATGGACCCAGATCAAGGTACGCTGCCACCTTCAACCTGCAGTCGAAACTCCTGCGGCAATCTCGATGTTCAGCTGTTCACTGCTGATAACGGTCCCCGAGGCAGCTTTCTCCACTGCGGCGACTACATAAGCAAATGTTACAGAGATGATGAGGCAAGTGAACTTGAGTACCGAACAACATCACTAATGTGAAAGCTGAGCGTTGAGGGAGTAGGGCAATCATACCCACCGCACAGTACGAATTAATCGCACCTAATAAAGTAAAATGTCCTTAATATTCTAAATAGGAAATGTAACTAATGTTCTAAAATCAATAGAGTAGAATAAAAACTATATTTGCCTCCATGAAGTAGTAGTATGAAGTAGCAAAAAAAAAAGACAATTACTTACAGAAAGAACAAGTACCAGTTTGCTATCCACCACTGTCAGCACGCTCGTGATACATCAGGAAGTGAAGTTACTGTAAAAGAGGTGGGCCGATTTCCTAAAGTGGGTACATGTAGCCTGATGATGCAGAATAACATCATCACCATCACTATCCAACCAACCTACCCGCCAGTCCATGTGACTTCCTGTTTGCTTCTATAGTTTTGTTTTTGTAATAAGTCAGTGTGAATGGAAATTGGACCAGAATGAAAGGCAGAAATCCAGTCAAATCCCGGTGAATATAGATCATATGGAAAAGTGACGTGTCAGCTCCCTATATATTTGCAGAGAAATATGAACGTGATGTTTGAAAATGACAAATACATGACAATCCTCATCTGCATAGAAACATAAAGACATACAAAAATTCAACGTAACAGTGACGGCCTGCTAAGAATCCACTGTTCTCTGTGTCATGACTGAATATTTCATTTTTGATATTCAGCACTACCTCCTCCAACACAGATCAAGTCTTTTCCAACATTTCACCTTTCAGTTTCTCCACTGACTTCTCTCTTGTGTGCATGGGAATGCAGATAATATGAAATAACTTGTAAAAAATGGATGACTAGACTATTTCACTTGCCATAAACCATGACCTTCAACATGGTTGTGTTTTTTTGAAGTTGTGATCTTGAACCGCGGCAGCTGCATTAGAGCGAGACATCAGTGGGTTCCTTTACAGCAGCACATGTTGGACTGAAGCAATTCAACTGGCTCAGTGGTTTTTTCAGTAATCTCGAGTTTTATGGAGCTACTATAATACGGTGTTCCGTCTTTGGGCTGTTGTTTAAGACTGTAAATAAATTTTTATGCGAAATTGAAAGGAAACGAAATCATGAAAGTCATGAAATCAAAATCAAGTAAATAAATATTGTATTTCAGCTTAATCAAACAATGTGATGTTGACATTTTATAACAAACTTCTGGGCATTTTCAGAACCTTTACAGGACTTTACTTTCCTTTCACCATCCCTGCCTTTACATCCCTTCCCCTTCTTTCACTTCTTTGTATCTCCATTTTTCTTTTGAAACTTCTACATGTGAATTCACAGGTAAAAACAAATCACAGTCATTCAGCTTAATTTTCTCTTCCCTTGTTATGTCTTTTCTTGTACCCCTGTTCTTTCCTTCCCTCTTTGTTTTTTCTTTCCTCTTTTCCGATATCTTGTTTTTTTCCACCCTACTCATTGGCATTCCTTCTTTCCATCCTTTGTCTCCTCCTTTCTTTCTGTCTTTATTTCTTTTCCTGCATTCCTTTAGTGCTACATTTACTCCTGCCTCATTTGCATGTTCCTTCAATTCCTTCCTATTTCCTTCCTTCCCTTACACCTGATTTGAAAGTGAAAATCTAAAGTAGCAAAAATATTTTTTATCTCTAACCTCTTAATTAACCACCGGCCCGCCGGCCAACATATTGTCCTTCCTTGGCTGTAGTAGTCTCAGTTTTAAGGCAAAATTTTGGAAAAACTGCCCTGTATAAAACTGTCACTGTAAAAAACTGTCACTGTATAAAACTGTCACTGTATAAAATGATCTGTTGTGACCTCTAGGATAATAACAGGCTCGTGAAACTTTACAACCACAAATGAAAGTCCTGGAGCACTCAGAGAATGGATGTTCTAGGTATACTGACAATAAGGGTGTTTCTGAACAGTTTATGCAACAAGCACTCGTCGTCTAATCCCCAAATTCTTGCAGAAATCTCCAAATGTGAAATCTTTTTGATATCAAATCACAGCGTGTTTTTTCTATGGTGTTCCTCAACATTAAGTGTCTTCATGTGGTATTTTTGAGTGATTTTTGACAATTTTTTAGAGATTTTTGAGTGATCAAAAATTGTTCAATTTCGCAGATCTGTGTAACAAATGCTATCAACCCAAAATTGCCTTAAGCCACTCTAAACTTTTAACATTTGAATAGGCGTCTAACCAAAACACAAGGTTTATTACAGATTTATGACAGAAAACCTTGACACACAGTATCTAAAATGTATATTCAGATTCCCAGCCTTCAGATGATGTATACTAACAGGACAGATTACAGATCAGATCTTTTTCCCATGTGAACCTGGGGATGTTACTGGAGAGGGAGGGTCTCTATTTAGCAGGGGGAAGTATTGGTTTGAGGAAGTGGTTGACCTTTGACCCTGGCTACATGCTTCCTAACTGCCAGAGGGTTGACAGCACGCCACGTGTTTCCAGCTTCCCTTCAAACACACCTCGGCTCTCTCGTCCAGAGGAGCAGGCCTGCACGGTACTGCAGGACTTTGACACACGCTGTTATTCTAACACATGGCTAATTTTCTTCCTGACACATTTGAAGCCAAGATAAATATTCACTTTCACTCTGCTGAGTGAGTTTGGATTATAGACCAGAGGTTTGACAGCACAGTATGGAAACAGCACAATGGAACATTTTGCCACTGTGGTAGACTGCTGAGATTTATCTGAAAATAAAGATTGTTTTGGACATTAAGAACACTTTCATTTGACATGAGAGACATGGATGTGCTCATGTCTTCAGACAGAATAAACAGACTATAACATTTCCAGAACATTCCAGCACTGTGAGAATCAAGGCGTAGTAACATCTGTACACCCCCCCGCCCCTCCTGATTCAACTTTTGACCACCAGACCTTGCCAAATGTATTTCTTGTTTTATGAGCACTGGAATTGAACTGCTTTTAAAATTATTTGAAATGTCCTTATTTCATTATTAAGTAATTTACTGGATGTGATTTGAGAATTTATAGGGAGGCAGAGAGCAACGTGGGACCCTTAGGAATTTCATATAAATCATTTTTCTCCTTCAATTAACTTTTAATTATTCCCTCCTCAATTGTGAGAGTGTCTGTGGTCCACCCATCTCATTTTATCACATTTTGATGTCTCACAGCAGACCAATAATCAGAGTATTTTATTCAGACATCATCTGATGCACAGAAACCGTCACTCCTGACAATAAAAAATAATATATCGCGACATGTCTTTTTAAACGTACATATTGTGCTTTATATGCCCACAATCCCCTATAACCCCCTCCCTACGACTTGTGTACAATGCAGTAAATTAATGTAGCAGTTTCTGACTGGACTTACTTTGACCTAAACCTCTTTATGCCATTTAGGGTACACAACAGCTCACCCTCTCACTCCTTTCTGGGCCTGAGCTTTTACCTCCTGCCATCATACTTAAATTTTGTCCAAGTCTTGAAGCGTTGAACGTCTTAAAGAGCACATAGGCCTACTTGCTTCATCTCCTATATAATACTCAATTAATGACCACATGAAACCTCCACACAAGTATAAAAACAAGTGTACTGTTTAGCTGTAAAATGAGAATGTTTGTGACAAACCTTTTACAGCTAAACAGTACACTAAACATGTGTCTGAAAACACATGTGAGAAATAAGCAATAGAGTAAGAGAATATTGATGCATATTTGATCAGTACTGTCTAGTTTCACAGTTTGATTGGAGTTCATTAGATCAAGTCAGGATATAGTGACAGTTTTGGGAAACATGAAAAAAAGTCATTTTTAATAGAAACCTACCAACTTCAGATTTAAGTTACCCATCACATACAGATAAGCACAACAACTGCATCACAAATGCATAAATCATACATCAATAATGGCCTAATTGTATGCATTACCCTTGATGATGAAGGTACAGAAATTCGGAAAAGCATGGCAAAAATAGCATGTTTTCAGGGGAGCTTATGTCTTATTAAGTGCAGCTAAGCTACCCTCGGCTTGCCTGTGGTTCACACCCTACTGTTTCCTCTTTAGATTCCTATAGATTGTAGTCCAGGGTTTAACTTGTGATGTTATTTGTGTACTTCATTAAGGATGGGACCTATCCATTTCCACTTTCTCTAGCCATGTCTTCCCCGTTGGTAAACCTCCACTGTTCTTCATTTGTAGTTTTGATGAGCCACCATAGCTTTAGGATGTAACACAGGCATACTGTACAACACCTGTTCAGTATGTTGCTTTTGAGTGCATTGGTTGTTTTCCACGTCACTGTAGTGCAGGACAGTCTTCACGTTGGTACCGAAGATAAAAGCTTGGATTTTCTGCCCCAACTCAATATGGAATTTCTCAAAATCCCCTTGGGTTTGAATTGTGTTGGGTTTGTGCAAATATCTCAATGTTTTTATTTATTTACTTATCTTTAATGCTGGCCTCATATTCTGCGTAATGTCATGAATAATGTATGGACAGTGTATGACTGTGTGTAACTTCCATCCTCTGGATAAAAAAGCAGTGGATTCTGTTTTCTGCAGGTTCATAGGGGCCGGGCCTGACTATTCAGGCTTGATCATAGCGCTATTGAAGATGTGTAGCTTGGTGTTGTTGGAGAGCTGTTTAACCAGTTTGGCTTTAGTATCTTTAAATACCTGCTGGGCCTTACCAATGGTCTATTTCCCTACCTGATCCACTATAATATCCTCTATGGCCTCATGGTAGCATTTCTACAAAAGAGAAATATTTGCCAGGGACATAATCTAGAGAGCAATTATATTATTATATTATTATATTATAGTACTACATGCTTAATTAGCAAAACAAAGTAGTGGTATATACATTTGTTTTTTTCAATTGAAAAAAGGTTATTTTTAACACAATTTCTAAATAAATGTGCTGTAATTAACAACAGCCATATGTTTATATAATAGCAATCAATAAAATGACCATAGTACAGAGCAGTTACAATTAAATATGATTATTAGATGTATGAGTGAGGGAAAGAGAAAAAGGCCTATCCAGACCTCCAAACAGAAGTAAAAAAATGAATAATGTAATTGCAGTTTCATTTTTCATCACTGATAATCGGCCGTCTAGACCCGTTCAATGCTGGGAGTGGTGCCTTTTAGTGGCAGTGCATGACTAATGGACCAAAGTTACTCATCCATCAAACCATGTGAGCAGGCGTCTAGGCCACCATACAATCATGTGCTCCTTATCCCCAGGCTACTTAATGGCACCGTACTGTAGCATGGGAAACAGAACCAGGTGCCACCTCACTGTAAAGCTATGCTAATTAGCCAAGCAATAAAAACATTCAGGCTAATTAACAAAGAAAAGGCATATAAAAGGAAGGAATGTCAAACAGGAGAAGAGGGGGGTGGAGGAGGGCTCAAACTGCGGCTCACAAAAGGAAGGAATGTAGGAGACCAAACACCAGCTGAGGGTGTGCTGAGCATGCTCCTGTCTGTCTGCACGGTTTCATGGGATTTTATTTGTGTGTGTTTGTGTGGGTTTTAGTGTGTTTGCGTATGAGGCAGAGGTCACAACGTCTGAGAAAATCCAGCCCTTCCACATGGTCTCTGGGGTCTGTTTTCTAATTAGAGCCTCTGCCATGTCAGGCACATTATTCATTTTCTCCCTCAACATTATTTAATTATTAATCTACAATTCACATTGAATCCAAACAATAACATATTAAAGTTAAAACACATTTTTCTAACACAGTCCCAAGGTGTTAACCCAAAACATTTTTTTAAAACCCTTACAATTTAAAATCTTAAAAACAAACCTGCCACAGAGCACCTGCCAGATAAGCCCTGACCTCTATTTTGTATTTTGAGAACATTTTTCCCCTTGTGTGTATGTGTTTAACTCAGAGGGACACGCAAACCAATTCAGTCATCGTTCTATTCTCCCCAACTACCCCAAACTATGTTACTCTTGCTGAAATACAATCAACTCTAAATTGTTTGATTGATATGATTGAATCGATATGAACTCTGGACAATGTGTGAAGAATCAGGAAGCTTCTCTTCCACACATGTAGCACACAACAGAAGATTGTCTGTGTCAGATGTATTCTTAATTACTGATAATACCCCACTGCCGTGGTCACGTTGCTGGTTTGTACATAACTCATGAACAACCAAGTCTCTTGCCGTTCCTTGAATTTGCCTGATGAACTTGTTGTCGGCTCTAAGTTCCCGAATCTCATGGTCTTTGCAGTTAGACATTTTCTTTGGTGTCTTCGTGTAAATTACCCTTTTTCTTCACCCTCAAATGTTTGTTTTCTTCTTGTTTCAGGCAAGCCGAGAGAACGAAGCAGTGGAGTGGAGACCTGGAAGTGCTGACCAATCAGAGCAGACTGGGCTTTTTTGGGAGGGGTCTTAAAGAGACAGGCGCTGGAACAGAGTGTCTCAGACAAACGGTGAATACAGGCGCAGCAGCCATGAGCAGCATGAGAGAAAATATTTTTTTTTAACATTAAAGCATGTAAACAAGTTCTAGTAGAAACACAATATACATTTATAAACCTGAAAACACGTATATTATTTCCCCTTCAATACCTTTTTTGACGACCGGAGGGTTAAAATTTATCTGCAAAAAACGATCCGGCATGAACCCGTCACTTCAGATCTAGGGCAGATGGTGAAATTTGATGATTCAAAGTACGGCACTCAAATACGACTGATTTCCCTTTGTTCATACCAAAAAACAGTTCGGGAGCCATTTCATTTGTGAATGTCACATCACTAGTTTGAGGTCCTGTCCAACTGATTGAGACAAGATGTCAAGTTGTGAAGTTGACCTCCACATAAATGTATCCTATTACACATTTTTGTGAAATGTTGTAATAATTAGCCTCCAGCCGTGGCTCGCCAGCGCAGAGGCATAATAAAGTGGTGCAATGTAATGTAAATCAGGGGCAGGCATTTGAACTATAACAAGGACTTTTTAATGCACAGAGGTTTTATTTTTCTCAAGAGGGGTTCTGCCAGTAAAGTTTTTGTCTTACAGATCATCACACCATAAAAAGGCGGAACAGTTATGTCCGGTAGTAGTATTTATCTGTTGTAGAAGCTGCCTGCGACAAAATCCCAGCTGCAACAATGTGAAGCAGTAAAATGGACTGTAAAATGAACTGTAAAAAACAGGCTGTCTAAAAACAGGAAGAACTTCTGGATTCCACTACATCTCTGTGTTGCATGTGTGAGTATATACGAGAGTTAAAAGCAGCAGCATGCTCTGGATGAAAGTCTTTATCAGAGTGTTACAGAGCAGGAGACAAACAGGATCTTATAGAGGCCACACCCGCACAGGTGACAACAGGTGTGTCTGTTCTGAGAGGCAACAAAATTCAACACAGAATACAGGAATTAATACAACTTCATCTTCTAGTTTCGATGATTTATTGATTCAAAATTACATATACACATACTATTTTATTACATAGCATACCAAACCACATACTAAGTATGACATAAAACTTAATAGTGGTCCAACTGCATAGTGGATTTTATGCACTATGTGAGAAATGCCCGGATGTATACGACATTATTAAGAATTTATATGACAGAGCTTACATGACATTCTTAACTGCCCCTAAAGGCATCGCGTCTCTGAAGACAGTTTAAATAATTAACCATTGGATGTCCTCAAAGCAATTTCAGTCAAAAAACAACTGGACTGGTTGTTTTTTGACTGAAATTGCTTTGAGGATAAAGATGACCAGGACGATTGAGAACATTCACAGGCTTAACCATTGGATGAACTAATTACAAATGATGGCCAGTTAGGGTGAGCTCACATATATAGTGTACTATCAAAAAAACATATAAAAAATGTAATAATTAAATGTGCATTATAATGACACTGGAAAGTATCAAATGATGAGATGAATCAGTTGATTTACGTTTGACAGTAGCTCTAAGCGCAACATCATGATCGACATGTGAAGCAGAGAAGACGTATTGCTTGAGTTTACTTCAGTGTGGCCATTATGATAATGACTTGCTAAATCATTCATTTAGTATGCAGTACATACTGATTTAATATATAGTAGGCAGTGTGTTAGTGCAAACACAACCACTAACTGTGACTGACTAGCGCTAGAAGGACTTTTGGCTCCCCAAAAGGGAAGCCAAAGCATCTGGATCGCCCCCTGGTGACTCGCTGCAGTATGGGTCATAAACCCTCCATGTCAGTGCAGAGGCCAAAGTAAAAAGTCAAGTACACACAAAATCAAATTTCCTTTGTCAATTTAGGTAGTTCTTATTAGGAATGAACCGATATGGATTATTTTAAGACCGATTTTTTTTCATCAGCCTTAGCCAATGACCAATACGGACTGACGATTTTCTTGAGCCGATACGAGTTTTGCGCCCCAAATTTATATCATTAAAATTACACAATGATGATAAAAAATGTTACGAGTCTCAATTTAAAAAAGCAACATTGATTGAACTGGACGCATGTCTGTAAATAATACCAGGAACATTTTTTGGCGAACACAGCAACTTGCATCTGTGTATACGATACAAGTTGAAAAAACACAAATATCGGCTGATAATACCGGTTCTGGCTTTAGACCAGAACATGCATTTTTGTGATTTTTGTTTTAGCTTTAAAAGTAAGATAAAATACAATTACACAAATCATGTAATATAAATTATATTACATGAATGATAATTGCGTACGTAATTAAAAAATGCTTTCCATTTAATTACCTGCGCATAATTAAATAATGATTTATATTTCTTAAGGACCCCAAGAGGAATAGAGGCACATGCATGTGCTTCTAATGGGGATCTTTAAATAAACAATATATTCTTTAACTACGTATTCTGGTCTAAATGCCAAAATGAAAATATCCTCCTTCTTCAGACGTTGTTTGGCTTGTCTTCATCCCACTCTTTACACTTACTTAATTATAGACCTACTGGAGCGGGTGTTTAACCTGATTATTTAACCTGACAAGGAGAAACACTTTGATGAACTGTGAACCGTTAAACTTTCCAGAAACACCTGTGATCAGTTGTGGTGATTGCGGTGGTTTGCCTGCAGGTGTGGCCTTTATTAGGACCTGTGTGTTTCCTGTTCTGTAAGCCAGCCAGTGTGCTGGTGGTTTTTCTTTGCGCTCTCCCATAAAGTCACACATGTGCCTGCTATTAGATTTATATACTCTAATAACCAGGGTTTGGAACATATGTAGGACATAATTTTCCTTTAAGTATTTAAACTGGTGCATTGAAAGTGAAGTTTGAACATGTTTCATGATGAATTGTTGAGAGGAAATATGTCGTTCAAACCAGAAAAACTGGACAAATACCTCTTTGCTCTGAACACCCCCTCTTTTCATATTTACTTTATTCCTTATTGTCCAGCCCAGGGGGACCTGTGGATTATATAATATCCTGCAGTTCTCTTACTGTTTTGCCTTTTTATTACAGTGAAAATAAACTAAAAGTCCAAACAAACAGTAGTCCTAATGAGGCGTTTAACACAACTGTTTAAAAATGACCTGGGGTTGCAGTGATATAATTGCCAGTCCAAAAGCAGCAGCACCATGGGCCTGTCATCTGATCACAACACAACTGTGGTATCTTCTGCACGGTCTACGCACTGCAAAACAACCTTCCTACCGACCAATGTTTCTATATTCAGAGTCCTAAAAAAAAAAGCAGATAACTGCAGAGAACTCAGAAAAAAATACTTGAATTTTGAAAGCGTACCACTTACACAAGATGATAAATTTGCATTTGTTCATTGAGCTGACAGTTCGCCTACTTTATGAGTCAATTTGATCGATCGTGTAAGCGGAGCTCTTTATAAAAAAAAATTAAATTAGCCAGTTAGTAGCAAACACACAACTCACAACCCTTAAGGTTTTGACCCACAACCAGCCCCCTGATGATGAGGTTACTGTACAGACACTAATGCTACGATTCAAGTGGCGTTGCCGTGTGACACAGCATGAGTAAAAAAAATCTGAGAACACAGAGTTAATTTGCTTTCTGCGGGAGCCCCCATCTCTTCTAAAAGTATTAAGCCATATCTTCAAACTTCTGTTTTCTCTGACTTTCTGAAGTTTTGTTTGTGAAACCAGGAGCAACCACCACACAGTAGCTTGGTTAAATGTCTAAAATGTGGTCTGTGGCAAAGGCTTTGCAAATGTGGAAATTTCTTACATAAAACAGCAAGCATCTCCATTTTACAATAAGTAAGAGTGGTAGCTAAAGTTAATTGAATACTTTGTAACACTTTGTCCATGACTGTAATCCATCACTTTTAGCAAACATTAGCCAAGTTACAGTAGTTGCGTTGTCTTTTTGGAGTAATCAGAGTCAACTCGTCATCCTCCAAGATCCAAGATCCAAGAGAAAAAAGCGCAAACGGCTCCAAATTATCTCCATCGCACGATACCAGACTGATCTACGAGTAAAATACAATGGAGCTCATGAGATTAGGATAGTCTCACAAGGCTAGTGACAAACAGCCACATGCCGATAAACAGGATTACTATCTGAGGATTGGAGATCGGGAAAAAACAGAAACATTTTTGAGTAGAGTCGTGGAACTGCATTTTTTGTCACGTCAACGTTGGCTTCATTTCTCAGTACCATAGGTTGTCGCTTGTCTGTGTCATATACCATCAGGTTTCTTTTTTTGTTTTGAATACCCTTTTGCTCTAGCGACTTACAACTTGAAACCACTTTAATGCCAAGGTCTTGATTGTCCAACCATTATCCATCATCTGCAACCGCTTGTTCCTACGGGGTCGTGGGGGGCTAGAGCCGATCCCGAAGAAAACCCAGAGAGACACAGAGAGAACATGCAAACTCCGGGCCCCAGCTGGACTCAAACCAGAACAGTGCTAACCACAACACCACCAGATCTTGAGCAGATACTTCCTAAAAAAAGAAAATTACATGTTTAACAAAGTTATCAGTGTTCTGTATCAACACTGCTCAAGATTTGATTCCCAGAACTCCAGTGCCTGTTTGAGTTACTTTACTGCTTTGTACCAATTCTACTTGGCCAAAGGTCATCTCCATGGCGACTGGTTGTGTGTGTGTGTGTGTGTGTGTGTGTGTGTGTGTGTGTGTGTGTGTGTGTGTGTGTGTGTGTGTGTGTGTGTGTGTGTGTGTGTGTGTGTGTGTGTGTGTGTGTGTGTGTGTGTGTGTGTGTGTGTGTGTGGTAGAGCTGCCCTGTCTGTGAGCTGGCTCCTGGGATCTCATGCAGTTATATTGTTAGGGAGTGTGTGTCTTCATAAAGTAACTGTGTTTGTGTGTGTGTGTGTGTGTGTGTGTGCATGTGTGTACCTGAATGCCAGGTGGTCCTCTGAGGCCCCGGGCTGGGAGAACACCTGCCTGTGCACCGCCTGCAGCTCCGTATTGTCCCATGTGTTTCAGTTTCATGTTGTTGTTGTGTAACAGTTACATGTACTGTACGCTGCTGAATGCTGTATGGAAGCATCATTCACTTTACCCATTGTATTACACTCCATCATCCACTACTACTGCTAAGTTATTCTACTGCTAATTCATCTCCTAATATTACTAGTTCTACTGAATTTCTAACCTTGTAACCATTTTGTATCCATATGAATGAGTTGTAGACCTCAATCTGACTTTGTCTTGATCATTGTCAAATGATAATCTTAACCATAAACTTTCACACTGATGTCCTGTGTTAAACTGTGTGTTGTGAGAGAGACATGCCGACCGTCCCCGGTGATCTTTTGGCAGGTTTGGAAACGGAGGCAGGTGCAGGACAAGGCAGCATGGCTCTCTGGTAGTCTTTGATGAGATGATGTGGTCCTCTCTTAGCTGCCATCGTGCTGGAAATGCAAGACTGCCATGAGAAGCCTGGAGAAAAACAGATTATGCAGAAGAAACCCAGAAGAAAAGTCAAGGTAGCATAAAAATAAAATCTAGTATATAGAAAACATGTTTAAAAACATATTTTTCTTGTATTGTGTGGCGTAGGGGATTACTACCACTCACATTATGTGTTAATCATTGAGGTCAGAGTGACAAGTAGAGTTGTACCTGACTGCATTATACTCTGGTTTTATTTTACACTAACGTTACATCATGTAAGTGGAGTGGATATATCTGTTCACTTTAGAACATGTACAGTTAACAGTTCATGCTAGATAAGCTAACGCTCTGTAACTACACTTCAGGATAATAACATTATCAAAGTGACTTTACAGAATGTCGGCGTCGGCTTCAATATCTCACTCTGAAATGCATCATATCACCAGGAAAGTAAGAGAGCGCTCTTACGTTACATATCTGTGTTTAAGTACCGCCTTTTCACCCACAAACACACGCACAAAGCTAGCACCGGCCTTTTTCTTATAAACTAGGCTAAAGTTTGTGGTTCCTTTACAAATATAATAAATCTAAACTAAAAAAGTAAAAACTTCAGGAAAAAAGGCAAGATTCAGGAAAACTAAAACGGTTCAAATCTACTATCTGCTATGATCGTACAGTAGACAGAGAGGCGATGAAGAAGGGGGTATTCCAGTGCCACACAAGAGCGTCCATTTTGTGTCTGCAGTGGGTTGATATTGAAAAATACAGGGAATTAGTAGTAATTTACTGTATCTGTTAAACAGTGAGGCTAACTAAATCCTTAGTTCTTTTACCTTTTGTAGAACAGTGTTGTATTCCGTAAATTCTTGAGAGACACAGTGGTGCCTAGGCCCCAAAACACCTTGGACCGGCCCTGCTAAAGTCAATACGAACTTCTTCTAGAAAAGACAGAAGCCACAGCACCAAGTCCTGTTAGCTTTGTTCAAGTAGAACCACACAGTGTTGACTCAATATTTTAGTTTAACAGCTATTATTCTAACATGACATCACAAAATCGATGATGGACAAAATAACATTTTGTGGTAGTGGAGAGGAATAAAGAATGATCAATCACTATGCTCTATACCATGCTGCACCAGTCCAAGAGGCCATTTTGCAAATATTGATTTTTCTTTTCCCCCTAAGGTTTGGAGTTTACCCTACAGTCCTTTACATGTCTGAATAATAGATTTAGCCGATTTCACGGGCCTTGAGTCAATCACAGTGCAGAGCTCGGTTTTCTCAGGCTCAGCTCTCTCCTTTCAGAAAATCCCATTCAGCTTGAAGCCAGAGAGAGCAGAGAGCGATGAATATGTTCTATTCCACTCAGTCTTTATTTTTAGGATTGAGTAGACTTACAGATGGCCTACATAAAACTGAATAGGACTTCATTTTAACAGCGGGGCAGAGAATTGGCCGGCGTGCCATTGTGTGGTCTCCATTATGGGAATACGGGGGAGTTCAGTAATACAGCCTGTCCCTCGCTGTCTGTACACACGGCCAACATGATTTTCCATGATCATTTCTGAAATGGGTTTGTCCTCGGGGTTTGCGGCTGCGCTGCCATACGGTCGAAGGTTGCCGCTTCTGAAGAGGTGGTGCAATTGTTTGGCTGCCGATATTACACCTCACTCCTAAAACAATTCATTTATTGCTGCCCGTCGCCCAATTCCATCTGCTCAAGCCTTCAGCTAAATTGAAGAGGACAGGAATATAAGTTTGAAGAGGAAGCGTTGAAAATTAAAGTGGAGATATTGCACGAAGCTCTCCCTGTGAGATTAAATTAACGAAAAGCCACACGAGAGGTTCTTAAGACCAAGACGACAGGAAAATTAATCAGGAAAATGAAGGGTTGTAAATTAGAAGGTGGCAAACTGGTAACATAGTCTGTTAAGTATGCTGGATATTCAGAGATTTCAGCTCAATCGCACTCAGTGGCAGTCAATATATCCCCTAAGCTCTGAATCCATTTATTTTAAAGCACATAAATACATCCAATTCACATATATCAGCTACTTTCCCTCTTCTAGTTTTCTTCTAACACTGGGATCAGGCTACTTGGTCATTTTGCTTCCATGATGATCACAGTGTCAGATCAGGCAATCATAGAGGAATACATTCTTGCGTGTTACACAAGGTGATCGGAAGTTGCCAGGGACCTACCGCACTGTTTCACCTTCTAGCACCGTAGGTTGTGGCTCAGGAGGTACTGTGGCTCGCCACTAATCACAGGTTTGGAGGTTTGACATCTGTTAATACTGTAAATCGCTCCTGATGGTCATTTGAATGACAGGCCACTTGAAAAGAGCTTTGGATGAAAGTGCTATATAAATACAGCAATTAAACATGTGTGATTATGGTCATTATATGTGAAGCCTGAACCATTCGTCAACCCTCAGCTGTGAGATTTTTTTCTCAAAATATCAGATATATGCAACATACTTCGACCAGATCAATGTGTCATTTGATGCTCAAATCCCACTCCAAGGCCGGTTGCAGAAAAAAAGGGATGCAATTATATGACTTTTTCAGTTACCAACACTGATTCCAGGGCATTGGTTATCAGCAATACGGAGTACTGATCCGTTACCAGTGGTTAGTTAATAAGCTGTATGTCGCACTGGGTGGACGTGACTGTGATCATTCTTATATGTAGAAGGTAACTTCAGGCTTGACTTTTTTTTCCATCGCTTTAAAACAAAATGTAACAAATACATAAATGTGCTGATGTGGTTATTAAAATAATGGTATCCAATACCAGATCCTGCTTCTTTTTTTGTGTGTTTTTCAAGCCTTTATTAAATAGGACAGACAGGAAATGGAATGAGACAGAGAAGGGGAGACATGCAGCAAAGGCCCGCAGGTCTGAGTCGAACCCATGGCCGCTGCCTCAAGGACCTTCAGCCGCTTTACATGAGGCGACTGCTCTAAGCACTCAGCCCCCCCCCCCCCCCCCATCTTTGCATCTACACTCATAATGTGCCAATCTGGAGAGCATACAGTATGTGCCCTATATACAATACAAGGTCAAAGTATATGGACTTCCAAACATTACAAACATATTATAGGTCAATGGTTTCCAAGCATTGGGCATGCGACCCCAAAGCAATATCTACTGTACTTAATGCCCTTGGTCACCGTTTGCTCATGAGTTCTAAAATGCTGATTTTTTCTTCTCAGATCGTATTATTTGAATCCTTTTAGGGTCTGAAGTAACAGAGTTGTCCAGAAATACACAAGAGAAAAGCCAAGTTGGAAGAAGTACACACACTTATTCTAAAACCATGCTATAACAGCCGTGGAGGCTTTCAGGCTTCCCACAAGATGTTGGAACCTGGCTGCAGGGAACTGTTCCCATTCAGCCACAAGGCAACTAGGGGTCCAACAGTGATGTGGGTTGATAAGGAGATGATGGATGGGGTTTAGGTCCGTTCTAGTTCTTTCTTACCAAATTGAGAGAATATTTTTTTTGTGGACCTAGCTATGTGCATAGGGGCACTATCATGTACGTATTTGTGTCCAAGTGACTAATACGGACAATGTTTTTGAAATTGGTCCTATACTGAGCGAGAGTTCTGCAGCCGCAAACCAGGTTGTAATGTAATCAAACGGGGCAATTGTGACAGTGAGTGTAAGAGTGGCCGGGCACAGTGATAAAAGATAAAAAACTAAGAGAGTGGTCCAGCCACAAATCATCAGTCACCCGCACTCATTGACTCATCTGTTTTCAGCCAAGAAACTAAAAGAGATGACCGATTGTTGACTGATTCCTACGTCTGGGCCCAGGTAAGGGGCTTCAACCATGAAAAACAGCCCCATATTAGCAAAAGTACTGTGGGCAGTGTCCTCATACTTATACGGTGTATCTTTGGGAAAAAACAAAGCCATTGCAGCTGGTATGTCTACACTTTATCCTCTGCCCTCCAAGACCAAACAACAGCAACTAGCAGACTCTACTTCTTATGGCTGACATTTTCTCAAGGTGGCAGGTTTCTCCACAGCTGAGTAAATGAAACTTACGCATCTCGTGACTCCCACCTCCTGCTAAGGCATCTGCTGCGTGACACACACACACACACACTCTCCCTCTCTCTCTCTCTCTCAGGTGGGGTCTAACGCAGGATTACACAGAGATTATCAGTCGTGAGCCCATGCACACACACTCCCATGATGTCACATCAATCCCCAGTCTAATAAAACCCTTCAAAAGCTCTTTAAAGGTACAGGGATGAGTTGTATAAACTAAATCCCTCATCAGTCATCCCAATCAGCAGCTTTCACAGTCTTAAAGTGATATATCTGAAAGCATAGTGATTCTGTCAGTACCGAATCCTGCCACTGTGAACAGGTACCTGGATTTATCCTCTGTAATCGTACAATAAGAGTTTAAACATGAGAGGAATCCCACAGTATTAAACATGGATTGCATCCTCCAGAAAATGGTAGATAACATTGATAAGATGTTTACATTGTTAAACTGTATTTCCTAAAGATTTACTGACAGCTAGCACAACCATATAAGGTCACTAAATCAGTGAGTAGAGCAGAGGGAACTGGACGTGGAAGTGTCTGACAGAAATGTACTCCTTAGACCCAAAATACAGATAACAAGAGACTGGTTATCAGTGGGAAGTCCAGTTTCACACATTCCCACAATCCAACATCTGTCAACATGAGACATATACGGGAGGTAGCCAAAATAAAAGAAACAGCTCAGGGTGAAAGGACTTTTATGCTGAAGTAACTTCATGCCAGTGGGGTTTTATGTTGAATAACAACTAGCAGCATCGTTCTGTAGATTGCAAAGCAGAATCAATGATTTTTAAATGTGAGTTTCCATAACAACAAGAGACAAGCTCAACAAGGACAAACTATCTCTGAATTGCAGATGCACCTGCCGAAAACATCCCGAAAGACAGAACATATGAATGTTATGTTTGGTTTTTATATTTTCACTTAAAATAAAATGTGTTTACTTAAACTCAGTTTGTGTTTTGACTTTCTGTCATACTTCATACACATGTCTTTTTCTTTGCACGTTTCTTCATTGCAAAGGCACATTTTATAACCCCTGACTAATTGTTTCAGGGGGGGAAACATCTGTGGTTAGTGTAGCTTGAAGGCTACATGGGGTGGTTAACTGCTAATTGGCATGAAACCAAACACCTCCAGTGTTTGCTGTCATTTTGAATAAAGTGTTCACATTAATTCTTCTATCCCCCGCATGGTAGGCCCAGAGCTGAAAATGCTTTCTCTATCTCTGCAAAACATCACCATTGAAAAAAGTCATTAATCTATAACTCTTAAAAAGGTATGTTGTCTCATGTTGGTATTTCATTTAAGTGTTCTATTTTGGGTAATTTTTCATTTTATTTACAACACTCAATCAATATTTCTGTAAATGAACAGTGATAGCCAGCCAATGCCAGTCGAGTGCTTTAGTAAAGCCTTGCCAACACTCAGGGGTGCTAAATTCCGGTCCTGGAGGTCCACTGTCCTGCATGTTTTATGTTTCTCCCTGCTCTAGCATCTGTGATCTCTGATTCTAATAATGTGCTCATTATGGAGCGGCTGAAGCTTGTCATAAGTCTAAAAATTGTTAGAATCAGTTGTGTAAGAGCAGGGAGAAACCTAAAACATGCAGGACAGTGGCTCTCCAGGACTGGAAGTGGGCACTCCTGCTTTATGGTGAGCCTGGCAGCCGTGGCTCAGGAGGTAGCTTGGGTTGTCCACTAATCAAAAATTAGGAAAGATCGCCAGCTCCTCAAGTCAAAGTGTCTTTGGGCAAAAAACTGAACACTTGGGCAAGACACTGAACACTTGTTACCATTTAGACGTCTCCTACAAATGATCGGGCCTGAAAAATCAGGTCTAACCCTATGAACCCACTTAGTTTCTGCTGGAACTATGGCAGCAGTTTTGGGCCTGATAATAAAGACCCACATTTTCTTTGCTTTTTTATCCATATTTTGACTAGATATTCAGAAGATGGCAGTAACACACAGCGGTAGACAGTCCATACATTATTCATGACATTACAAAGACTTTAAAGTCTGCATTACCAAAAAAGAAAAATCACAAAAAAAAACCACCAAATTTGCGCAAACCCGATTCAAGCCTTGGGGAATTTTGAGGAAAAATCAGGTCCAGTAAAAGAATGAAGCTCTAGTTTATATGCAACTAATTTATTGCAGCAAATATGTTTTGAAGAAAATGTAATGCTCCTCTGATTGTATTTTATCATAATAAGGAAATACCAGGGTCTGGGTGAATACTCAATTCTGATTGGCTGCAGGGTGTTCGTTCAAAAGTCTTAATGGACACATACCAGGTGAAACTAACGAGTCACCGTTCTAAATAAATGTCCCTCTGTTAAAAATGTATTAGCAACGAAACAAGTTTACATCTCATTTCCAACAAATGGAAGTCCTTCAATGCCTCATTATCTGAATGAGATGGAAACTGAAACACACAAGCTGTAACAACTAAGTTGCACTGCCCCTCTGAACTGACTTTGTATGTATCAAACAATCATTCCACATCCTGTCCAGTGATCAACCTGCTAACTTTACTGCAGGCTGCGACTGACAGTAAACATGGTGCATCATTTGTTTGTGAAAATCTCGTTACTGATTTGGGGCTAATGGCATGGCTGGATAGCTGTCTTTTTAGTCTTGTTGTTAAACATATGCAATGTTACTGATTTTGAATCTTGCTAACATAATATTAGCAATAGCTTTCTGGCTCAAAGCTGGGATGAGATATAAAATGTTATGGGATGGGAATGATTGTTCTGAGTATTAGTCTTAGTATTACCAGAGTTATTGTTTGAGAAAACTTTAGATTTTAATTGCAAAACGCATGAAAATATAAATAAATGGTCTTAATTCTTTGGCAGGTGACCATGATGGTATAAACGGGCTAATGCCCTTTGAGGTGTTCATGATCTAGAATTAACACACTACTAAGTTGTAAAAATGTAAAATGTTCACTGACAATTTATTTAATTTGGTTTTCTATTTGGGTTTGAGTACACTATCCAATTGCATTCACTATGGCATTGTGAAACTCTGGTTATAAGGCACTGGCACTAGCAAAAGGTCTTTACAGAAAAAGTCTCCAGTGATTTGAAACACAAGACCAGATGTATCTTTTCACATTTAACTTTCCATAACTTAAACCAGAGTACTTCTGTTGCCTAAAACTAACTGCACATGGGACTCAGGCTGTGATGTCAAAGTCCTACGCTTTGTTCGCTCACCATCCATTCTGACCACCTCCCTGCAGCTCCAGTGTTCAAGATGAATGTAGTGTTTAATTCATTCAAAAAAATGTTCCCTGTCAGCACAACATCAGTGGGAGATCAATTTACTGTTGTAATATAAATGTAACTTTTTGTGTTAGAAGGTGTAATCACTACTTAGATTATGTTTTGAGGAAATGTGTCGTTGGAGTGCAGGGAGTACAGGGTTTATTTACCGCACACAGGTTTGTGGTGAGGAGGCTGGGATGGATTTTCGTAATACATCCTGCATTTGGTTAGAGTAATATTGGATTCAGTTAAATATCAATACATATAGTATCTGTCTCATGCTTGACGTCATTGCAGACTTTTTGCATTAAACCAAAACCATAATCTTTCCCTAAATGTAACTAAGTGCTGCCCGTTCTGCCAGGGAACCAAAGCAGTTATCTATGCTCTCTTCAAAGCCCCTAGACTCCCTTGACAAAAACATCTCATTTTATCATTTTACCTCACAGAACATGGGAGTTGCTGGTCTACCACTGCCTTGATTGGTAAGTTAGTTTGTGTTATTATGTGACTTTGGTTATTTCTAGCTGCTAATGTTGGCAAAGTTCCATAGCAACCGTCTCTGTATGCGCAGTCAGCCCAGGAGGGCCTATTTTTATTGTGGACAGTATTATTAATCAATAAAACCCTATCTACATTGGAATGTCTCTATAACTTTTATGTTTCCATACTTGACGACCGCCTTATAAAAGCATAGCTCACTTCAGGCTGTGATATGTTGTGATTATATCTCAGCTAAGGGAGTTGTTGTCCTGTCACAACACGGCCTGTCGTGAGCTACTGCTCAATTCTAGGAGAAAGGGTTGATAAACCATATCAGTGTCAGCCTATAAAATGCACCATGTGTAAACTGATCTCTGTGTCCTCAGTTGCAGCTGTGACCCCAGTCCTAAAACCCTTTTCCTAAAACAACTTAACAAAAGTTTCCGAAGAAAATAGAGTTGTTTCAAGAAATGCTAGAAATAAGCATATGTGTCTTAAAACAATTAAATTGCTCAAGCACTTCAGCTGGGTGGACACTTGGGTTCATAAGATGGCTGAAGTGGGCCTTTGTGCTTGCAGTAAAGTTTCTCTAACCACTAAGGCCTCTCTTCCTCCTTTAACCACTGCTGACACTCCACTGACTGAGAGTGAAATACAGTTTGTCCTTCAGTTAGCACCTGACCACAGGGCCGTCTGAGAATAGACATGGCCTCCTTGGGACCAAGATGGAGGGTGGTGGTGTCACTGGCGGTTGTGGAAGAGAAGTGAGGGTCACTGACTGTAGGTCCATGTCTGCCAGAAGCATCTTTTCACAATCGCTGGATGTTTTTTCATTGTTCACAAAAAAAAATTACGCTTTGCTATTTTGAGTATTTTTCTCTTGTGATTGAGACCTTAAACATAGTAGGAAAATGTTTATTGAGGTAATATATCAAGTGAGAAGTAGGGCCATTCATCAAAGTTAATTATAACATTTTATGTGGGTCAAAATTTGAATGATGCTCATTTTCATATCTATGCTGACGACATGGTTATTTATTGTTTTGCATCAACCCTTGCAGAAGCCATTGACTATTTACAATTTGCTTTTAATGATAATACAGAACACCCTGTCTTGTTTTGTATCAAGACATAGCTGATCTTCTCTAAATCTAAGAGTATGCCACAGAATATTATTTTTATTGATGACTCTCTCACTTTTGAATCCGTACGTTTAATGTCTTGTCAGCAAACTGAGGCTCAAGTTAAGTTTTTATTTCTGAAACAAGTTGTGTTTTTCTTTTAATGTAAAACAGAGACTTGTTGCTGAGATATTTTTGCCTGCGTTGGACTATGGGGATCTTTTATATATGCATGCCCCTACCAAGGCATTGCATATGCTTGATCCAGTTTTCCATGCCTCCCTTCAGTTCATCACAAGTTGTAGGCCCCTGACTCACCACTGTGTACTTTACTCCCGGGTAGGTTGGCCTGTTCTGGCAACCTGCAGACACACTTACTGGTACAGGTTAATATATACAACAATCCTTGGCCTCCATCCTATCTTCTGTATGTACATACATTCATTAAAAGACAGATTGACATTACCCCTTGGTCAAAATACTTTTAATGCTGTCTGTCCCCCAGCGTTAATAAAAGCAGCATTGCAATAATCTGCCCCCTCAGACTGAAACAGTCTACACAATGCTTTAAAACTTCATGGGATGGTTTCCTAGAATCCCTTGAAATCCATTTTAAAATATCTGGAATCAAAATCATTCACTTGTCACTGCTTCTGAGATACACGGTTTTATTCAAAGTGCATCTTTTGTTTGTGTTTGTTGTGATTTCTTTAATATAATGCATTTTGTTTTTTCTGTCTGTAGGTGCGTTTCCATGAGGGCTCGAATACCCAGAATGAGGCGGGTCTATTTTGCCAAAACACCACTAATTTGCATGTGAGCCGCTCAAGCGGAGAGAGGGCCAAAAAACAGCCGCTCAAATCCCTGAGAGATGGGCTGTTGCTGATTGGATGTAACTCTCAGCGGGATGCAACGTGTGCTAGTACAGATGCCACAACAACACGGCAAAGTAGAGTAGACACTTTTATCCAGTGGTGTAGTAGAATGCAGCACAGAAAGTTATCTGTGCATGCGCATCTTTTCACAGGCAAATATTCTGACCTGCAGCCCTTTGCTGCATGTTCCCTCTCTCTCATTTACACACAAACACACACCGTACTGCAAGCGGGTTGCAAGCCTGTCTGTCAACAAACACTATTACAGCACCCAGAATTTTATGTTTTAACTATTCTGTGTTTCTCATTTTGAGGAAGAACGGCGCCCTGCTTTATCTGATCAGTTGATCACTTCAGAGCGATACTTCACCTCCGGAGTCTCTTAAATCCCTCTGGGGCCTTTTTTTTGGTAAAGGAAACGAGTGAACGGCCATTTGAAAGGGCGTGCCCTGAAACTTTACGATGGGCCACATTTTACCCTAATGGAAACCCGCCTTGTGTCTGGAAGTTTTGACTGTTGCTTCCTATCTTGGCCAGGTTTCCATTGAAAAATAAATTCTTCATCTCAATGGGAGTTAACCTGGTTAAAAAAAGGTTAAATAAAAATAAATACACTACAAATTAAAAATGCCTTTTTCAGCATTCAGTTGAACCTTACCTAGCCAGCCCTTGAGTTACAAGCATTTGTGTTAGCGCTCACTTCAGGGTGACTAAAAACAAGATGGCTATGACCCAAATGCCAAACTTGAGACTTCAAAATGGAGGGACATCACAGTTGCTACATCCACTTCTTTTACAGTCTCTGGTATAAATATATGTCACCCTCTGCTGCATCAATTTTGACCATTATTTGATCATTCTGCCTCCCGTGAAGAGGCACAGTTCCTACCAGAAGCATTCATACACCTCAGCTGCACTTTCATTACAGTTGATAAAACAGGTTGGAACACTGGACCCCAAGAACAGCGTGTTCTTGACCTTTTCTTTGAATTTTCCAAGGAACTTTTGTTTGTGACAACACATTCAGAATCTAACCATCATAGTATGTTGTAAAGTTTTTGCAGCAGATTGGCGAAAGGTGCCAAAGTCACTGCAGAGACGGAGGGAAGGACAGAAAGCCAAGAATCAAAACAGGAGAGGCAGAGTAAAGCGAGGAGCGAATGAGTGTGTGAGACAGTTTTCTTGGCAGAGTTCCCTGAAGCACTGCACATTCCCGCAAGATTAATTGAAGCCATTTCTGTTTTTGTTTTTTCAGTCAGCGAATTACCTCCAGATTATAGAGAAACAGCTGTTCACCCACTTCCCCCGGACTCTGCCTGTGTGATTATGCATCGAGTGACAACCAAGACAAACATCCAGCGTTCACTCGAGCTGCTCTGATGGAGCCTTCACGCCTCTTTGATGTTCTTTCCATTTCGCAAACTGTCACTCATTTGCACAACGATTAATAAAACAAACCAGACATGATAATTACAACGACAAAGAAATATTTATTAAATCTTTTTTTGTTGTTTGCTTTAGTTAGTCATAGCTGCTCCAACACGTGTATTTACAAAGAAATTGCCTTTTTGTAGAAAATTCTAGTAAGCGATTGAGCAGGAAACAGACATTAGAATAGTTTAGATGAGTACAGGACAGGATGGGGTTCATATAGGCACAAGGTACACTTACTACAATGTTAAAAGAAAAGCAATTTTGTGGCACATCCATGTCTAGTTTGGGAAAAGGAACACAGTTGTGGCTAAAGTAACAAAAACTTTCCCATTGCTAGATGAACTGACAAAAGCAAACATCCTTTTTTTAAGATACAGAGGCTGGAAAACGGATGCTGCAAACCAGGGACACAGTGGTGTTAGCTTCAGGCTACATGGTATCAAAATCAGGTAAAGAAGTCCTTAGATAGAAGATAGTACTTGCCCTCCTTGTTGCACAGTTTGCTCAATAGAACATGAAACATTTAAAAATCTGAGGTGGGAAACAATCTTCCTCCCGCTGCCACAAACACATTGAGCTTCTACACAAATAAAAGCGTCTCCTGTGTCCTGCAACACCATCACAGCAACCACAGCTCGGCTCGGACACAGCAGGAGGTGAAGATTAGCAAAAGACCACAAGCAGACACAAAGAACATCCTGCACCTTAAAGACACTTTTGATGCAGCAGCACAATGAACAAGAGCGGTTTTGGGGGTAAACGGAGGGGAAACAGATATTCTAGCTCTTGGAGATCCATGTGTTCTGTCTTCAGACCGTTTGATCCATGGTTGTAGCATGATATGTGCCATGTTTGCACAAACAAATTTACAGAGAGGGTGCAATGTTGATCCTGTTTTTTTTTTGTTTCATATAAAAGACATATAAAATGAAACAAAGCATCTTTTAATATCAAACAGTGAACTTTTTTCTTGCTAAGAACATTAATGTGCCCTTCAAAAGAGGTGTGAAAAACAGAGAAAGTATCTTAACACTGTATGTTACAACAGACTAATTGTTGGATACACAGTATCCACAACACTAACTGATTGGGTTTTCTCATCGTGGCGTGGCTAGAGGCGATGATTACAGTGACGGTGGACTCTTAATGTTGAACTAAAATCCATGGAGGCTGGTAGGTGTGAGGAGGAAAAGAGTTTTGATAAAGTGGTCGTTACCCGCAAATTAAAAATGATTCCTGTGCTGAATTATTCACTCCTAAAACTTCGTAGTTCTTTCCCTCAAAAGACTTCATTTCTTTTCTTAAATGAATAATTCCTCAAATGATAAACCCATGGGCCAAACTTTCCTCAAACTAAATGTACTTAATGACGTATTTATATCGATTTCATTGTATTTTTAAGAGAAAGAAACTCTGTAAAGCTTATTAAGTGGTAAAAGTATGAGAAAAAAGAAAAAAAGTCAGATATTCAATACTTTAAAACGCAAGAAAGAAATGAGTATTTCTGAGATTACTTTCTCACAAATTTATGACTTTATAATCTCAGAGAATCTTTTTTTTTCTTGTAAACTTGTATTTTTTTCTCGTATATCTACCACCATGTTAACCCCTGTCTCCATATTTGTTTTTAAACCTACACACCATTGAACTATTCTAATGTATATTCTATTATTATGACTGACAGTTTGTGGTTTTCTTTTCTATTTTCCTAAAGGTATACTCCATCGTATGTCCAGTGAGCCGGTACCACAGGTCTTATTCAGCAGTATAACTAGAGGACTGTGGTGTCATCTGGCAGTGAGTGAATGTGAAGGGTGACACTGCTGCTGAGAGTGACGGGTGGAAAAGAGGGTCGGGCAATTGTCTGTATTTTCATGTGGTCATATTGTGATCATTAGAGATGGATAGGGGGAGGTGCTCTAACTCTCTCTGTGATCGCTCATTTTAAATGTCAATATAGTGGATCTCACAGTACAGCTGCTGTCATTAATCAGGCAGTCAAACAATAACAGCCCGGTAATGACTGCTGGTTAGGGCAGCATTTATGAGCCGGGATGAGATTTCAGAACAGAAACAGAAAAATACGTAAATAAAAAAGACTATACTTTAAACTTGACTGCGTTGAAACATAGTATATGTGATTACATATGATTACTTCTCTTAGTATCTCTCTTTATAATTACAAACACGAAAAAGTAGCTGGCTGCAAATGTATTCAAAGTGCGTAACAAATGAAATGCATAACTCAAAATTAATTTGAAGTCAACTGTCGATAATTACAAGCATTTATACACATTCATAAGTGAATTTGACGTTTCAGAGCTGCAAGCTGGGTCCAAAAAAACAGACCGTGTGCATAAAGATACTGTAGAGCTGGGGTCACGTGTGGCTCACGGACCTTAGACGTTGATGCGCAGAGAAAAGTTTTGGTGAGCAGGCATATAGAGGATAGAGAGGGGCACAGCAAACTTGTAAGGATTAGCAGATGGGACACAAACGGGATGTTTTAAATTTCAGAGTGACTTGTACTGATTATACAGTAATTGATAATCACTGCACAAGACATGCCATTCCACTAGTGTCTCTGGAAAATGCAGATTTTAGATTGTAGTTGAACAGTTTAGTCCCTTAATATGGGCAGGGAAAAAACAGCTACAGTAGTTATCATCTCTTCAACTGTCCATCAATCTCAGAAACCATTGGCAATTGATCTGACGACGATTTAGCCTCTGTGGGAACAGACGGATATCCCCTTCTGTGTGCCAGGTCCAATTAGCAACTTGAGATGCAAGAATGGAGTTTAAGTTGAATAGATAGCAGATAAATACATTTTAAAAAGCTAAATGCTCATCAGATGATAGCCGATGGGTTCCAAGATTCCATTTCAGCATTTTTTTCTCGCCACACTGTTTACCTGCATCCAAACAAAGCCTGCTCAAATGTAATCGGTACAAACCAGAACACTTCCAGTATCCTGTCCTGTTGCCTACAGATTCTGCATTCATATGCACATATCTGTTCATACACATTAATTGTTAATAGTCGAGCTGGGAAAATATGTTTACCGCATGTCCTGCTTGGAAAATATGACTATTGATCTCAGCAGGAGCACTACAAAGCTTCACACCTTTTTCTCCTTCTCTTTCCCTTTCAGGTCCAACAGTGCAGAGTTTCAGTTTGCCCTGAGAGAACAGGACACCTCGCTCTGTTTATTCCATCTCTGCTGGTGGTCGATTTTTCATTCCAGAAATAACCGGTACGAGGGTGCCCCCGGTGTATTTTCTGTACACACGCCACTTTACACGACATCAAAGAGGGCAACTGAATCATACACCACCCCCTCGTCCCTGCCCCACACACACTACCACCTGTCTCACTGAAACATCTTTAGCCACAGAAAACTTGTGCTGCTTTATTAGAGGAAGAGTAACCCTCCTGATTAAAATCGTTTTACCTCATGTTAGGCATGGACACATCCCTGAACTTTGTAGGAAATTTGTCTCTATTTACAACAGCTGTGTTATGACAGTGATTCACAAAAGCAATAGTGTAATAGTAAAAGTACATTTGTGACATTTTTAATGACAAAATCGAAACACAAATATTCTACGATTTCTACACCCTGATAACACATCAGACTTTTTTTTTTTTCTTCCTGGACTTTGTTAAAAACAATTAAAAGACCATCATCAGCCATCAATGCAAACAGATACATAAACTGTACTCAGTGTTTTTGTATGATTGTATCAAAAGAATTGTGTAATATGAACTAACTTAATGGGTGTTTTGTATTGCCTTTCTACTTACAGACTAAACCAGAACATAAAAAAAAGCACGAGGACTTCACAATAAATAGGAAAATACATTTTGCCTGGCAAAATACCGTATCCACTTCTACACTCCGTTCAAATATTTTACTGTACACCCGTGTTGGCTGCTACTATTGAATTAGGTGATTTATTTAAAAAACAAACACATTAATCGATCATTAAATTGGCCTTATCCCAACGCTAAAAGAAGAGTGCTTCTTTAAATCTTTTTTTTTTTTTTTTTAAACTCTCAACAAGGGTCTTCCACAGTCTGAGAAGATGCATCCTACTCCTTTGTAACCTGAGAGGAAGGTTAAGCCCCGCCCCGTACCCTCACGCCCCTTGGCAAAAATCCACTAGCAACAATATCATTTTCATTTCCGTTGGCCTGTATGTGATGCGTCGCTCCCGAATCTTCTTCATAACCTTTTCTACAATGGTGTGTGATTTAATCATGTTACATGTCAGGGGTTACGTGATGTTTTCCTTAACACAAAAAAAAATGTTAAACGTCTGTAAACTTTTGAGGGATCCTGCTGGGCCTCTTTGCCATTCAAGCTGAAGAGTGTACTGATTGTGTAGTTTGTCTCGTGTGTGTGTGTGTGTGTGTGTGTATGTGTGTGTTTGAAAGCATGTATGTGTGCTTGTTTTTAACGTATAATATCTGCGTACTGTGAAAGGTAGCGAGGTGAACAAGTAAGAGACGCCTCCTTCACCTCGACAATCAGCACCCACCAGAAAGTCAAGAATCACGCTAGTTGGCAAGTCAAAAAACAATGAAGGCTTCAGTGTCGAAGTCTCTTCCTCTCTCTTTTCAAGGAGAGAGATCGTCAGTGTTTTTATTTAAAAAAGTGCTCCTTGAGGGGAGGGGTTGCAGGGTAGGGTGGCCCATGGTCCAATCAGGACAGTCCATTCCTTTGGGATTCCTCGCACTGGCCGCTATAAAGACAAGATGGCAGCCAGGAGTATGAGGGCGGAGCTGAGCTGGAGGACTGAAGTCTGGCACCGACCGACGGAGTTCACATCCCTTCGAGCAGGCTCTGGTGACTCGTGACCGATGCCGTCTGCAGGGAAAGGGATGAAAATGATCATTGATGGTTCGCGTAGCTTAGCAGAAAGACTAGAAACACTTATTTTGATTAACATCTGCAGATTATATATTTGTTACAGCTGTATTTAACAGAGTTATTTTGTATGTATTTAAAAATAATGGTTCATGATTATACTAATAGTATACACTAAATGTCATATCAATTCATGAATCATGACGCATGAAATGAAAGAAATTTCGGAAGGAAAAGAAAAGAATATTATCAGCAGACACAACACACATAAACATAATGTACTGTGTATTCCCACTAACCTCTGGGTTCTAGGGAGTTGTGACTGTTGTCCTCAAAACCGACCCCTTCCTGCTCGGTCCCAGGGCTTTTCACACAATTGTCTTTGAAAAACAAAGAGGAGAGAGGATATGCGAAGATTAGAGAATGCCAACGTCACTCGTCCACAACCTGATCACAAGCTGGTGCACAACCGAACGGCAGAGTAGACTCAACAATTTCGACTCACTTTGAGGCCTGACAAAGACTTTGAGTCGCAGGCAGCTCCTTCTTCCTTTGTCGTCAGTGATAGAGGCTGTGGAGACATAGCGCAGGATTTAAGAACAAACCACTTTAAACACACTTTTACATTTCACAATACCCTCCTCGATATAATCTAGGTGTGTGATCATGGCAGTTGTTGTATTGTGCTCAAAAATGAAATCATTATTCATCTGTCTCGGCAAACAAACAGATTTTTCAGAACAAATGACATTAGAACATTTTCATTTGATAAACTTCACTTCCATATTCTACTTTATAAACATACAGTATACAGGAAATAGCTGTAAATGCAGAAACTTTTTAATTAAACACAAATCAAACTCTAAAGAGTCAGCATTGAACCGTATAACCTCTAGTTCTTTTAGAATAGCTTTAGAATAGCTTTAGAACATTGATTATCTTAGTTAGACAAAACAAAGGATTCTGTAAAAAACAAGATGTTTATATTTCTCAAGGTAAGGGATAGAAAAAAAAGTGTTTTGCTATTGATACAGAAACACAGATATCGTATCACATGAGTGTCATAAAATGACCAAGATGTAGCCATTTAAATTTGTACATCTATACATCTGTACATCTATCATATTTTTTCTATCCATCGATAATATATAATCACAGGTAAAGGACAAATTTCCCCCTGGGACAATAAAGTATATCTAATTATCTTAAGGATAACAACAAGATATACTTTATTGATAGACAACCAATGCAATATCTTGGACACTTCCCCTTATATTTTTTGCCTTTTCTGGTCTAATTTGACAACTTCAGCTTCTAAAGTCTCCTTTTCTTAACTGCAGTATGAATATAATGCAGATCTTGAAAGACGAGACACTATACGTTGGACCCCTCCCAATCATACAGTATTTACGGACAGGAGGGAATTTTTCATAGTTCTAGGATCATAGCTTTTTTTAACCTTTTTAGCTTCTAATTCAGAGTGCGTACTCTCCCAGCACAAGAGGAACCTTGAGTAACGTAAGTGTGTTGATTGGTTAAAAAAATTAGCGGATTAGGTACCAGAAACTGCTATTTCAGATAACCTGTTAGCCGCCCAGACAAGAGAAGCTTGTAACAAAACACGGTCAAATTGACTGACAGTGAAGTCCAGAAATTCCGGGAATTTTTGTGCATATGATTTGGGAATGTCCAGAGGTTCTCAAGTTTTGGAAATGTGTCTCATCATGTCTATCACTAATCATGGAACGCACTGTACCATGTTTTCCGTTGATTTTGCTTTTGAATGATGACTCTCTATTAACATTTTCTTTTCAACAAAGGCAAGTATGGCTGGTTGGATTACATTGGGAGGCGCCGCAGTCTCTTCAGAGACAACAATGGCTTTCCTGCGTTTTTGGACATTCTCAACATGGAACAGTCGGTTGCAAGATCACTGTGCAAAACCAAAAAATTGTGATGTTTTAGTTGATGCCGCGGAAAGGGTAAAAAATGTTCCTATAATGGATTATTTGTCTGCAAGTCCTGTGGGTGGGAGGGGTTGAGGGAGGTTATGGTTTGTCTTATGTGCTGTTGTGTGTTGTATGTATGTTTGTATGTACAGTATGTTATAAATCAATACAAATTTGTTAAAAAAAAAAGACACAAGATCTGTAATTCTCGAATGAGTTCTATTGTTCACAGTTCTTTTCAGGAAGTCCCCATAATTGTTTAGTCCAAAAACACCTTAAGATTGCCATGTCCTTAGGCCAAGTCACGACTCCTAATGTGCATCTCGAAAAATATAGTGTAGTCTGCTTTCGAGCCTAAGTTGTGTGGCCCTAGTTTTGCAAACCCACTCAATATTCACTTCAAAACTTCATCTGAAATCTACCTTCATTCATAAACATCAGCGAAACAGTAGAAATGAACAATCTGACAAGGTCGATTGTTCCTCCACCAGAGGTATTCCACACTTATCTCCTTTAAATACAATCTGAAGAGCTGTATCTCGCCTACACAACTCCCCTCTCATCCTGATGTGAAAGCCTTTCTGCTCCATATTTCATGATTTGAAACAACTCAATGTCACCTTCATATTTCCAAGTCTAATTCAGCCAGGGGCAGTCATTTCTGCAGATGAGTGGCATGCTGTAATGCTCACCTACAAAATCTAATTTCCTCTGGTTCCTGATTGTAAAAAGCAAAGATTAAAAACTTTTGTGTGGGCTGCTGAGATTGTTTTGCAGAGCTAACAAAACTAATTAGTTTTCAAGTAGTGCAAGGGACCAGGTCGCTAATAGAGGACTCAGGGTGTCTCCAGCTGTGACGAATGACTTCAACTGCTGTCTGCACTTTTGTCAAGAACATTTTTATGTTTGGTCTGACCCTATGTTCATCCCACTATCGATTTCTCTTTCCTTTTTCTGACTTTTCACATGGGCCTCAATGCTCTGACCTCTGTCATTTCCTGCTGCCTGCCAAGTCTCTTAAACTGCTTTTATTCTGACCACACACAACCTGGAGTGCATTAGTATATCCCTGACTGTGTGATGGGTATGTATTCCTATGCACACACGTATGTAGTTGTGGATGCATCTGTGCGCAGATGTGTCCGTAGTTTGTCCACAGACACTTCTCTATCCTTCCACCCAGACGCTCTGTGTGATGGACTCTGGCCGTGCGGGCATTTCTGATAAAAGTAGACCACGTCAGTGTTTCCACTGTTGCAGATGACTCTGGCTCTTATTTCAAAAGGCACTTTATCAGATGCCGTGCGGCTTGGAGAGGAGATAAAAATCATCTTTAAAACTTCACCATGAGAGGAATATTGGAAGTGAAGCAGCAGAGGGAGGAAATAAATGAGAGAGAATCGTTGTCACTCAAGCTGCTTCTGTCTGTGTCAGCAGGTATCGAGTAACTTACCTCACGACTCGACGGTGGCTGGAACAGACGGGAGAACTCGATGTCTCAGTAGCTGTCTCTGAACTCGTCTGGCCAGCAGCCCGTCTTTGTCTTTCTTTATGCCTCTTATGTTCATTCTGTTTCCTTCTCCTCGTTATCACGCTCTAACTTTCTTTTACTGCTATAAAAAAATGCACTTCTGCACTCTTGCACGAACATCTTGAGGGGCAGATATATCAAGACATATTATAGGACAAAGAAAGCTCTGAACGCGCACGTTCAATTAATCTTACGAAGTGATTGGGATCAGGGTGACATAACTGTCTACAAGAGGCTGTAGAAGGCTTGTTTTAAAGCTAGCGTTTACTAGAATGAAGGTATTGTCATCTTGCTGATAAAAGGGCTAGTTAGGTTTATTTTGGTGAGGGAAAAACTGGCATTGCCATTTTTAAAGGGGTCCCTTGACATCTGACCTCAAGATATCTGAATGAAAATGTGTTCTATATGTACCCAAGAGTTTCCCTTACATACATGTCCACTTCATGCTAATCCCATGCAGTTTGGGGGAAAGGAACGTGCAGTTTTTTTCTCATGCAGTACAGATGTGTTATTTTCGCCTATTCTAAAATGTATTTGAATATTTCTGCATACTTGGGTCTTGGGATTGCATAAATTTGGTCTGACTAGAAAGCTGAGACTCTTGAGGATTCAATGAGCCCAATTGTATTTATGTGTGATGTTAGTACCCATAGTAACCATTTCATGAGGATGAGAGTTTAAAAAAAAAAGAAAAATACTTGAGCTCACTGCATAAAATAAGATACATTTTGGTAGAACATGAAAATATTAAACAACGGTAAGCTAATTAGGCCTAAATACATTTATTCTGTATTTGAAAGTTCAAGCCACGCAATATCTACTTGGAAAAATGTTGATACAAATGTGGAACCACTTTAGTCCATAAAATGACACAACGTAGCGAAACATGTCCGTCACAAGTTCACTTATTTGTCAATAAGGGCAGTTTTTTATGTTCTTCAGAATCTGCTTAAGTCTGTATTAATTTACTACAAGTAGCTGCTACAGGCAGACTTTACTTTTTCTTTGCAGTGCAGAAATATATGCTGGCAAATGTAACCTTCCAGTTGAATTGTCACAATTGGGGCGACTGTGGCTCAGTGGGAGAGTGGATCGTCCTCCATTCGGGAGATTGGTAGCTCGATCCCCACCTCCACATGTCGAAGTGTTCTTGGGCAAGACACTGAACCCCGAATTGCTCTCTGTGCTGCCCATGCGTGTGTAAATGTGGTGTGAATGGTTACATTAGATTAGATGGTATGTAGATGTCCACTGCCATCAGTGCTAATGTCTGTGTGAATGGGTGAATGTGACAAACACTGTGAAAGCGCCTTGAGTAGTCAGAAGAGTGGAAAGGCGCTATATAAGTACAAGTCCATTTACCATGGTCATTATTCAGTTGAGTTATTTGCTTGTGTTTTTTGGTTTTTATATCTTATATCCTTCATCCTCCAAAGTGTGTTCTTGTCTGTCCTAGTTACAGCTTTGAACATTGCAGAATCTTTTCTTCCTTCTTTCTCTATTTTTCAATCTTGTTCTTCAACTTTTTTGTGACATTGTGTCATCTCATTTTCTCACCCTCTTTCTCTACTCAAACCACCTCCCCTTCACAGATTCCAATGCACACACAATTACCCAACTGTCTCTCTCCCTTTCTCTCATGTCTGCCACTGAGGTCAGAGTCTGGGTTTTCTATCCTCGAGCAACACAGCCGTGCTTCACCGTGACTGTAACTCCAGCTCTGCCTGCAACTCTAAACCCAGCGTAAGTCAGGTCATCCGGCCTCCGTCTCACCATGACAACGGGAAACCTTTCGGTCACACGTTCAGCCATGTGCTGCGGGACTCGTGATCACAGCTATGGCACTTTTGGGACTGGCAACACATATCACAGATCACTAAACAGGCTGGGATGCCTGTGTAAGGCCAGGATTTGGTGTGACTGTGAGGTAAATTAGACAGATCCTGATTTGAAATACTGTGGGATCACATGTTTTTCTTGTGATGATCAGTTTATCTTGGGGAACAAAGCCCTTTGTCTTTGCTTCAGCCGTGAAAAGCTAAAGGGAAACTGTTGGGGCACTGTGCTGGTGGGGTTCATGTCATTATCAATGTAGATCTGCACTGGCTGTACGGAGCGGGACTCGGGCGAGGGCTTTACAGGGAGACAGTCATCTCTCTCACACAGGGAGAGCCAGACTCTCAACTGTCTCCTCTGAAAATTGGATTTCTATCCCCTGAGATTAGGATCAGGCTTTCCCCGCTCCGCTGAGGCTCTATTAGAAAAACACGCGCCCTCTGAGGCTACGAGAAGCTCGCAGCACAGACCTCATCGTCATCTCTGTGACCTTTGACCTTCCAGGACCAGCCGCAATACTGATCCCACACCAGGGCGGCTTTCCTCCGGGTGTTTGTCTGTCTGCCAGACGGGCAGGCCCTTAGCCAACTGCAGGTGTCATCTATTTGACGTGGCCCCACGCTCGCTCCCCCCAACCGCCTGGGGCGAATGATGATCACCACAGAGGAGGACAAAGGAGTGTCTGTCTTCATTGAGACAAGCAGACATGAATCCCCCTTCAGTGTGTCATTTACATGTCCACTTTACAGAATCCAAAACCATATTATATGTACAACACTGGTATTAACTATCAGCTATTGTTAGGCTTTGTTTGAGAAAGTCAACATGTGATTTGACACTGACACCAGCAGCTGAAAACATATTTTGCTGTAACAAAGCTTCCTCCATGGCCAAAAAACTACTCAATGCTGCTTAAATCACTGTAACCATGAAGTATTCTGAATTTGCTACAAGTACTGATTCTGATTACCTTCTCCTCCACAGCAACCACAACATAAATTGGAATATGCTATGGATGGCCACAACATAAATCTATAGAATTGTTCCATTATCTATGTGAAGCAAGTCTTTCTACGTGGAGGAACGGTTCAGAGAAAACTTCAGACAAAAAGGTCTTGGTATTTTCCCAGAAGTGTCTCTGTCTTTTTTATTTCATTCCCTGCTCAGATCATGTGTTCTCAGAGGGGAAAAAGGTGTCTTTAGTGAAGGATCTGATGGATCACTCATGAATCTGAGGCAGTGAGAGATGGACCATATGGCCTGAAACTGCTCGAAGCCATATGGACTGTCTCTCTGCCCTTCTCTCTTTTTCTCTCTCTGGATGATCCATCATCATCAAAGTTTACAAGAACATCGTTTTCACTGAGTTTCACATCAACCAGAGCCAACTTAACAAATGAAGCTGAATTAGGCAATCTAGGATTTTTCTTATCAGCATCCAAGGAATTGCAGCAGCATCAACAATTCTCTGGCACGACTAGTAGCACACCACAATTTCCCTAAACAATACAACCGCATTTATGCAACAGAGTCGAGAAGACGAGCCAACGGACACAGAAATCCAACAGAAATATCTACTGTAGTGCAGGCTTTAGATTTGGTTGAACTCGCATGAGGACGATCTTGCTGATAGTTTGATGGCTCGCACACCATCCAAGATTAGTTAGACGGAAGTGTTGAAAGACGCGAGAACAAATTCTCCAGTGCCTGATATTTTAGCACCTAACTACTTTTTATTATTTAATATATTACATATAATCTTTCTTGTGATCTTAAACTACACTGAATTTCATTATAAATGCACCAAACTTCATTTTAGCTTCTAGCACACGTCGCAAAGGTTCCAAAGAAACTAAATGTGTCATGATGGAATTAAGAAGTATATCCTGGTCCAAATGGTTAAATCAGAGACCAGTGATAGACACCAAATCCTGATTTGCATGTCAACACAAAAACACCCTCTGAAATTGATCAGATGAGCCAAAGTGTGTGTGTCTTTAAATTAATTCAGAGTTTTAGGCAACTTTCTGAAACATACACACATCTGCTTTGGGTCTGGAGGTAAGGCTGAAAAGTTACTTCAGAAAGCAGACAACTTTCTCCTTACTTCCCCCTATCCAGTCATCAGTCTCTTTGGATTTGATATCTTTATTTTGTACTTTGTTGTAAAACCAATAATTGCCTATCTTTTCACTGACTCTTGCACTTCTTAAGATAAAATTCCTCTTACCAGTGTCAGCTAAATATCAAAAATCTACCATGGAGATCATTGTATCCCCTTTAGTCCCTCACTTCTGCCCCTGCAGGGCACTGACTTCACTTATGAAAACATTACTTCCCAGCTGTTTGTTTTCCCGAGTCTTCTCGCAAGGAGCAGAAAGCTGAGCCCAGCCAGGAAGCAACAAAAGACACTTCAGACAAGACCTTAACAGTAGAGATGTTTTGCTCCCTCTGGCTTGTATTTTGGCTTGGTCTTCATTCCAAGGACTTGCGAAACAAAACCCGAACATTGCTGGTGTGTTTTTGCAAGATTCCAAGATGAAATTGATTGATCGATCTTCTAGTATAACTCTAGTTAAAGCTGGGTATCATTATAAACTTTTCTTTGCTATAGTGCTGAGGTTCAGCACTGATACCAAAACATTACTTTTTCATTAACAAACGAAGATAAAGTGCTTGTACAAACCTGATTTAAGTCAGAAATGATCTACCCAAAAAGTAGAATAATAAATAAATATAATAATAAATAAACCTTCAGTATATGACAGTTTTCAATACTGTGGTATGTATCAAGAGTACAATTTTTCTGTAATTTCTGTAAATGATACAGTGAGGTAAGTGCATACTCACAGATATAATAATACTCTCTGCCAGGGCGAAACTCAAAGCCTAGGGAGAAGGGAGTAAAGAGCTGGAACTTCTCTGAGAACTTCAGCGGGCCATTGGGCGACACAGGCCTGTTGCACTCCCAGCGTTTGAAGCCCTTGGCGGTATGGTCGCAGGAGCTGTAGCCGTCATAGTTCACCATGTAGAGAATGTAGCGCTCGGCCCGATCATCAGAGACAGGGCTTATATAGTGCGGACAGTAGACATCAAGGTAGTCGTTGATGCAGACGTCGATGTGGTAATCACCCCGGTAAAACCTGAAAGAGAGAGAGAAGAGGGACATGTGAATATGTGCGTTGTGCAGAATAATATCAAATCTGCGTATATGTTCACTCCTGTAAATGCTGCTTTCAATTCATTTATTTTTGTTGACCATGTTAGGTCTTGCAATTAAATATTCTTCCTCTAAGACTTCTACTTCTCGGGTTTTACCAACTGAAGTTTTCAAGAAGGAAAGTACTGAACTGAACTCCAGTGAATTCGGTAATCAACTTGTTTGGGCCGCCTGTCAATATTGATGTAGCCCGGTGCTAAGGCTTGTAGCATTGTAAAATATTCTTCTTAAATAAACTCCAGGTTCACCAACTACGTTGTTGGTGCTTCATTTTGTGTGTAGGGACTCTTCATGCTACCGCAGAGGTTTGGTGTCATTTTGAGGGGTATTAGTGGTAAAAAAATGCTGTGCTGATCAACATCTCTTTGGGTTTTCTCTGTTAATAGCTGATTAATAAAAAAACTCTCAATGGCTTATTTGATGTATATTCATGCCGAAAAAGAGCACAGGGTCCATTAATGCTGGACTTACACTTTAAGGTACCCTATTGAGGGTTTTTTTCCAGCTCTATGGAGCAATGTTTTTCATGTTTGGGTCCCCATTTTGTTTTTCAAACATAAGCATGTGGGTGATGGGAAGCTTATACCTGCCAGTGGTTTCACACCATTCCCATGATTGACAGGTGGTGTTAACACGCCAAGAAACACAGCAATGTGCTGGCAAAGGGCAGGAAAGAAGAAAGACTGCTAACAAAGACAACACTGATGCGAACAATGCTTCAAAAAATCATCTTTGTTTTGAGGAGAGCAGTGCATTTGCATTTGTTAGACCTCAACGATACACAAAGTGCTTTGGTCTTTTAAGTCTATGAAAAGATACAAAGATGCTTTGAAAGATACGTTAATAAAATCATGTTTGCATTTACACCAAAGAAGCATGTGAGCACTTCTACTTACGTGACTGAATTTAACTGTGTTCATAATCCACATTGAGGGCAGTTTTCTTTATGTCAGCAATACATGTATTTGAATGAATCTATTATTAGTGAGGCAACTGTTCTATATGTTTATTTTTTGAAACAGTAATTACCTCAATAACATCATGCGATCACTCATCTTGACCCTTTTAATGATTTATTTACTTAATGAGAATCTGCTGAGCATGCATGTTCTCTCTACTGCAAACCTGCTTTGTGTTTTCTAGGCGTCTAACATCCAGATTCCCTGAAGCAGTGCTTTGCTCAAGGGTACAACAATAGCAGCTGTTTAAGAGGGAGGATAGTTACTGGTTGATTTGTTTGGGGAGTCTCTCGCCATCACGCTCCTCAATGATGCATTCTCCAAAGAGTTATGAGTGCTCCAAACACTTGATGACAAGAGATGATACTTTGGGTATCTTAGCGAAGCCACAGCTGAAAAAAAAGCTCCCGTGGGTGCTTTGGAAACTGAGGCTGCACTGTGAGAGACACATTCAGGCTACGGCTCTGGTTTTGTTTACAGGATCTCATCATGTCAGTCTCAATCATCCCGGGCCTCTTGTGAGACTCCACCGACTCCCCCCTGCAACACAGAAACCTCTTACGACACACGCTAGTCAGTCCTAAGCCATATATCAATGTTGGTGCTCAGCAGCGATGACTTATGCTGGTGCTGAAATTAAAGTCCCCTAGCGTTACAGGGCTAATCCCCTGGTTAGCATGTGCCTTTAGCAGCTTTAGGAGGATCCCTCTGCAGGATGAGATTTTCATTAGCCCAATATGACAGCTTGATGTAGGAGTCCCTCGTGAAATCTCAGAGTCTGGGAAAGTGAGGCCTGTTCTCAGGACTTGCCTTGAAACAGCCCCGTTATTTTTCGCCTGGTGTTTACTGTAAAACGAGTGGACAGGAGAAGGGGGGAAAAACGTGCAGCGGCGAGATATGCCAGGTATTCATTCCTGGGGAGAGTGATTGGAAACATATATTCCCATAGGCGGCGTATAAGGTTGCATTTCTGAGGCTTTTAGCGGAGACAGATTAGGCTTGGACGGCCGGCTGGTTGTGTCTCTATAGCTGCTAATGGCCCGCGGTTCAGTGTCACTGACATTCTGCGGATGTCTTTAATACTCAATCTCTGTTCATTGACACAGTGAAGTTCGTCAGGGGAGACCGGCCAGAGACCGCGTTGGAACATGCAGCAGGCTGATGATCCGATATGGGTGAACTCACCAGAGCACCGCAGGGGTTTTTACCCTGACGTTTCAGCGGGCCTCGCTGGCCACGGATCAGATATTACACATACTCTTGCTCCTTTGACGAGGGAATGAGAGTAACAATCAGCTGATCTGAGGCCAGGTGAGACAAGGAGGGAGGGATTGAGATGCAGCTGTTACCGCTGACACATACATGTTGGGGAGGGTCGTGAGTAGCATAAAAGGAGGTGTGTGCTTGCCGTGGCCTGCTGGGGATATCATGTTGTTGTTACACAGATTGTAAATGTGCTGCAGGATTAGTGGCCATCCTACTGGGTTTGCAGGGCCCACAAATCAGCGGATGTGTGGATGTGTATGCGTGATACTAGGATGTGTGGGTGTCTTACGGCTTCTGCAGTCATATTCTAATCTTTTTCTCTAATTATAGTCTGGTCAAACGTGAAACCAAAGCCCTTGTTTTCTCTCCCCGTTTTTTCCCTTCAGCACCAGCTGAGCGCTTTGGCTCCAGGCAGGCACAGCATGGCCTTCCTCAGCCTCTAGTTTCAGAGCTGTTCACTGATATTATGACTACCAGGGGTCAACCGGCTCCACAGTATCATGTACTCAGCCAGAAGGACTGTGGGGTTGCCTGCTTTGTCCTCTTGTGTATTTACTAAGCCTTAAATGTTAGCTTCAACCTGGCAAGTGTCAGCGGCTGTCAATCAAACCTGACCCAGGGGTAACAGTTAAGACTAGTCAGGATTAAGCAGAGTTTGTAACTAAAGCCTTTGTGAGAGAGACGTGGAAAATAGTTGGTGAAAGTCATGATGACCCTTTTCAAAATTGAATACTTGTATTACTATGCGTCCATATAGTGTCTGGAGTGTGAACAGAGTTGACTCCTGGCATCAACACCGAATTATAATCAGACTCCAGTCACCACATCTGATTGGATTACACTTCTACACTCAATAGAAATATTTACGTGCTTCAGAGAAGAAAAAATCAAAACAGTACAGTGGCCTCCAGCAGGCTTTACATGAAGTTTCATAATGGTGTTGCTCTAGACATTAAAACTACTTCCTGCCAAAGAAATAGTTCCTTCAGAAAGGCTGACAGTGAGTATCTGGATAGAGATGCTTTTTTATGAAAGGACAAGTTGCCCTTGAATTTCAATTGCAATTTTTTGGTCCTCCATTGTAGTGTGGTAAAGGCACAAATCTCAACAATGGACCTGCACGGCTGAATACCACTACAGGTACGTGAGGCAATAGGAAGGGAAATGCGTAGTAGAAGTCATCAAGACAACTATACTGAGAGCACAGTAACCACTCATGACATGGCCAAACTGTGATTTAGGTCCTGCTGGAAAGATGGTTCGAATCCAGTCTAAACATTATTGTCACAAAAGATCAAAACAGACAAATTACTACAGTAGAGGGGTGGATATCACCACTGATTTCCCCATTGCATTCTGATTCACAAGGTCCCAGTACAATTTGATTTTTGATATGATTAAATGTTGATTCTATTGGGGATATTTCAGTTACAAAACTAATTTTGCTTTGATATGAAAGAGATTCTCAGATAACTAATGCTGTAAATTATACAAAGAACCCTCAAACTCTGGTGCATAATTAAAAATATTCATGTTTACATTATGAATTGACCCCAAAGCAGTTGCATTAATGTCCTTCTTATTTAACATGAACACACCACAGCAGTCACCAATAATGTGCAACTCTAAGACTCTACAGTCAGTGAGTACTGAGTGACATTTTCATTCAGATATCTTGAGGACAGAGGTCAAGTGTTTGAAAATGGCCATGTCAGTTTTCCCCTTTCCAAAATGTAGCCTAATTTTGGAGCGTTAAAATCTTGGCATGCTAGCTAGTAAGGGAGGGGGTTACCCTCCATCACTAGCTAGCATGCCAAGATTTTTTGATTTTATGAATCGATATCCAATTGATCTGAATTGGAAAATGGATATTTTAAACCCAGCCCTAAATATCAGCAGGTAAGGGTTGCACCTATGGCTGAGGGCAACATCTCACATCCCTGTCTGCCTGCGATGAGTTTCTCATTCCTACCTTGGAAGCATATGTTTTTTCCCCTCCATCTATGATCACTTCACCAGACATGAATTTGCATTGCAGTTCTGAAGAGGGTCAAATGTGGCCAAACATATGCAGCAAAGAGGCTGCGTAAATCAAGAATATGGACTGTAGGTGTTTGTTACAAAAGACGATAAAATGAACAGCGAGAGCAGCAACAGATGATCCAGATGGTTGCCAGATGGAGGCTATAAGGATGTTGCTGAGTGGCTGAAATGAAATATTGATAAGACACAGAGCCATAAACACAGAGCCTGACTCAAGATGTGGTGGAATAGATGACATTTTATCTCTCAATGTGTTCTGGTTTCTCCTTTTGAGAAGCCTGACCAAAGATTTTCTCCTGCTGATCTCCGTCCTGATCTGTATTATCTGTACCCGGAGACTCTGAGAGCATCCGTCACCCCCACCCCCTCCCAGGGGCCGGACTGAAGCGTGAGAAAGTTTCATTAATTTACCAAGCTATAAACCGTTGGCAGTACTGCAATCTTTAGCATCGGGGTTTCTTCATTTTCATTACCAGCAAGATTTATTCATCTGTTTTTCTAAATGGCTTTGTTGTTATAGGCTATTTAGTGAGTCATTAAGCCTTCACAGGGCTGATCGAGGCAATTTCAACAGTTGTGTTTTCCTTTTGGCGTTGTTCTGAGCAGCAGGACGCACTGAAGGCTGATCGAGGGTTCAGGGGTTCGGGGTTTTGATAGCAGGAAAAACGATCAGAACAAAGAGCAAAAGCACAGTTCAGCAGTTCTGTGTCATAAATAAATGTGTCATAATGAGCCATTAGCAAAATAAAAGCACCTTAATCCTGAATCCATTTGTCTTGGGGATTAATGATCCCTGATTGGCTGAATTACTCACGGCCAGTTGGAGGGGCTTATCAATGAATCAGTAACTGGAGCTCTTAACAAAGCACACATCTATGGATAATCCCTCTTTTCAGTGAGCTCCCTCACTTGTTTGCTTTCTTTATCCCCTTCTGTTGTTGTTGTTGTCACTCTGTGGTCTGGCACAGGTAAGGTAGGGAGAGAAGAATGTAGAAAACACGACAGTGTAAGAAAGTAAGATGCAGCAGAGGGCGGGAAGAGGTAGAAAGAACGCAGCTGTAGAGTTAAAAAAATCTAGATTCAAGACCCTGACTACCCCCTAAAATAATCTAAAATTCTGGGTCATTAACAGACGCTTATGACCTTTGCACAACTACATAAACTCTCACTCAAACATCTGTGACAACTTTGTTTTCGATTTACTCTATGTCTAGTACCAGATTTTAAATTCCTCTGCACATTCCCCAGAAAATGTAAATGATGGTGTTCACACACTGTGAGTGATAAAGCAGAAAACAAGCCATTTTCAATGGAAGTTGTGGACATGAAACTATAAACTGATGCCTGACTCTTGACGCTTCGTGATGGGTTAACAGAGCATCACAACAGGTGAATTTATCTATTTAGGAAATATTTCTGCTCAACAGAGATCAGGCACTTGATGAAGTTGTGCTTCACATTTAAGTGTGAAGACATTTTTTTCTCCTTTTTATTGTTGCCAAAACTATTTACTTTTGAACTGCAGAATACTCATCGCCCAAGGTTTGCTTAAATTTCCAAAGAAGGCGATACATATGAGTGGACCACAGAGAAGAGAGGAGGCTGTGACTGAAGAAAGTTGTGGTCCTTTCATATCTTAACTAATTAAAATAATACAAACAGTTGGAAAAGTGCCAGTGACAAGAGGGAATGAGAAGAAGAAGGAACAAGAGAGAAAGGCCACAAATAGAATAAATGATGAGGGACAAGGGAAAGGAGTGGAAAACAAGAGTTGAGGATGAGTAAAGGAGACAAGAGAAGACATGATGAGAAAGTAGAAGGAGAGGAGTGTAGAACACAAGCTGGTAGAAGAGAGTAGAGAGAAGAAGACAAGGGGGAGAATGAGGAGAGGGAACAAAAGAGAATACATGCTAGAGGAATGTAGAAGACACAAGTAAAATGGGGAAGAAGGGGAGACCAAGGGAAGAGAAAAGAGAATAGAAAGGAAGAAAGGGCGAACTTAGGTGATAAGATGATAGAAGAAAGTAGAGTGGAAGAGGGAAAGAGATCAGATGAATGAGGAGTAGAAGAGAGGGCATCAAAAAGGGGAGGAGGAACACAAAGGAAAAATAAGGGAAGAGGAGAGGGGGTGGGAGTAAGAAAGAGAGCAGGAAAAAGAGGAAAGCAGACAGTACAATGTGAAAAGAGGAGCAAAAAGAGATAGAAACAGAAGAATGTAGACAAAACAAGAGGGTAAAGGAAAGCAAAAGGGAGGAGGAGAAGAGGATAAAGCCCTCCTGTTGTTTTCCTCATGAACACAGTTGGGTCAGACAAGGGGCAGCTTCCCAGGGTTATTCCACAAAGAGAGAAAAGAGGAGATGGTTTCTGGCCACAAAAACACATGAAGCCCCTGTCTTCACACACACACACACACACACACACACACACACACACACACACACACACACACACACACACACACACACACACACACACACACACACACACACACACACACACACACGTATATAATGTCTGCATTGAAAGACAAGCGAGCACACAAACCACAGACCTCATGCTGCTGCTATATCAAGTCCCTCAATTTACTCCTCCACAACCCCATGTGCACTAACTGTCTTTTTAAACAGCACAGTCTGTAGTTCCTGATAGCAGCCTCTAGGGGGAACTGTTTATGGGGCCAAATAGGGGTAATCAGGCCCTGGTTATGTGACGTGATGTCACCAGATGGGGTCCGTCCATCCTGTCGCCCTCGGGGTTGGGAGGTCTCGATCACCCTCCCTCCACCTGTCCCATCATTCAGAGCTTTCTGCCGCTGGGAAGTTAAAGCCATTATTACTTATAGTTGGCTAATTATATACACACATCTGTCCATGGACTCACAAACACACATACACAGAGAACGTATTTAAGCACATAATGTGTCTGCCAGGGGGCTCAGTTCGACTGGGGCGTTGACAGCAAAGAGATGGGAAAAATGGAGCCTGTAAAGTATAGACAGCTCACTGTTTCTGTTTTTTTTCTTCAGCTGGGAACAAAACCAGGGGAGGTGAATAATTGACCTCAGATTGAAAACACATTGCTGCTTGTGGGAAGGCACCTCGGATAGTTAAAAAATAAAACCGGGGCTGGAGAGAGAGAGAGAGAGAGAGAGAGAGAGAGAGAGAGAGAGAGAGCAGGAGGAAGAATGAGAGCTGACGGACTTGTTTATGGATCCTGGTGGTCCTGACTGTGCCAATCGCTAACTCGTCCTTCAATGCAGCTGCAGGCTGACTGTGTGCCAGGCTAAAGTGAGTCCACGCAGACAGAGAACGTGTTATGTACGGCTTCATGTATATTCTAATCTCTTGCAAATCAGGCCTTGCTGCCTTTGTGCTTTGTGTGCCAGTGCGCACTGAGAGAACCTGAAAACTGACAAAAACAATATATTTTTCAATACTTTACTTCAAGATATATAACGTTTTTGTTTTTTTCCCCCACAACTAGTATCATATTATCATTTAAAAAAAGAAGTTGATGTTCTTCAAACACACAAGAACCCGAGGTATGGCTTTAGTCTTTAGCTTTAGCCCATAATTTACTTTCTGAGCCAGTTTCCTGGAAAGCAATATGTAATTTTATTTAATTGTTATAGTAATTTCCTTGACAGAAAAGCCCCATGTTCAAAAATATTCCAGAGATTCAGTATCACACAAAGATGTGGACTCACAAGAGGGAGATTAAAAAAAGGAATTGTCAAGATTGAGATACCCTTTAGTCCCTAGCATGGGTCAGTCACTAAAAACACCCGATCCTACAATTCCCGTAATGCAACCAAATAGTTTCTTTCATTAAACCCCCTTTTCCTGGCAAGTGTTCACTTCTTTCAAACTTAATGGTCCCTTTTTATAATTAGCCAGTTCAAGACGACCCTGATGACATCACTATGACATCATCAGGGTTATTTTCCCAGACTTTGGTGAGTGTTTTCACAGGCTGAGTAGGTTATTCCTAACCATGACAAGTAAACTGATCCCAGAGTGTAAAGTCTGTGGAGTGCCCCTTTAAATCCAAGTAAACATTCATTACCTTAACCAAGGAGGTTGTGTTTCCAGCGCTGTTTGTTTGTCTGTTTGTCAGCAGGATTACAGAAAAACTACCTACCGGTTTTCATGAAAAAAGGTGGGAGGGCGTAGCATGGGCCAAGGAAGAGCCTGTTGCGTTTTGGAAGGGATTTGAGTCATATGGCGGATGCACAAATTGTTTTTACTTTTGTTAACATTGCAAGACAGGACAATTGTGCTGCATGCATGTGATGTTGGAAAAACTGGAAAATTGAGTTCCTGACTGTGAAAATTCACACTGCATTAAGATTGTGAGATAAGGCGTTCCTTGGGAAAGGTCTATGCTCTCCGAGTGCCTTCCTTCCGTTACTAATTTATTACTGGAAACTTTATCATTTACCATATATATATATAAAGTTGTTTGCTAGACACATTTTAAATGTTTGCATGTCCAGCAGACCTGTTGTTTACTGAATAAAATTGAATACAGTTGCAAAGTAATAGGAGAACTAAATTAGGTACTTCACTTTAAATGACCTTAAAGTACAGACTGTGGAAGGTGCAAAAACATTCTTCCTTCCAGACTATAAAACATGTTTTTTCCCACTCGGCTAATATTATCAGGTGACCAGTGTGTCTTTTTCCACAAACACATAGAAGGCAACTAGAGCTGAGTTACTTTATTTAAGTGACATGGCCCTTTTAAGATGAATATTTCTGACTTGTTACATATTGAGTGTGACAAGAGATTCTCCTTCTGTCTTACATGGATGAGGCAGGTTAATTACTGACAACGCTATTCTGGTGTCAAAAAGGTCAAAGCAGCAACAGCAGCATGGGGTTAGTGTCAGTCAACACACACAAACACACACACACACACACACACACACACACACACACACACACACACACACACACACACACACACACACACACTCACACTCACACTCTCTCACACACACACACACACACACACACACACACACACACACACACACACACAGCAGGGCTCTGTCATTCTGTCAGTGTAAAACCCTAAGGGGCTGACAGAGCGAGTCATAAACCCCCTCTGTGCCAAAGATGGTTGTTCAGGTTTCCATGACGGCAGTTTACAACAACACAATGTTCCAACCACAGAATCGGCACTTTTGACAAACACATAGTGTTCATACCTGCAGGTGTATACATGCAGGCACGCATAAACATGAGCCAAGACACAGGAACACACACGTACAACCCCTAATGCCACATAACTCCAAGAGGCCAAGAGCAGGTCCTATTAAAATAACCCCACTAAAATATGTCCCATCAGCACCTGCTGGAACAGTGTGCAGGATGCTGCAGATCTCTGTATACACATAGTGATGATGAGACTGATTTTTTTAATTTAACTAAACATGGACACTCAGCTGGTGTTACCAGCGGCTGAACATCCCAGGATGCCTCACGTCAGACGAGCTGCTCGCCGTGCTCGGCTGATATCGATCTGACACTTTAGACTCTGAGCTGAGGTCAGGGGTTAGTGACAGCCCATTATTCAGCCTGAGAGCCAGTGTTTGGTCGGTGTCTGAGCCCAGGTGACGGACTGACCTCGCTGTCGTCCATCTTAGGAGCTGCTGAGGGATGGAAGGTGAAGTTTAAAAAGTCTAAAAAAAAACCTCAATTCCCCGTGAAGTGCATGATGCTGCCAAAGGTTCTCTATAACTAAAGATAGCGCATTTCAAGCTGCATCAATGGAATGGAATGGTATACACTTCCGGTCTCCTAAGTGGGTGAAAACTTTTAAGTACATAATGTATTTATATTTTCTTTTTGCTTACATTAGAAACATAGCTAATAGCCATATTAAGCATAATACAAGTTAGTTATCTGAGGCATGCACATATGTTAGTAAACGTGAGCTTAGCTGTGTTGCCAGATTTGGTGATAATTTGTCAGGGACTGGGACAAAAACAAATCTCAAACACAGTTCATTTTCTCCTGATTTGTCAGTCTGAAAAATGCCATTTCAGTTTCAGAATGTTCAGGAGATATGGGGCTTGGGAAGAATGACTTAAGAACAGGCGAAAAACAATGTCTTACCAGAAAGGAAGTAACTTTGTTTTTCACCTGTGAAGATTAGGGAACTTTTTTTTTGTTTTTTTGTTTGTGATTTGTTGTAATATTAATTAATAATAATTATATACTAAATATATCCTTTAATATAATACATATTGTGACTATAGATTTTCTATGATTTCCATTGTATTACAATACAGTTAAAACCACAGGTATTTCTCATTGTATCAGCATAATGTCCCAACGCTGCATTCATCAATCACCATCAATTCTGATTCCTGTTGCAAAGCACTGTTAACTGCACACAGCAAAACAGCTGCAGGTAATGAACAAAACATATCGTCTGACATGATCTTTTCTTTAATCTAATTTTCTCTTCAATCATCATTTTTAATAGTTCATAAATAACATTTATTTGTTAAAATTGCTTCCGTATGTTGCCGCTTTTTGGATTTTCATATTTTTCCTTGCCAGTGATCATGTTCAGTTGGCTCTTGCTGTACTGTTGCATTCATGTTAAATGAGTATATTGCTTCGAGTGACTGCTATTCAAAACTAAAGGCTCTGTATGTGGTCCTGGTTATAATACTTGGTCTGTACATTTGGCAAAGAAAAGGAAAAACACTAAAAAAAGATTGTTTTTAAACTGTTAAAAGGCAGAAATAAGTTAACACACAGAAAAAAGACACATGCACCCCCCCCCCAAACATGCACACACACACACACACACACACACACACAAACACACACACAGATGCGAGCCAGCCTAGGCAGCAGTGAATTTTACAGGAAGGCCCCACCTGAAGTGTGCTTAACTAACATGGCCCTGATCCTCGCCCGGCAGGGCCGAGACTCTGACCCCTGACCTCCCTCCCCAGGGGCGATCCGAGCCCCCTGCACTGCCCTATCACTTTACTGCACCCCAGGGAGCCGCGGCCCCCGCCCCGCCTGCCCCGGGCCCAACACACTCTGAACCCACAACCAGGAGGGGGAGGGGACGGCGGTGAAGAGAGGAACCCACAACGTCTGGACTCAATCACCCGCCCATGACAAGCCTGCAAAGCTTTCACACACACCACCACTGCATGCACACAAACTCATATGCACACACACCAACACCAGCACTTATCCACCAGTGAGGTCTCACACACATCAAAGTGCGGTGAAGCTGACTTGAGTAATAGGCGTTCTGTGGGGAGATGTTGAAATGCTAAAAACTTAGACTCGGAAAATTTGTTGTGTTCAAGGTTCAAGGAGAGAGAGAGAGAGAGAGAGAGAGAGAGAGAGAGAGAGAGAGAGAGAGAGAGAGAGAGAGAGAGAGAGAGAGAGAGAGAGAGAGAGAGAGAGAGAGAGAGAGAGAGAGAGAGAGAGAGAGAGAGAGAGAGAGAGAGAGAGAGAGAGAGAGAGAGAGAGAGAGAGAGAGAGAGAGAGAGAGAGAGAGATGGCAGTGAAAGACTTGAGAGAGAAATGTAAAAGAAGAAGCCAAAATGATGTGAGAAATGTTGAGAGATGTGAAAGAAGGGAGTGGGAAAGAGCATATCCTTGAAGTCCCATTGGTCCTGTATAAGAGCTAGGAGGTCTATGCATGTGTGTGTGTGTGTGTGTGCAAGCTTGGTCCTGGGGCAGTTGTGTTTATTTGTATGGCCCAGTATCACAAAGAACAGGCATCAATGGCGCCCAACCCAGCACGACCTCTTAAAGAAAATAAACAGAAACAGAGAAAAGAGTAATAAAACCTTGCTGTCCATTCACACAGATATGACACTCACTGGAGAAATGCTTTTCCCTGTTTGTTATTTTAAATGGAAAAAAACAACTCAACTTTAAGGCAGCGCTCTGGTATGACAGCACAGCGGGGGTTGCTACGGGGATTCTACTACGACATGCAAGGCAAGGGTCACGTAACCAGCAGCTGAAGGCAGTAGCAGCTTCATTGTAATACTGTATGATAAAGGCCATAAGTGGAGAATTGGACATCCAAACTTTACTTGAAATCCAGCATTTAGTACTAACTGCACAACGTTGGAAACAGAAAATAAGAGGTTTATTAAACAACCTCTTTTACCTCTATACTTGTTCTATAATTACAGTGATTACTATGACTCACACATCATGGTGGTCCCTCAACGTTCTTCTGGTGAAGACACTAAAACTTTTTACAATAGTTAGACTTGTCAAATTGCCAGCCAGAGTGTGTTCCTGCCTACTTCCTTTCCTACATCGCGGTTCACATTGTTTTTATTACCGTCAGAGGAAACAACCACAGCTTAGCTTAATGTGTCCTTAATACACATGTTTCCATGATGATGTTGTCATATTCCTCAAAAGACTTTCTTTCAACTGATAATTTCAGATGAAGTCATGTTGTAAATTAGTCTGAACTTGAGTTAAATTAGCTTGAAATGAACAAAATTGTGTCATTTAATGAAGTTAACGGTAGCATATTGTGGAGAAAGTGAGATTTCCATGTCTTGTTTTAATATGAATTAGCTGGAGGTGCTATAGAAATACTGTAAAAGTATCAAACGCTCAATCCACAGAGAAATGCACACAGCCTGTATGCAGAAACTGTCTTTAAACGAGCCGTCTGGACTTCAGTTAGGGGCGGTTGTGATGTCACAAATGTAATATTTAGGTAGAAAATACTGCTACAGTGCTATTACAGTCATTCTCCGACTGCAATGTTGGTACAGAGATGCCAAGAGTGCAGATGTGGACCAATCAGAACAAACTGGGCTTTTTCAGGAGGAGGTCTTAAAAAGACATGCACTTAAAAAGAGCATTTCAGAGAGAGGCTGAATACAGGTATATTCAATTTGAGAAAAATAATATGTTCTTTAAACATTAAAGAATGTAAACATGTTCTATTGGAACTCAATATAGCATAATAATATCCCTTTTAACGATACATTTCCGTATGGTGTTTTACACTGCCAGTGCGGCGCTTAGGTATATAAACTAATGTTATAGGTCTAATAAAAGAAGTCTAAAGTGTCCATTGTAAAGGGCTAAAGTGGGAGAACCACTTAGGAGCACGGCTCTATCCCCTTTACATCCCACAGCAGGCCAAGAAAAAACAGCACATGTAACATCATGTAAGGGCTAAACATAGACAAGCCCTGCGAGTGCCCCGCATGCCAGCGCCAAGCTCTACCACCTGGTCCGCTCAATCTACCCCTGAAGGGCCCCATCGACACAGATTGTCTGTCAAAGTCTCGTCCATCAGCCCGCAAACCGGAGACTATCTCAGATCTGCACATACCGCCTTAAGAGAGGCCCAGCTCGGATTCACACACGACACCTTTAGAGGTCCGGAGCTCAGATTCACGCGCTTCACCTTAAGATGCTGTATTTCATATTCACACCGGCTTTAGCATACCATTGGCAGTGCAGCTGGAGGCCACGTTCCTCATTCACATATTCAGTACAGAGTAAGGCATACAGTCAGTGAGGTAATGGGCCATCTTTTGGGACCTCCACTGGGCAAATTTCAATGCATATAAAACGGTTTCCCACTGCTACAAAGCATAAATGGACCTGGGAGGCGCCCCAAAATTTCAAACACATGTGAATACATACAGTACCTGTAGACACGCAGCAGGAGCTCAAAGTTTCAGACTTATGACTGAGAAGTTGCTAGTTTGAATCTCTGACAGAATGGGACAACATGTGATGGAAAAAGAACAAACACTTCTTCAACAAACTAGTGCCTTCAGCCAGACAGTTAATTAATTGTATTGCCTGTTTATCCAATATTTAATCCAGTCATCAAATCCTAATCCTCCTGAATCCTTGTCCAATCTAAAAGGATTTAATTACTCAAATATTCAAAGTCACAGAAGTAATAATTAAGCTGTAAATAACCAAAACATAATTCAACATGCTTTGAACAACAGACATATTGCAGATTGATTATTTGTAGGACCTTAAAGGGTCATTTCAAATTAGAAAAACATTTCCCCCAGGTACCTCTTTGTCAAAAGTTTTCTTTGGGACTATTTCTTTGGAAGAAAGTAGTTCCACTCAAACCCAAATAAATCAAATAAAATGTTCTATAAAATAAATTCCATCCACCTCCACCTCCATTTGGGTGGAGGCATAAATATCAGAGACAGGTGTCTCAAAACCTAAAAAAATATCTGTATGGCTAGATAGCATGGGAAAAAATATTCTACCTCAGAACCCGACACTACCTTCATCACCATCGTCTACACTAGAATCCTACTCAGCAGGGCGTTTCCAACAAAAAAAATCTCCCTGGATTAATAAAAGTTAGAAAAAACACACACATACAACTCCATCCGCCCATGTGTACACACGCACTTTGCAAGAACAGCTCATATTTACTGAGCAAAAGGCCACAGAGAGCAGCAGAAATCTGGCCCGGGACAAAACAGAGTGGTCCGACAGGGTGGACGGGCCTGAACAAAATATGTCCAGCTGCTATCCAACAGCTGATCAGCATTAAACCAAACCAAGCCCACTCACATACAGAAACATGCCTTTGAAGTGTTTGAATAAACTCACATCCCTATCACATCCAAGAAACATCATGGGCACGTCCTCTTCGTATGTTCTGCAACACCTGACACATATCCAGTCTCTATCCGCCGCTCTCTGAACTCCACAACTGAACCCAGATCGGCTATCAGAGTGTTCCTCGCCGCGATGAGCGTCACCTCGGCTGAATCCAGGCCAGTTGTGAAATCCCGAAATGGGAACCACATGTAAGCGGCTGCAGGTCAGTTTGAGGAAGGATTTACTGCTCCAATCTGATGATGGAGAGGGCCATAAAGAGAGAGATAGAGCCGCTGTTGATAGATCACTTCACCGCCGGCCGGTTTCCATCTCTCTGAGAACGCAAGCAGACGACTTCTTCGCCTCCATAACTTGCCGAAGACAAGACGGATGTGTATCTATTTTCTGTCTATCTCAGTGTTGGAAACATCCTTTTTCTTATCATTCACCGTCCGCCACTGTGTGTTTTTACACGTGCAGTATGCGCCTGCGTTAAATGAAGCATTTTGAGGCAACCGAATCCTCCCCTCTGCCCGTCATTATCGCTGTGTTTTAGGGAGCAGACTGCAGCGATTAGCCCCAGCCGCTGAACCATGGGCCACCTCATTTAACACACCACTTGATGTAATTGTTATTGGAGTGGAGATACGAGCCTGCTGTTCAAACTGCAACACTTCTCTCCTCTCTTTCTCACTCTGACAGTTGCTGGCGACACCATCACCACCTGGGCTTGTTTGTGAGTCAAAAGATTAGAGTAAGAAAAAAAAGGGCATTTCAGAGCTCTAACAGTGAATTAAATGTATGAATGGAGGCCTTAAAATATCAGGATTAAAAGACTGCTCACTGTTTTGAACATACGTGTGACTGTTTGTATGTGGTTCTGCACTCCTCTGCCATATTGTGGCCATGATGCCTTTCACAGATGCACTGCAACCCTGAGCTTATCTAGAGATTATCTGGAGGAGCTGTATGTGAGAACATGAATGTCCAAGTCAGTTGGACCGGACATTAAACAGACGTTACCCTGCTAGCTAGTACAATGTCTGTGAAATGTCTCATGTCTCATGTGTGAATAGAGCAGCTCATTGTTGATTGAAGAACTCACAGCGAAACTGGAAGAAAGCAAAATTTTGCGAATGAAGAAGGATGATTTCCATGGAAATGCTAAAATCGTCTTAAGGAATGGTAAGAGACTCTGTTGTTTATGACCAAATTACGAACCGACTATGTGAAGCTGTGTAATCCACATCTTGTCCTGCCTCCCCCACGCTCTAGGGGGGAGCGTGGGGGAGGCAGGCACCACTTCTCATCTGAACCAAACAGAGTATTTACACTGAGAATGCATATGACATGGACAATCTCCTTTTGTGTGCTGCATGTGTCATGTGAGAAAATGGCTATTCATTACTGTCCGAAAAATACCCAAATTAATTTTATAACATTGATTTCATTGCACTTGCAAATCACCAAATCAGTCCTCCTCGTGATGGGAACAGTGCAGTTTCAAAGACAAAGAGACAAAAGGGAGTTGGAAGGTGAAAAAAGAGAAAAGAATGAAGGGTGAAAATTGAAAATAAAAGATTTAAAAGAGGAGAGAGGAAAGGAAAGAGCTCAAAGAAAGGGATAGTGAAATTCAGAGGGAGAGTGGAGACTGTGGGGTGGGGGATTGGATAAATATACTCCCCTTCACTGAATGACAGGCATTCTCATCTCTCATCTACCCCCTGGGGAGAGAGCAAGCGGAGCAGGGCTGGACCTGCCATCTTAACCCTTCCTCTCTGCTCATTTTACACCACGATCCCTTTCTTCATCTCTGCGCTTGCTCTTCTTTCACTTGCGCTCAAGACTGCCATCTTAACCCTGCGTCTCTAATCATTTTAATAAAACCCCTTACCCTCTGTCTCGTTCTGCCTCTCTCTGCCCTTTCACTGCTATTACTAAACTCTCTCATCCTAAATGGCATGTGACTGCCATTATCGCCTTGTGGAAAGAGCCGCGTCATCATGTGTGCCATCATTTTCATCCATTACCATTAGGAGCGTTGTAAAAAAAGATACGACCACTCACTCGGCGGCGTCTTCAAATAATGGAGAGTAGGCACACAGTTGGACTGCTGCTCGCCAGCATCAGCAGACGCTGTCATTATTTTTTACGACTTTGAGTACTTTGGCCCTTAATGTACATCCTTCCTGTCCTTCAGTGTTGGAACCCAAAGTGGGAAGGCAAATAAGTGGTGGGAGAGCCCATTCTGTTCTCACAACAGCCACAGGTTCGATCTCTGAACCAATTAGTAGAGCTCTGTTTTTAAGCTGAATCCATGCAGATGTTAATTGACAAGGGTGTGGCAGCACTTCAATAAACTGGTGATCATGTTTTAACAGAAGCAAATCATGGTGTAGTGCTGGTGTCGACTTATCATGATGCATGATTCTGTTGCCGAATTGATATAAATACAAAATAAAATGCTGATAGTGCATTCACGCAGGTTTGTGTTCACTGTGCTTATAAGAAGAGTCCTTATGAATCTTCTGCTGTGGTATTATCCAGAGCATGGCCATTGGACATTTTGTGTGAGTGCACTAATATATATCTATATCTATATCTATATCTATATCTATATATCTATATCTATATCTATCTATATATATATATATATATATATATATATATATATATATATCTATATATATATATATATATATATATCATCAAATCATTGTATTTTGTTTTTATTTATATTTTACACAACATCCCAACTTCATTGGAATTAGTGTTGTAATACATTGAGAAAGAATGATAAATAGATGTGGAGGCTTGTTACCTGTGAGGCTGTACTTCCGCTATGCCAATTTTAGCATGATAACATGCCCATGCTATGTTGATATACAGAATAGATGTTAAGCAGTTGATGTTTACCATATTCACCAACTTAATTTAATAAGTTATCATGTTAACCCTTGCTAATAAGTGCTAAACAAAAGTACGCCTGATGCTGATTAGACTATAACTAATTAGAATATTGACCTGATGACAGCATTAGATGAAAAGCATCAATGTTTGGGGAAGAAGAGGTTAGAGTTAAAAGGTATGACCATAATTCAAACCAAATGAGTACTGTACACACCAGTTGGGTGAGGTGGGTCACCTGGATATTCAGAATATCACAAACACAAAGTTATTCCTTCCATCTGAACAGAATAAAACCTCTAAAGACTATTCAAACTTGGCTTTGAATGTACTTCCTAATTCCATCCTGCTAAGTGCAAATAACATCACTTTGATTGGCAAAATTAAAATAATTTAGTGGGTGAGGGCCTTTCCAAAAGGGCAAAAATAATAAAAACACACCTTCAAAAGTGTCCTCAAACATCAGTGTCAACATGAGTTAATCACCAATTAGAACCAGAAAAGGGAGAGCTATCCCTTCTGAGGAAACACACAGCAAAGTCCAGAATAACACTCAAATCTTATTCACTGGAAGTTAGCAATAAAACTCCTGAAAAGTCCAGAATATCTGTTGCTTTTCAACTCATACATAAATGCCACCATCTTTTCTGCAGATTGGTTGACATTCAAAAACCACAAAGTGAACCATGACCACTGAAAGAAAACGATGTGCGCATGAAAGAGACAGTTTGGGTAAGAGGGCCAGGGTTTAAAATCACTCTGAACCATCATCAGTCAGCACACTCACACACACACACACACACACACACACACACACACACTGCTGAACACACAGCACATAGACTACTCAGCACTCACTATGATAAACATACACACACGAACACTTCACGGGCTCAACACTTCTCAGATAGTGTTTATTCTCTGCACAAGCACCAATTACACAGACAGGGAGGCTTTGAGGGTTAAACCAAAGCCATTTTGATCACAGCCATACAGATGTTTGGACATTTTTCATGTTATTCTACACAGAATGGCTGTGTTCAATTAAATTATATCAAAGTGAGCAACATCACTCAGTGTAGACTTATCTATACTGTTAAAAACGTTTTTCAGCTGAGGTTTACATACACTTCATAAACTTTACCTGAAGTCTGTCAGTTGCGTCATTTATTAAACCTACTATTTTACACTATGTGTAAGGCACTGGGTGAAAACAAGATTCCTAAACAAAATTTCAGAAAAATTAGCACAAACCAGTCACTAAACCTGTAGCTTTCAAGACAGATGATTTGATACTAATTATGGATAATAGTTGAGACCATTTCGGTTTAGGTTGTTCCTTCTGACAATTGATGCACTATTCAAACCTAGATAAAAGAGCATTATTCTTTTATTGTTTTAAATGTATTATATATTGAATTGTATGCTTCCCTGTACACTAATTTCACATTTTTGTTATTTCAGCAGACCGGTTGTGCGCTAATTCAAAATGGACATATCATGCTAGGTACATGTCAGGTACATACTCGTAGAAGAAGTCCTGACAGCTCGTTTAAAGACAGCTTCTGAATATGAACTGAGTGCATTTCTCTGTGGATCCAGCGTTTTGATACGTTCACATCTCCCTTTTTACAATATGGAACATGGGACATTTAAGATACTCTAGAAATTTGAAATAATTATTTTGACCTTGTCTCAGTTTTCCCTATAACTTGTACCAAATGACATTGTCTTTTCTAGAAACCATCCCCAGAATCCACACTTACATACTGGGTCCTATGCAGGAAGCAAAAGAAAACTTTGGGGCTCTAAAACAAAGTGTGACCTCACGTCCCCTTTCACAGATCAATCTTTTTAAATCTGGTTTTCTTGTAATGACTATTGACTAATAGCTCATTCCCTATAATTAGACCATAAAAAAATTACTCAGGGTTTCTTGGTCGATTGAAGATCCTAATGACCAATTAGTTGAGTAATCGGCTGAGAAGCAGCCGCCCTAAAGTTCAGTTTGAATGAACTACTTTACATTTTTGCTTACATAGATATAAACTACTGTTCTTTACCTATTCAAGAGCAGTATCACACAGGAGCAGGTCTTTCCATCCTAGCATTCACATCGTCTGTAGGATTACTGCTGGTGTTTGAGGTCACTCACATGGGAAATCAGTTATGTGCTGAGAGTTAAGATGTCATCTAGCACATTCAACCTGTCCGATGGCAGAGCCGGGTCATCACAGTTGAGAAGAGGTCTCAGTTTAACACCTACAGGTCACAGTGTGCACCTTTCCTCTGTCATTAGGCGCTAGCTGAGCCCAACCCAGTGAGTAACCCGAGCCCTGCCCCTAGAGGCGGCTAATCCACCTCAACAAAGCTTTTCTGCTGCCCTGACAGCCTGAGCGATCATCAGTCAGGTAAAGCAAACTGCTTCGGCCCAACCACTATACACACAGGTGGCTTTACTGACCGCTCTGTGTTTGAGTAGGTGTGTATTTGTGTGTGTATTGGGGTGGTATGAGGTCTCAGGAAACACATTTGATAAACAGTGTGTCTGTCCCTGTCCGACAGTGTGTGTGTGTGTGTGTGTGTGTGTGTGTGTGTGTGTGTGTGTGTGTGTGTGTGTGTGTGTGTGTGTGTGTGTGTGTGTGTGTGTGTGTGTGTGTGTGTGTGTGTGTGTGTGTGTGTGTGTGTGACTCGTTCAGAGTGTGTGACATGTCCAGACCTGTTAGGTTTCATACGACATGAGGCGGTCTGCAGCCAGACTGATTAGGTCGCCTTTTCTCACGGCAGGTAAAGACTCAAATGCCCATAATCCTTGAAATGATTAAGCTCAGGTCAGGAGTGACAGCACACACAGGTACAATAGAAGAGCTTTTTAATGAAGCTCGACAGGTCATTCGTATGATAAGTAATAGAGATGGAAATTTCATTAGAATTAGCGTTTAGATTAACTTATAATACACTGTTTCTGATTGGTTGGCAGGTATCCAATTAAACTGTATAGGCCTGTTGAGCAGCAGTGTGACTATTATTCTAAATCACGATGTAAATAAACTGTTGGCATGTCCAGGATGCTGTCTACCTTATCTGCTTTGAAAAAAAGATTACTCAATTTCCTTGCGGGAGTCATCCCAAAGGGATCCATAAAGAGAAGTCTAAGTCTAAGTCTCTAATTGTCTGCTTCCACCATTGTCTGCTACGATCGAAATAAGTCTGAGCCTTTACCATCTTCTTTACCATTTGATCCCTGAAAAGTATGATATCTTTTATCCTAAAAATATATAAGAGTGTTGTTAATAAACCAAACCAAAAACGAGGAATATTCAACTGCAGATAACTATAGCAAAGACACTGAAGTTACAAGTTACTACTGGTGGCAAATGGTGAAACTAACTAAACTACGGGTTAAACTGACTAAATACATACTTACTACATACACATTAGGCTGCTTTTGTTGTTTATATTTCAATTGTCAACAAATGCCATTAAAGACAACTGCCAGTGTTACATTATTACCCATCTTGCGACACTTTCCTATTACTGGTACTTGCTACTGTACCATCTGTGACATTCAGCCCCAAAACCATTGGTTTGTTACTGGCGGCAAAAATCTTTGAAAACAGCACATAAATATTAACTTTGATTTATTTATTTTTAAAAAAAAAGGCTGCGTGACGTCCTTAAAAACATTTTGCTACTGTAGTTTATTAACATCACTCAAACATTACTCGAGTAAATAGTGTATTTGTTAGGGACTACTTTCATCAGTGGATGTATACACATTTGATGCAATTTGGTGAGTATTTATGGCAGCAGCCTGTCATTTTTCCATTGGTAGGTGTGAAAGACATAGGCTTGATAATGAACTGTGAACTGATGTTGAATATAATGGCGTTCTTAACCTGCACTTCGTCCATTATTTTTCTTTTGTCGAAACTGGATTTTTTTGGTATTTTCCCTTTTAGTTTAGAGGACACTGTAGAAAAGGAGGAGAGAGAGGAGTATTACATGTAAGAAAGGTCTCAAGGCCAGATTCGAACCCAGGACATTGCAGCTAGTGTATATGGCATGTGCTAACCACTCGGCTTCCAAGGCACTCAGGAACTCCTTTTTGTACATTTATGTAACTGACTTCCTAACCAAGAAACTGTACTTCATTTCCTTCTTCTTATGTCCCTAAATAAAAGTGATTTTTGACATGTGAACTAGGTTGATACTACACAACAAGTCAGTATTAAAATCTTTCCATAATAAATAATAATCAAGACACTAAAGGAGGAATAGGCAACAGGGCAAGAGTGGTGCGAGATAAAGTGAAAGACGGCTTCTTCAGCATGCTGTTTTAGATTCTGGAAGAGATGCTAGTTAGCCAGAGGCAAACAAACTTAGAAAACAGAAAGAATAGCTTTCAACAAGCTAGTGAGAGCAGTTCTTCCATTCTTAACTCGTACAGGGAATGGGAGAAACACACACACACACACACACACACACAACACACAAACACACACACACTCACACACACAGTGTCTGCCACATTCCTGTGTGCCTTCTGGCTCTCGTTCCTCCGCACTTGTCACCGGGCAGCACATCAGGGCCCTGCAGTGTGTGCAGGCCGGCCTGAAGAGGCTCTCACAGGCCTGTTAGCATGCAGATGGTGTCGGGTGACAAGAGCCGGAGCTGGTTGGAGGCTGGTGGCTGTTGGAGCCGCAAGACTTGAGTTTGTTTCCAAAATTCTACATCTTAAGGTGGAAATCAAAGTCACATGCAGCATCCAAGTCTGGTTTGTAATTGTTGTTCTCAATTGAACTTTTTGTCCTTTTTTTTTAATTTGAGCTTCAGCAAATATAGCAATAAAATCATTGTAGCCAGAGGCGTAAACAACATTAACTTAAGTTCCATACCATATCCTGGATTATTGAGGCTAAAGCTGATATTGATATTTAAGAAAAATCAAAAACAAATTACTGGCCATTATTTCCAATGCTTTGTTGAATAATCGATTCTGATTGGTCAATTACAGCAATGAACGGTCTCTTATTTCTGAATAGCCAACCACAGCTAAGGACACAGGTCTGATCATAGACTCCGGAGGACCATTTTAAAATCAATAAAATCATTTAAAAAGCAATAGCTTGTGCTAAACTACTGATTTATTCAGTAAATAGCTACGTAATACACGGAATGATGTTGTGTAGGCGGTTAAGAACAGTTTTCAACTTTAAAAAAATGGTTTATATTATTGTTCACATGTGAGATCAGTGTCTGTTCTGATGCTACCACTGGGGGCACCAACGTCAGAAATGTTTATCTGTTCAAAAAATTTAAGTTTCTTAGGATAGTCTGACCAAAAATAAAACTTGAGATTTAAAAAAGAAATAAATATATAAGGGTTTACGATGATAAAACATTTGGTAACAGGACAAACAGGTCCATAATTCAGGGTTTGATCAGTTTGTTTGAGTGAAATTTGGCAGTAATGACCCTGTATTCACACAGTACAGTCGGACAAAGAGTGACGTCTTGGTGGACATAGCCAAACCACACATCGCCACACATCAGTCAGTGGCAGCGCTGGTGGTGGTGATCTGTGTGTCGAAGGGTCTTAATTGGTAGAAACAACATTGCTCTTTTCAGCTCAGCAGCAGATGTGAAGCTGCTTTCAGACAGACGGCACAAGAGGAATGTAAATTACCTATCTGACCTTTCTCACCTATCAGACTGGGTTCAGTGTCACCTCCTGAATCCATGATGGATCATTTATTTTGGAATTGTTTCAATAGAGTCATTGTTTCAGTATCAGCACTAAATATCAGGTCCCGGCATTCGGTACAGTGTGGTTTTCTATGGTATCAAAGTTGTACCACATATTTACGAGATCAAACTTCCACTTGAAACCAAAGTCAAACTTCTGGCACCTGCACATGAGTGCCTTAGTGTGTAAGTACAGCACTCTCTTTGAGACGGTCCCCTCTTCTCCCCGAGGTACAAACAGAGGAGGGCCGGACGGTCACAAAGCAGCTGTGCTCACTTGGCTTCATCACGTAGGAGGACAACAGAAGTAGGGAGCAGAAACATAACGGGAGATAACGGACGAAAGAGCAGAGATAATTGACTTTTTGCTGCTCTTGTCAACTAAATTGTTTATACGACCCATAATAAGCGCGCTGTTACAGAATATTGAATATTTATATGTAGCAATGTATGTATAGTCTACTCTGCATGGCACAGTATGTCTTGCCATGTCTTTGTATATTGTATGCGGGGTCCTGTTTATATTTAACCATATGTTTCTGTATAAACTGTTGTCAGAAAGTCCCTGTGGCGGCATCATTAAGACAAATTCCTTCCTATTTAATGTTTCCTGGTGATGAATCGATGCTTTAATCATAAAACGCTTGCTTGTCAGACAGCTTGTATGCGTTGCATTGTTCTCAAATGTAACGCAGAACAAACGAGATGGAAGATCATGACCTCGTTGATTAAAACTAGTACATCTTAATAGCTGTTAATAAATCTTTAGGAAGGTCTTTAATAGTCAAATTCTTTCTGGCCTCGTCTCAACCTGCATTCGTCTTCATGAAGAAGAATTTCCCCTCTTTGGAATGAATATTCACCTCTCTGCTTCCTCTCTATAAGGCGATGATCTGACACCGGAGATGAGAGCTCATATTTGTACACACACACACACACACACACACACACCTCCAGGCAGAACTGCTTCTCATTAACACTAAAGCGAAGTTCACAGATGTATGCATACAATGGCACACACACACATCCCCAGATATTTGCATGCACAAGCACTGAAAGCTTGCAAGTCGCAAATGAGGATTCTTTCATCAGAATCAGCGTGCACATCTCCCGGTATTTGACACGATTCTCCGCTTCTGACACACACATCACAGAGGGCTGCGTTTAATCACTCACTAACCTACTCTCACAAACACTCTCGGGCTCTGCCAGCTCTGCCTCTGGGCCTCTCGTCATGACTGAAGCACTCACTGCCTTGCCGTAAATGGATGAGAGCATCGGGGTGGCCCAGCGGTCAGCGGGACCGTCCCGCAAATGACATTTCACAGATTTTGTGCCAGCAACGGCCGAGATGTGCATCTGTGGCCACGCTAAGTGGATGGTGTTGACAGTGAACGCTGCACAATAGGATGATATTACAGTCGATGAGTTTTTAAATGGCCCCGAGTGAATTTCTCAGCTCAGTGCGTCAGTATTTGTCCAAAAGGTTGCTCCGACACTGCTGACAGTGGTAAAAGAATGCGCATGTGCCCGAGAGGAAGGAGTGAACGGAAACAGTGAAAACCAATGATTCATTTGAATTCTGATATCAGTATTGATTTTAAGATGTTTTGAAAAGTATCAAAACACTTAAAGAGGAGGTAATTGAGCGCCGCAGGGATTCCTTATGTTTATAGGCCATCCCAGAAGTGAGCATCACACTGGTTCCCTCCATAAATAGCCAGTGGAATTGAAAATTGCTCTGTGGTGAACAAAATCCAATCTTCAAAAATGAACCCCAATTGTGTGCTTATAGAAGCATAAATGCAGTCACCAGACGACAAAAAGCTAATGCTAAGCACCACCGCTAGCTTCCAACTGATTTCATGTGTTTGGCTTGATGATGTTTAATGTCCCTGACAACCTCTGTAGTCTCATTTAGCCACCTGTTAGCAACCGCCTTTTTAAGACATGTAAACGCTTTAAAATTACAAAAAAACAGACCTTACAGTATTTAAGGCAGCTGACCAAACATCCATTCAAAAACCCATTGACTCAAATACAAGAGAACCAGAAGAGCAAAAATGTCAACTCATTTCCAGGTTTTTAGGACTTCAGCACTCTATATAAAAACGATTAGAGAGGCTTTACAATGCTGCTGAAGCATGAAGCTGGTTCAACTGTGCGACAGCAATGCAAAAATAAAATAAAAACTTTGGGGTCTTTTCAATGACCTATTTTGGCCATCACAAAGTGCAGGAAACTTGCTGAACCATCTTTATTTTAAGCCATGATGTTCCAGCTTGAGTGTCTTTTCAGCTGAAATCCACCAGAATGCCACACACAAGGTTTTCACACAAGGTGTGCTCCAATACACCCTCCTGTAACCAAAAGGCCGTTAGAAGAGAAGGGTGGACTGGCGAGGGATGATGGGTGGCTGGGAGTCATGGGGGAGGGCCCTTTACTGAGGCTCTAATCCTCCTGTGCTCAGGAGAAGGTGTCAGCATGGAGAGTGGGTCTGTCAGCACCTAGGGACTCCATCCTTTCCCCTTTACCCCCCCCCCCCCCCCCCATCCATGGCCTCGCTGCATTCCCACATTCCTCAGATAAAATGGCAGGTAGAGAAGAAGAGGAGGGAGGGAAAGTTGAGGGGGCAGCTGTGAGCTCGGGGCAGCGGAGGTGCGTTGGGTAAAGCCCACCACTGAAGCCCTGATAAGCGTATCTCCCTCCCTCATGTGTGCCAGACAAAACCCATTTGTTTCTCATCTGTTCCCCTGATTTGGGCCTGACAGCTCGGGGTGAGCTGTGGAGGACCTGCGACACAGTGATGGAGGAGGAGATGGAGGGAAAAAAAGAAAGATAGAGAGGGAGAAGATGCCTTCCATTTGCCATGTTTTTTGGCATGTTGTCCAGTGTCCTTTAATCGTTCATCACACGCTGCATTAGACACCACTGACAGAACTGTGATGGGCTAAAAAATGGATCTTATTGTGTAGATTTTGTGTAAGAAAAAATAATGTTCTTTTAGGGCCCCAGGTTCTTTCATGAACTTTGTTGGAGCTTTTCTATCGCACCTCCCAATAATGCACAATGTGCACGGTGAGACGGAAAAAGAGTTTTAAAAATGTATTTTTGGAAGTTATGGATCGATTGTGAATCTTAGAAGATAGGAATCGGATTTTTACATGAATCCATTTTTTTTTTTTTACCCATCCCTAGTTTCTTTTGCCATGTGAGTCAATGGGGAAAAGTATTTTGGGGCCCAATGGCATCGCCTCAGAGACACAGAAGTTGTATTTTCCTCGTTTGGCCACTGAGTCAAATAGGCTTCAAAGCCCGGAACACTTCCTGGGAGCGATTGCACATGTACGAGCAAGAAGCAATCGTGCCTTGATCTTTTGAAGCAAGACGTCGATGGCTAGGGCTGCACACGCTGAGTTTCACATTGGATAAACCTATGGGTGACATCGAAGAGACTACATCCAAATTTTATACAGTTTAAGATTTGGAGTCGTGCCACCCAGTGAATAAGGGAAATATCATTTGTTGCCAGTTTTTTGAGCGGCTAAATGTTACCATGAACCAAGAAAAGTAAAGTTGCGAGCTTGAAAACCTAAAAAACGAGCTGAAAGACGCCGTAAAGCTCTGTAGAGTTTAGGGGCTTGGTGGTAATCCTCATCACTACGTACAACACATTTAACACTACACAGTCATTTGATCCATTGTTATTACAGACGCCTAAAACTCAGAAAAACTGAATCTGCAGATGCAAGTCTTTCTTCACACAGCAGCCTTTCACAGTGCGTACAGTCCACACGCACATGTGGTGTTACCATGACTGAGGCAGCTGTCACGAAAAAGGACATTGCTCTAATAATTTACAGAAGCATAGAAAGACTACTACTGAGGAGGAACGAGATGTGTGGTCCCGCATAGCTCGACTGGCAGAGCATGGCACCCCCTCCGCCAGGGTGGCAGTGTTGAGAGGAGACTGGTGGTGCAATCCTAGTGGAGGCACCAATGCTAAAAATGTATGCACGCCTGGTACGGTGAGGGACTTTGGATAAAAGCGCTCACTTAATAGCACAGGAGAACAAAAGAGAATAAGAGACAGGAGGAGAACATGCCTGCTGTAAGTAAATTGACTCTCTCTCTCTCTCCCTTCATCCTGTTTTGTGTGGATGTAGGTCTCTCATCCCTCATAATCCCTTCCCCAAACACCGATGAGTAAGCCCTGACACACAGCCGTATTGCCAGGCTCGGCCCTGCCGCTAGGGATTTACTACCTAAATAAACACTCCACATACACACACAGAGAAACACACACGCATAAAAAAATAAATTGAAGCAATAAATTCACACTTTCATGTGTTACTGGGGCTGGGTATCATTGGAAATTTTTGGATTCTGGAGCCAATATGAAACCTTGGTAGCAATGTAATTATTTTTGTGATTCCTTACTTCAAGGGATATAAACTTGTCTTTCTACAAATCACATTCTTTTTACAGTTAACTAAAGAAGCCAAAGTTCCTAAATGAAAAATCTTGTCCTGATACATGGATTTGCTCAATTCTGATGCTAACGAATGTAAAACCTTTTCTCTCTCTGGGTTTGTGTTAGAAATGCACACAGCCCATATCCAGAAACTGTGCCTTTAAACGAGCCATCAGGACTTCTGTACAGTGGGGATGTCACAAATATACAATATATAGGTAGAAAGTGCTGCTACAGTGCTGTTACAGTCATTCTTCGGCTGCAGTGACGGTGCAGAGATGCAGAGAGCACAGATGGGGAAGACACAGAAATACTGACCAATCAGAGCAGACTGAGCTTGTTCTTAAAGGGACAGGCGCTAAACAGAGTGTTTCAGTGTTTCAGAGAGTGAAAACAGGTATATTTTGAGCATTAAAGCAAGTAAACATGCTCTAGTAGAAACCTTTAAGTTATTTAGCGCTCCTGTGTTAAAAAATAAACCACATTAGATTTTGATTCATAAAGTGGAAAATTATAATCGATTTGATGAATGCAACTCCACTAAACTCCAATACTTTAAAGAAAACCTAAACAACATGTGAATACGCCTAAACATTCAATGTCAGCTGTTCGTTCTTGACACTTTAAGAATCTCTGTGCCATAGACAAATTTGACATACTAAGGTTCATTACTATCCATTATTCTTACTGATGTAACAGCTGTTGGCAGAAAACCTGCATTCACTCCAGCACCCCTCAGTGTTTAGCAGCCTGCACCTGAGATGTCACACTGCCTGAAAGACTTTAATTAGCATCGGTCTCAGTGGGGATTTTTAGTGGTGAATCAGCTCGATGCTTGTCCAGGGGCCAACATTAATTCTGGGCGAGCCCCGGTCTAAAACAAAGTTAAAATCCCATCTAAGACAATATAAAGTTTTATCTTCCTCCTAATGTGATACACAGAGCCAGAGAGATGAACGGCTCCCAGGAGGTGTAGGTTTCCCTCACAGTTTTACTTCCTTTTTCCTCCCTCCTCATCTTTGCCTGTCACCCTCTTAGCTCTAATGGCCGTGCCACTTGCTGGCACATGGCCCGTGTTGATCCATAACCACCCATCTGGCATGTATGTTCTGTCTGTGTGGGTTTGTGATGAGCCCATGATGAATCTGATGGTGCACGAGGAGTGTAATGAATGTGTGCATGTGCATGCTTTTCCGGCACACCTGCTCCACGGACAACCAGGGCACGGCCTGTTAGCTGCTCTCAACACTTTGTTTTGTGCAGTTAGCCAGCGTGGCGTTGCTAATCCGTAGTGTTCAGGGTTAGCTGGAGGCTTCCACGCTGCTGTCTGCGAATGGAAGAGGAATGTGGCACAGGTGTTCACTGTGTGGACCTGTCTGTTGGACTGCATGTGTACTTGGCTCAGACATGGAGTGTCAGTGTACTAACCCGTGTCACCATATCAAACAGTAATGGCATTTTAACATGGTGTTGTACATTTGTGCTGTGTATGAAGACGAACAGAACAGCATAACTTAAAGGTATAATGTAACATTTCAGCAATAAAATGTCTAAAACTGACAAGAACTATGATATATGGTATCTTTTGTTGAGTTGAGCCAAATGAGAAACGGTGCCAGAGGAACACTGCTTTTTAACGTGAAACTGCTTTATACAGGGTTTTTACTGATTTTAATCATCTGGTCTGTTTGTTAAGCTTTTTAACTCTGAAGATAATTCGATAAAAACCGCCTAACAATGAACACTGAAGGAATCCGAACTGGAACCAAATGACTGCAATGACGCCAATGGTGGTGAAGACAAATTATGTGATCACAAGCTACTTCACAAAACTCTTTCTTTTGTTTTGATTGAGAGATCCCAGGCAGCATAAAATGAAATATACTATCTGTAGGAGTTTTGAAAAATATAAGCACCTTGTCAATTTAGCTAAGATAAAACTATGATTATTTCATGAGCATTCGTCTGCATGGTATCCCCTGACCTAAGGACAACACACACCAGCAATGTATGACATGAATCAGACCACCAGGGCCTGTTGTTTTCTGTGTAAGCCCACTCACCATCAGCTGTCGTCTTGCGTCGACATGCAGCAATATCACTGCAGACAGAAATCTAGAGAGGCAACAATTTTATCACATTCGGCACATACTGCTGTACCTTCACTACATCTTCTGTCTTCATGGCACATTTGGTGCGTGCTGAGGGCGTCGAATGACATGACACAACGTGACATGGCTGGTGTGTGTTGCCCTTTAGCTACTGGCATGTTGTGAAAGCCTTATGGGAGCCCGAGCTGTTGACTGCTAACAAAATTATGTCTTTCATGGTTAAAATGACATGGTTGTGTCGATTTTTCTCTTCCCCGTATTGTAGTAGACCAATGTTCTTCGAATGTGAACTCAAAACCCCAGGAAAATGTTACAGCTTTAATAGAGATCAAAGAAAAGCACTTCGAGAAAATATTAGTATGAAGAAATAGTGGTGTTTCTTCTTTCCATATTCCTCCAAGACACACTTATTTCCACCAGATGATTATGTCAGAGCCAGTCAGTAGGCCTGGTGTCTTCAATGGAAGTGCCAGGAGGGACCAACACAGGGTCATCCCTGTGTGAACTATGTATCGCACAGTAAAAAAATGGTATGGGCTATCTTTGCAGGTCAAATTAAAAAAGAAAGAAGGGAGATGGACGTTTCAAATGATAAAAATCCACTCAGCCAAGATCTCAATGTCTAAAGTCAAGAAAACTGTCTTGCCAGCAAATTTTAGGGCGTAGCTAGTGTAATATCAGTAGGCTATAAGCTGTAAGTGGGTAATTTCAACATCACTTACCCAAGGGAAACATATATTGAACATTTGACCTCGAGGAAAAAAAACATTACGCCAATAATGAGCTAGGGAACAGAGGACCGTGATATGCTCTCCCTTTACACATGAATGGACACTGGCTCTTGCAGGAATCAAACTACACAGTGTGACATTGATGCCACAGGCCATCAGGCCAACCCAGCACCCCTTACATAAGCACCAGACTTGCAGCTCCCACAACTTACCAAGAAGAAAACACAAACCACTTCAGCAGGAAGACAATGAGGCAATAACTCTTCCTCCCTGAAAGTACAGTTATTATGACAGCGGGCCCATTAGCTTAATGGAGAAAGAGCATGTGCAGTGTGTAGCTCTGGCTATATAAATATGCGTCTCTCACCCTGACCTCTAGTAGTCCGTCCCTGGAGGAGTCAACCTGGGATAATTCCAGACACCCTGTGATGGCCTTTCCTGGGTCAGGTCACCGTAAATCTGAGGCTGATCAAGACCAAGTGACACCCGGAAAGGTTCTTTTTTTTCTCTGTGGTCGTGAGGTATGTCAAGGACTTTGGCATGACCAAAAAGTGCTTAGCTGGGCAGCTGGTGGTCAGGAAGCAGCCGGAATCACGTGCCCTTGCTTTTAGTTTTCCACTCAGGATATTTATGTGTCTCTCGGTACGCTCTCAGGAAAGACAGAGAAAGGAATTAAGTGTGGCTAATAGCCATGTTGGCTAACGAGTCACACGTGCGTAGGGGTAACAGGATGATTTCCACTGCAGGCTGTAAAACAGATGAGTGCTGTGACCGCAAAGTCACACAGTAAAAAACAGAACATAAATTAAGGCCTTCTCCTCTGGTGAAGTGTTGGGTGAAAATAACCGTCTTAAATCAAACGCTCTAGCAGGCTTTATCCATTTCTGGTAGGGAAGCTAGACCTCAGAAATCCACAAGTCATGGCACAGATTCATACCAGAGACATGAGCGGAAAGTTTACAGACAACACATCCCACCAGAGTGATGATATCCATTTACAAGGGCTTCAGAGGAGAAAGCAGCGCTAACAACATGTGCTCTGACTTCTGTACATCTGATGTCTTTAATATAATTAGGCAGAAATGTTCAGATGTTTACTGTGCGCTTTAGGGCACAGACCCTTTGTTTGCTCAGTGAGCAGAGTGGTAATTATTCAATGAAAGCATAAAACCAAACAGTGATTTCAATTAAAATCTCTCAGCAAATATTCAATGAAGAATTATGATGGGAATATACTCTGGAATATGTATCTTGTTATTTCTAAGGAAACAATTTATAACAGATCAAATGTTAATTGTAAGAGTCTAAAGCGGTTCATTAAAGAAGATTTCAAAATGTATGACTGGAATAAATGACAACAGCTCATGTCAGGAATGAAAGTTAAACAAGAAAAAATAGACATATCAAAGCTAGCAATAATTAACATATGCATCAGGATGAGCAAATACTTTTTTAATACCTATAAATCATATTCCAGATGACTGATTCCAACATTCAGGTTGCCAGTGCAAAACAGCTTTTCAGGAGGTGTAACGTGAAATGAAGAAAGATTAAATTAGCCTTTACTGTGAAGCAATTCAAATTACAACCAACTACAGAAATGTACTGAGTGAAATAGTATGGAAGCCAGTGTGATTGTGTCTGAGGCTACAGGCTTTAGTTTCCTGTTTGGCTATAAATACAAAAATACATCAATGCACAAACCAGCCACTGTCATCTCCAACACATGTGACTTGTTGAATATTCGTATCACGTTACTGATCATGAGTCACACCCAAGATCTAAGCTCTTATTACCTCCACCAACGAGGCTGTGTCTTCAGCTCGGTTCTTATCTTTGTTTGTCTGCACAATTACAGAAACATTACAGAAAAACTATTTCCCCAGTTTTTTTGTGAAACTGAAGGGTGCAGCATGGGCCAAGGAAGAACCCATTACATTTTGGAGCAGATCCAAATCACAGGGTGGATACACAATTTATGTTTTACTTTTGTTAACATTGGGACATTCATGTGGTGTCGGAATAATCTGAAAAAATGAGTTTCCGACCGGAGAAATTCATTCTGCATTAACATTGTGAGATAAAGCATGGCTTGGTGGAGGTCTGCACTCTCTGAGTGCCCTTCTAGTTATCTCATGATTTCTATTCTGTGAGTGAGACATTTGAAATCCTTTAAATCTAATATTACTATGAATCTGTCCTGCTGATTGATTTGCAACATTGCGCACAATGTCCTAATACAACCGGAGATATTAAAAGGAGAAATACTTACCGTATGTAAAGTTTAACAAAATCTTTGATAGTTAAAAATGTAATTAAATATGTTTATTGATCTTCGATGTTTGTTTTTTTTAAAGATTATTTTTTGGCTGTTTTTCAACCCTTTATTTATGATATAGGACAGACAGGAAATGGGCTGAGAGAGAGAGGGGAGGCATGCAGCAAAGGGCTGCAGACCTTCAGTCTTTTTACATGGGGTGACTGCTCTAACCACTGTGGCACCGTCCGCTCCAATCTTAAATTGTTTTACAGATTTTTAGTTGACAAGATGAAATATTCTTTTCAGAGATGGAACACAGATGAAACATTTTAAGTGTGTGTTCACTCTCACCACATTTGCGGTACAGTACTGACCTGTAGAGGACCACAGAACATACCCATGTGGGCTCTTCTCTCTATGTAACCACAGGTCAATGATGGGACTGTCCCACTCCCTTCACCATATTGATGTCTAGTGTTTTATCAATATCGGCTGTCTGGATGGGTCACCACACAGTGGCAGCAATCCTGTCCTTTCAAAGAGCGTCACTGACGAATGTATTGAACTGTTTTGGTGCATTTCCTCTGATCTGCTTTGTTTAGGTGTGTGTGTGTGTGTGTGTGTGTGTGTGTGTGTGTGTGTGTGTGTGTGTGTGTGTGTGTGTGTGTGTGTGTGTGTGTGTGTGTGTGTGTGTGTGTGTGTGTGTGTGTGTGTGTGTTTTTATTGACGATCCTAAGAGCAGAAGGGGATGACGGGATGTAGGAGGAGGCAGAGACACCATGATAAGGTCAGACCCCCTTACATCTCTGTGTGCTGATAAAGCAGGGCACACACTGACACACACTCAGACACACTCAGACAGCCATACCTAAGCATCAAAGACTGATAACACACACCTCGGCATTATCTTCATGTGGCTTTGTCTTCGACCACTACACACATACTTTTATTTTTTTACCAGAGCAGGGCAGCATGGGGCTTCAACGGGGCACATCAAAGTGTTTACAGGAGATCAAGCTTCATTCTGATGAAAGGTTTTGCTCAAAAACAAGATTTTTATCAAACAAAAAAAGCATAATTATACCGATTATGAAAATATTTTCATATTTTTTTTGCAACTGCAGCAGGTAAAAGATCTTTATTCGCAACAGGAAATAAATAAAAGAAATTCAAGAACATTAATATCCAGACTGTTTGCCTCTGTTGTGGAAACCGAGCAACTGAAACACCAACAAGCTCAATCCAGACAATAGTCTTATCCCTCATCCAATACAAAGCCCATTCAGTCAGTTCTTTCATCTGCGCAAACAGGGCAGGGGGAACAGAAAACATTTGATCAAGTCAAAGTTAATCTTCCAACAGTTTGAACTCACAGAGCTTTGTTACAGTGGGACACGTCAAAGTATTTTTCCAGAAAGTCTCACCAAAAGAAAAAATGGGTTTGTGTGTCCCTGGGTGTTGTTTAATGCATATTTGTACATTTTCAAATGCAAGTCTCTTCATTTTCTTTCCTTATCAACAGAAGGTTTGAATGAAAATTCTATCATCAAAACAACCAAATAGACCATGGAGTGATAACTCAGGTGGGAATCTCTAGGTATGTCACAATGTTATTCATGCAACTGAAAAACAATTATTGACGCATCTTTATCCCTTCCCCTTCAACTTAGAAGAGAAATTATACATTAGCTTTCAAGCCAGGGATTGCCACTCAGATTTGATCCATATGTGGTTGCTTACGCTCAGCCACCAAAACTCAAGAAGTAGCCTAGCTTAGAACACAAACACGTTTAGTTTATGTTGGTTCAGCCGTAAGGAGCGTACAGCCCAGTCTACAAAATTGTTACAGGCTATCATAATGTCTAGAACTGGGGTTTTAAATCTCTAATAATTAACTTTTCTGCATCGAGACATTGCGTGATCCACCTAAGAATTGATTTTTAGAATCATAAACTGTATTTGCAGGTCTTTCTTTTAATTAAAAATGATGTTTATTGTATTAGAACCAAATTTACAAGAAGACGTAAAGAAATTCAAGGCTTCTTTGACTTTATTTTGTGGTTTTGATAAAGTCCTGACCACCCTCTGCTGGACCACATATACCAATACCAATATGTCTGTGATAGGCCTATACTGTATACTGTAATAATAATATTGGCTAATATATCGCTCTGGCTCTAGTTTATGTCTGTGAAAATAACTGGCATCAAACTTGTTTAGAGATAATCCTTATTCCTTCTTTTTCCATCCAAGTGGGCTTAATCAGTGAATTTTGCTTTAAAAAAAAGGTATTTTGGGTAATACAAGCGTTGTCTGAATAACTCAAGTAAATGTCAAGAGAGTCCTTCAGGGAAACCTGATTCTGAGCTGCATGATAAACACACTGGCCCTGGACCAGTTGATAAGGGCGTAAAGTTTAAGATATTAAAGGGCATAAAGTAAAAAACCAGGGTTGATCTCGACTCCTCGGGCCCCTGCCTAGCACACTGGGCAGCAGTGCCACCTGATCCTGGAGCTGCTGTAAATCAAGAGGCGTCCAAGATGCTGAGCTCGCGGGTGACACGAAGACGAGACCACAACCAGACAGACAGGAATGCTGATGGGTGTCACTGATAACGTACCCATACAGTGCACACACACACACGGATCTCTGCATTTCCTTCAGCATTCCCACTCGGCTCACAATAGAGCCCCACAAACAGTCGAACAAGAGGAGATCACAGGACAACTGACATAGTTGTGTACACACTAATTAGGCACACTGGCACGATCACAATGGGCTTTTTCATAGTCTGCATGCACAAATCACACACTCTCTCTCTCTCTCACTCACACAAACGCACACACACACACAGGATGGGTAACAGGGTTGGGATTTCTGCCATGTTTGCTATGATACTCTCTTTGATCTGGGGTGAGAAGTTCTCTGCCCCCGATAAAAAAAAAGAAAAGAAATGAGGCAGCCGGGTTTTTGAGAAGGTGGCCGCATTTGTGAGAGTGTTTGACAGTCGCAGTGTGAATGGAGGATGCTGTGTTTTGTTCCGGCTCTGTATGAACAGGCGTTTTGTTTGCCAGATGACATTTGGACAATGGCTGCAGGACGGGAGGGAGGAGAGGGGTGCGTGTTGTCGGTGGCGATCAAATGGGCGATATCTGACGTTTTTGTGGACGGCTGAAGAATGGAAGGTCAGCAGGTCAAGACCGAGTGACCTCTGCTGACATCAGGACACAAGATAACATGCAAAGATAGCCTCGGGATTTAACATCAACATTATATTACTGTCACCGCTGCTCTGACCCTCAAACACCACTTTTGTGTTGTTGTTTGTGTTGTGTTGGAAAGTTTACAGTTCCTGTTTTAGTTGCTTTGCCGTAATTTCCAAATGATACATTTGTTTCCAAATGATTAGTCGACTAATCGATTTATCAATTTGCAGAAAAAATATTCGCCCACTATTTGTTTATTCGTTTGTAAAAATATAAGTAATAAGTAAGAGGGAGTATCATTTTTCATGCAAAAATTGCAGAAAATACTGATTAGATTTTAAAATGTCACGCTTTTCTCTGTTTTTGATTTGATTTTGGACTAACAAAACAAGATATTTAAAGACACCAACTTTAGATGGACATTTTTCATTATTTCCGACATTTTGTTAGATTAAATGATTCATCGATTACTCATTAATGAAAATAACTCTTATGTGAACATTAACATCACAAGCGTAACAAACTTTATTTTTTTTTTTACATATAAGCGATATCTGGCGGTTTCCAGTCCTTGAGTAAAACTAAGCTAATGGCTGATGGCTATATTTACTGTACAGATGAACGTGATATCAATCGTCTTATCTAACTCTGTGAAAAAAGCGGATTAGCACATTTCCCAAATAATAGAATAAGAATTGTGCAAAACAAGTCCCAACTTTAAGTGACAACATTGTGATTCTTATTTAAACTAGACAAATCCCCCACATTCATCACACATCATCCATTCACGCTGAGTCGAACCCTTATGTGCGTGTTTGTCCTCTTATCTCTCAACCAGAGGATCACTGATAAACACACAACATCATTGTATACATACTTGTGCACACATTCAGGTAACTCCAATCAGGCCAGTTTTGTTGTGTCGCAGTTATTCGCCACAGGTGGTGACTCAAGTAAGACTGGCACTGATATCAACAAACCCACTACAGAGACAAATCATCCGACACACACACACACACACACACGCACACCCACACGCACACCCACATGCACACGCTTAGCACACGCACACGCACACGCACACGCACACACACTCACAGGCTAAGCAGTATGGGTGAAGTGCAGCAGACATGAGATTAGGTCTTGATTCGGTGCACATGGCGGGACCTCGGACTGTCTGCTGAGAGTGACTCAGGGTCTCAGTGGAAATGTTGACACAGAGACAGATGAAGATCAGAGTGGAATCACTTTGCTATCACCAGATGCAGCTCTACCTGCCCCCCACTTCTTGAGAAGTGCTCGTCGGACCCCCCCCCCCCCCCCACACACACACACACACACACACACACACACAAACACACACACACACACACACACACACACACACACACACCTACCTTTCCAACATCTTATTGGGGGGAGGGGGGCTTAACCAATAACTGCAACTTAACAAAAGCGACAATCTGTCATTTGCACCCACTCTACAGCGTGTGAAGGTGATAAAGTATGCAGGATTTAAACTCTCACACTTTTCCTGTGTACAACACTAAGAATGCCTTCGAGAAGAATGTCAGAGAATGTCTCAAAATGTGTGCCATCATCCCCATATTCAAACAGTTCGCCTATCACCTCTCACAACCCTCTGTGATGACCATCTTTTCACCCCATCTTTAAATGAGGCTCTTGGGAACATCTATCAGCACTTTTTGCCTACAGAGAATACCTTGAACACCACAAACCCTTTGTATTCTTGCAAAACCAGGCTTTGTATTTTTGATTCACACCGAGTGAGTGAGAGTCGGGGCAGGACATCGGTGTTCAATTATTTCTATTATTTATTCATATCCTGATGTCCTGTTCGATCGAGCTGTTTTGAAATCTTAATTTCCGGGCTGCAACGATAAGTGGACTAATCAATTAGTGGATCGACCGAAAAATAATTGGCTATTATGACTATTTTTATTAAGGATAAATATTTGAGTCATTTTGGAGAAAAAATGCCACACGTTTGATGGTTTCCTGTTGCTAAATCAAAGCCAATTGAATATGTGTGAGTTTGGGACTGATTGACAGACAAAACAAGACATATAATGACATTACTTTTGACTGTAAATGTTATGATGTGCATTTTTCACTGTTTTCTGAGGTTGAATGGATAAAACAATGAATCAAGAATATAATCACCAAATTAACAGATAATGAAAATCAGCGTAAGTTGTAACGCTGCGTCAATTGTTTTATTATCTTGGATACAATGCATCACTACATTGTCCTTTCATGTGGCACCATGTATAAACCCCAGCTTTCTTCCAGTAGAAACGTAAACCCAGTCCATCAGGGGCACAGAGAGGCCATCACCGAGCCCTGAGCTTGGCCTTTATCCCCCACGATTTAAACACCTCATCAAGCCGGCCTTACACCTTCCCCAGAAATAGATGCTTTCCATAGATAGTAAATAAAATAAACAGTTGTGTCTCTGTCTGCTTTCACGGCTGCCCAGCCGGGGAGAACATTTCTGGGCTATCAGCTGCTCCAGGGCAGCGGTTAAAGGGAATCACATGTTTGGCCTGACATGAGAAAGCTCTGTCAGATGAGGAAAAAAGAAAGACATTGAGAAATAAGTGAGAGAGAAGAGCAGTGACTGGTTGCACTGGTTGCCTTCCAGCCTGACTTCAGCTCCCAGCTCTGTCAGCCGTGACCAGCTACGTGAGGTAAAGAGAACCAGATCTTTATGAGAGGTTTTACTATGTGTAAAATATTGGGTGTTGATAAGGCGCCGTGCGGTTGAGAGCCAGAAAAAAAGAGCAGAAGAAAAAAGAGTCTCTGCTTTATTTTTGGGTTTAGTTTTCCCATCAATTTCACTCAAGTCTGTAAAAGGTCCATTAAGGCAAGTGGAGTAGCAACAGCAACAGAGGGCAACCTGACATCCATCACCTCTGCTGCTTCAGAGCCCGGCAACACACACCCCAAAGAAGGCTAATGAAAGAAAGTTGGTGAAGTTGTGTGTGTTGGTGTGCGCGCCTTCTTTTGTGTACAATCCTATCAATGTCGCAAAGGTTACGCTCCCTCAAGATAAACCGCGGAGATCGCTGTGGGCTCCGGATGATTTTTTTTCACTCCTCTCTTTTTGTGATTAGGTGTCAGCAGAATTTCCTTGGTGTGCAGACGACGGCTTTCATGTCGGGGGTTTCTCATGGGCTCATGGCCTATCGAGCCGACCATTCAAACACCATGCAAAGCTGCTGCAAAGCAAAGTACACAATGTCTGTTTGTAGTCTGGTCACAGAAGCGTGAATCCATATTTATCTGAGCACAGTGACGTTCACTCCTGCACTTTCTGAGGTCAGCTGGCAATAGGGAACTGCTATTTTTTTTTCCTTTCACAAATGAAAGAGTAATAAAGTGTAGACCCTGAGGGGTCTAAAAAGTCAAAAGTAGTTTTCACATACTGTTATGTAGTCAAATTACTTAAAATGAAGCTAAATTTAAGAACCTGAAATAATCTGAGCTTGGAGAGAAAATGAATAAAACCATGATCTCATTGTCTTTGAGCTCAAGGTCTTCTGATTGAAAACATATCTACATATTTTGGTGAGAGGAATGTAGCTGAAAAAATCTTTGAGTAGGCACAGATGTGGCAGGACTGACAAGAGTGCTTTTTGGCAATGACAGTCTTTGTAAATGGGATTTGTTCCTCAGCCACCACTTGGGTGGACTGTGGTTTGGTCGGTATGTTCTTTCTTTTTTAACATAAACTTGTTATTTAGTACAGTAAACATCCTGAGAAGACCAGTGGCTCGAGAAACTAGGCTCTGCGTCATGAGATAAATTCCTTTTGATTTGTCAATAAAGAAAAACTTTACTTGAATATCCTTCACCTGCACAATTCAGCAAACTCACAAGTCATCGTGTTGTGTTCCTAAGATAAGATATTCAACAAATAAATAGCTCACAAATGTATTTATTTTTTTTGTGTTGACAAGCATTGTCAATCAAGATCAATCAGGATTTTTGCAGGGTGTTTTATTGCTAATAAAATTAGAGGGCTGCTTTAGATTTTCAAAATTATAAATTATCTAAAGGAGCTGTTTCAATTATTTATTGATTTTTTTTTTAACAAAGTTTAAATCAAAGTTTAAACTTTTTTTGTCTTTAATTTTTGTCAAATTCTTGATTCACTGGGTTAGTGAACTATATATTAGTACTAGCTGCAGAATTATCACTCATGGTTATATCTCTTAAGTCTGCGCCACTTTTAAGAAGAGTAAAAAAAAAGATTATCTTCTCACTATGGTTTCACTTTACACTATGAAGAAATCCTATATGTTAAAGTGAGATTGAATAAGCCCATAGAAAGGCTAGACGTACAACTTCTCAAGACTGATGCTGAAAATTTTGCAAATGAAACAAATGTCCTATTCAGTCCAAAATGTGTTTATTTGCAAGCTCTATTCAAAAGTATTCTGTTTATAATATATACAGAATGCCATACAAAAATTACAGTTTTATGGACTAATAGACATGTAATGTTTTAGACGTGTAGTATGGGAATGAGAGATTTAGTAAGATAGATAGCAGAACAAATTTTAAAAAATTTTACTTTGGTACTAAAAGTTTATTAAATCTACTTTACCATGAAATAAAGTCACTGAAATGATCCTCAATTTCACCTGGACATCTAAATAAAGTTTTTAAATAAAAGTAGCCTGACTTAATCGTTGATGGTCTTTGATTTGTCCGACATTAATACTTTACGTAATAATATCTATAATCTACCGGATAAAACGTACTTCACATTCAAATGATCTAATCTATGTCTACTCTTGGGCATCACTTTAAGAAATAAAGCAGAGTTATAACTGCATAAAAAACTTCCTTAGTTTCCTCAGACATTTAGTTGAGACTACTGTGTAGGCACAGGAGGGGGCTGCCAAAGTAAAGAATGCAGTGTCATCATCTGCAAAGAAGTTGAACCCAGCTCAATTTTATTGTCACAAGTGCACAATCCAGGTAGAATAGATTCTTATTTACATTTAGTTTTTCTTATATTTGCCGTTGTCTTATCTCTCAGCTGAGTGGATTTGCAAGGGTAATTCTTTTGTCAGGGACTATGAGGAAGCTCTCTTGAATCATGAGCTAGTTCTACTATTTATCTCACAAACACTGAGGGCTGAGAAAATGACTGTTTCTGTAACTTTCCAGGGTCATAAAACCGTGCCTCAAAGGAGTATAAACTACTTTAAAATGTGTTGGTGTTAGATATCAACCCTTCCAACTGTACTTTCTAGTTTGCTTCTACACCACTGCAAGCTGTTATGGTTTTTTAATACAGTGCCATTGTGGTTCTGAACACAGCCTCTCCCATAGTATTCGTTGCATTCTGGATGAGGCCTAAAATGTAAATGTGAATGTGATTTACCATGGGAACTTTATAGCATTCTTCTTGTTTTGGAGGACTGTGAAAGGAACCGGACTTGAGCCAGCTGAAAAGAACAGTGAGGTCTGACAGCCAAGGAGCGGCTGCAGTGAAGCTAAATTGAGAGCGCCATATAAATCTTGGCTTTTCAGTGAGCACCATCAGCACGCAATCTCTCTCAAACACACACACACACACACACACACACACACACACACACACAAACATACACACAGATACACGCTCCGCAGCGACAACTGTTTACAGCTGATATGTTAATGGTTCAACAAAGGCCGTTTTGGTGCCAGGGCGCCCACAGTGGCCTCCTAAAAGCTCCTCTTCCAATAAAGACAAGTTCACAAAACTCATTTACACATCGGGGGACAGAGAAGAAACACTGAAGGGTGTCCTGTAACCGAACACTAGAATGCTAGACAGTCAATGTGTGTGCGGGCATGTGTGAAATGTGTGCGTGTAGCATGTGCGAAATAGAAAAAGGGAGGTGGTGGTAGACCGCGAGAGACAATGAGTGAGAGAGAGCAAGTGTCAAATCCAAACAGCCATCCCTATGCTGATACGCACCTTGAAATGTCAAAGGGAAATGGGGGAGGAAGGTGCATGAGTGAAGAATGTGCAAGCGTGTTAAGAGTGAGTGAAAATGGATTGAGTGGGGTGAATATACTTAACTAGGACTGGAGGACACAGCAGAGAGGGAGAGCAGCTCATCTCACGGCTGGAGGAGTGCGGAGCAGTGGGTGTCGAGGAGCTGAGAGAGAGCCAGCGGCTGATGTGAGGTTGGAGGAAGCTTGAGGGAGAATAGGGGATTTCCTGGACTGTGATGTCACAGACTGGAGGCTTCGACTACAAAGCTGACCCCTGACTGCCCGGGCCTTCCTGATCCTTATCATGCCAGTGGTGCTACTACACTCTGATCCAGACAGTCTCTCATACAGCTGTACTTGAGCTGGTATTGATAGGCTTTTTAACCAAACTTGTTTCTGTATTGAGATAACCCAGTTATTGACTGACATAAATCAAAACTGGGTCAAAGACAAGTTCATAGTGAAAGATGTTTCAATACTATTTTTATTTTCCCCAAACCAATTTGGACACCTAAAGTTGGGTAATGACTAATACCATGTACCGATCCGAAACCAGCACATTAAAAAAAATGTATACTTAATTATTTCTTGACAACTATATATTCGGGATGTACGGTATAACCGGTAAAAATTGTATAAAGGGTAGGACGGTAGGAATTTGCACTACGGTATGGATTTTGACTCTACCATGTAACCTGCAGAGCAGCTCTGACGTCACCACACAATACGTGCCTATCCGGCCCCCAAGGGAATATTTACTAGGAGTAGAAAGTCTAGGTCAAAAAGTAATTTCTGGCCGTAGTGGCCAATGGTGACTGCTATCCTCTCTCGCATCTCTGTGCAACTATCAAATACAGGCTTACTGACGCGCTTCCTGTAGGTGCACGGCTACAAGGCTCCTTTTTTCGTGTGATTTTGCTTCGCTCCGTGCCTGTTGTTGCTTTTGCAATTGTTTCAGTCTGGTTAAATCACCGCAACAATGTTTCTCTCTACTTTGAAAAAAAATGAAAGGTTCTCACCATTCAACAGCGAATGGATAGAGAAGTATTCGTTCTTAACTGTTACTGTGAAACCTGTGTGTTTACTCTGCAATGAATGTAAAGTAACTAGAAACCTATGCTGTCGGATAAATGTAGTGGAGTGAAAAATAGAATATTTACCCCTGAATTGTAGTCGAGTACAAGTATAAAGTAGCATCAAAAGATAATACTTAAAAATAAAAATAAAAAAAACAAGAGCTTAAAACTTATACTTCAGTACAGTAATTCAACAGTAATTCAGAATTAGTTATATAGCAATTTACGGATAAATCAATATACAATGATATAAAATTCAGCCCATATCGCACAGCCCTACTATATACTACTTACCCTGTGCATGGATGTGATATGATTGCTATTATTGTTGTATGACCTGGCTCAGATTGTAAAACATGAACAAATGCATACAAATAATGAATGCCATAGAACTTTCTTTTTTATCTAGTTTGACAGTCAGTCATAACGGGAAAAGTAATTAAATTACAGTTGATTTTTTCAGGGGTATAAATTTCATGGTATCTGATCGGTGCATAGACTGGTGTACTCGCTGATAACAGTACCAGCATTTTACGCGTTATTAGAGGCATTTCAGATACACATCAGAACAACTCTCTCCAGAGTATCACGCAAGTTATTTAATACAGGCTGTAAAAATAAGAGCAGCTGAGTGATAAAAACCATGGTAGCCTCCTTGTTGTAATTGAGGTCAGATGGTATTTTCGACTGTGAGAAAAACAGCAACCAACTGGTGACCAAAATAAATAAATAAAATCCAATATTAACATTTAGTTGCAGCACACCATCTTGAAATAATGTGTGAAAGCTCCTCAGGCATGATAACAGGAGAAACTCTAAACGTAAGAACAGGCTCAGGTACTTTTGGGGCTCATTGAGACGTTTAATGATCGTATACACCCATCATTAACATATTTGTGTGTTTAGTTCACTGGATCAGCAGAAGTGTATGTTAGAAGCTTCCAGGCTGAGTCAATTACCAAACACAATCATGTCAAACTCTGCTGCCACCTGTTTATTTATTTCCTTCTCTGGGTTTTCCCTTCATGCTCCAGCTCAGTCAGCACATGCTAACTGTAGGCCAAGGCCAAACACCCGCAGGGAGCGACCCCGTCCTCAACACCGCTGTCTAACACATCATGCGGCTTCTTTCTGCCTCCTACTTAACCCTCACCACACACAAATATGCTTCCTGCTGACCAAAGACACAAAATATGCCGAGGCCAAATAAACATGCCGAGCTGGGGAGGAAAATGCGAATAAAATGCTGAAATGTAAAACAAAAATTTTATCTGAACGCTGAAATCAGGCAGGCCGGAGCAATGCTGGCAATGCACCAACACACACTCGCGCACACACGGTCGAGTCTGCAGCAGAGCAAGGTGTCAGAGCCCGTTAGAGGCCTTTGGCTGGACACAGCTCCAGAACAAGCTGGACAAAAGCGTTGCCTGTCTCCCCTCATTAAATGATTTAAGATCCTGTGTTCCCCCGACTCCTTTCATCGCCGTCCAAAGTGAACACACTCAAAAAGCCCAACAAGACTGCCAGGACCTGCTGACATGAATGGGGTGAAGAGGGGCAGGAAAGCCAAGTTCATGGCGGAGGACCAGGGTCTAAAGCTGAGCTACGCTAGCCATGCCTATTAGCCTGCACGCAGATGGAAGGGGGGGGCATCTAGTTTGAATAACCCGGGGTACGATGGAGGCTTGGCCCCCGGATGAGAAACAGCATCCACTTAATCCATTAAGGGTTCTTCCTCTACAGACGAAGCAACGTTTTCCCATGAAGGTTTTGGAGAAATGTGCCATTTCCAAATTCCTGACTAACAAGGCCGTGCTATCTGGGGAAGTGGGAGACGACGGAACATCAGAGCTGCATTCAAAATCAACCTCATGAGAGTGTTTCTTTGGTCAAGTCGTGTCATAATTACGAGTGATTAAAGCAGACTATCATATGTCACACAGTTACCGGGATTTGCTATGAAAGCTCCAGTCCGGGGTTGGGTTTGGATTTGTCAGCAGTACCGATGGTTTTAGCAGCTGCTGCAAAACAGATGTCACTCAGGTTCATTTTATATTTTAGACCCTAAAGTCTTGTTTTGAGATACTGATAGAGACGCCAAGAGCGCAGATAAGGAAGACCCAGAAACGCTGACCAATCATAGTAGAATAGGCTTTTTCAGGAGGGGTGTTTAAAGATACAGGAGCTTGAACTTAGCATTCCAGACAGGGTGAAGACAGATATATACAGTCAGTATGAAAACCCAAAATACAAGTATCTCAAGTATTCCAGTACCTGAAAATGACCATGGTTTATCCACTTGAACAAATGAATGTATTAACAATAAACAAAACAGAGTTTTGCATGTGTGTGTGTACGTGTGTAGAGGGGAATTAATGGCAAAAATACATACTCAAACGCAAACACATGCGTATACGCATAGTGTGCAAAGTTTAAATTAACAGCAGAAAGGCAGCAGCTGGCTCCTCTGGGTCATCATGTCATCTGTAGCATTCAGATTGAAGCTCTGAGAAAGCCTGCTCAGATCCCCCATCAGTGCATGATCTGCACTTAAGAAATTACTTTCAACAGCCGCTTTGAAATGTCGGATGGGGATGTCGGTCAACAAGCAGAGGAGAGCACCTAACTGCGCTGACGTCGAGAAACCTATAATTCAAACTAGTCTGATACTGTACAGCGCTGCATCACAGGGATCTTTAACATATTCATTAAAAGAGAGAGCATAATTGGAGAGTGAGTGTGGTCTGAAGTGGACAGTATAGAGAGAATGCAGAAAATGCACTATCTGGATTTGGGAGAGAAAAAAAAGATCCTGTGAGCAGCCAAGGTCCAATTAGTGTGGTATACGATGTGGGATCCAAACATTTGTTTACAAGAGGCTGTTTTTTTCCTCAGCTCTCTCTCCGGGACAGGGGACCCTGGTTGGATTCCACGACGGCTTCACAACAGAGTGGGTGTGGCTACACCACACAAACCTCTGGGCCTTTTGACATTACACTGCGCAACCATGAGGTCAGAGGAAGGATCTTTCTTCCAAGGCACAAAGGAGTGATTTTTCACTCGCCTCGTGAGAACAGCGGCGAATAATGAACTCTCGGGCCCCTGGTATCACGTTTGGTTTCACACGCGTCAACTCCATTCTGGAGCGGAACAAAAGGGCAGTAGGAGAAACATTTGTCGGGAGTGAACAGCGTGCCCAAGGCATGCCATGCAGGGTGAGTTTGAAGCATTTTGATGCCAGTGATACTCATGAGATCAGTAGGAAATAGTTGCTTTCAGACATAGAGAGAAACATGCACAGTACCAGGCAGTCCCACAGATCAGTGAAGGCTTTGTTGAACCTGCGATTTATGACAGCAATACAGCACAATCAAAACCAATCGATCAATGTACCCAGATTTAGATTGGATTTGAATCGGAACAGATCAGGTTTAACTGATTTTCACTTCAGATGTCAAATGCATCCAAATGTTATGTCAATAATACCCTTATAAACAACGTCCTCTTACAGCAAGCGTGTTGTCCATTATACTTCACCTAGCAGGAATCCCATGATCAGGCGTATTTTTGTGGTATGATCTCTCTAGCCCGAATTTCATCCATCTTTTAAAATTCATCAGTAAAGCCACATATTTATATTATATATTCATAAAAGTCAGAAAATGATATATTGGTCATGGTTATAGCAGGAAGATAGTAGTCCTGTGACATCATCAGCCTAATTGATTACACTGACCAATCAGACAGCACACCTAGTATTTATTACCTGCTCGTCCTGATACCTCTACTTGCTGTTGATGATGGTTGTGAAGTAAAATGAAAAGCTATAAAAGGCCTCTGCCTCTTTATGGAGGAACTCTGCTCTCATACACTCGAAATCTAAGTGGAATCTTGTGACTTTAGCCTCATTATGGAATTATTTCTTTTGGAGATTTGGTTCCTTTCGTTTTTTTCCTGCAGCAGATCTTTGAACCTACACACCTGAGACATTTGTTATCGACAAAAAAAAGTGCAACGTGCAAAATATCCTCCTTAACACACGTTTCATTGATGGGTCAGTAATGTAGTCCTCTCAAGACACGGCTGGGACTAAAACCTGCAACTTTCCAGTTCAGACCAGCACCACACTGAGCCATTCCGCTCTGTGTCATCTGCTCCGCCAAACTATAAAGCATTTGGGAAAGGCCAGACGGATTAGGCTGCAGTTACTCTGACATGAAAAGCTGCACTTAATTCAAAAGCTCTCATGGCTGATTAATCACAAATTATGATCAAACAGCTGACTTACAGGATAAACATATGACACCCCGTTCACAAGTCTGCATCTGTGTGTTTGCTAGTGTGCGTGTTTGCAAGTGTGTGTGATGTGTGTGTGTGTGTGTGTGTGTGTGTGTGTGTGTGTGTGTGTGTGTGTGTGTGTGTGTGTGTGTGCGTGTGTGTGTGTGTATGCGTGTGTGTGTATGTGTTTGTGTGTGTGTGTGTGCGCGCGTATGTGCGATCACACTGTCTCCCCAAAGTCTGCAGACTCATTTTCCACAGCAGATTAAATGTGTGTCTGCAGCCACAGAGCATGCTGCCAAATTAAAGTCACCAATGCGCTGACATTCATCTGTGCATCATCTTGAACCTTTTTATGTACGGGATCACAACCAAAAGCATTTTCTCAAAAGAAGAAGAAAAAATGTCCTCACTCACAAAACAGGTCCAAATTGCAAGAAAACTTGAAGCCTGAGTGTTTTCTGGAGGCGGTATGCCCCGTGGTTGTACAGTATGTTGCACACATGGAGGAAGTGACTTCCACTCAGACCTGGCAGAGAGTGAAGGAGTCAGCTGAGGTGGATTTTTTGAGGGAGTAGAACAAAGCTGCGAAGTCTGAGAAGCTTTAATCGCCCGTCTCATATGTGATAGCAGAGCTGCAGGAGTCAGCAGCTGGATGAAAAACATCTGGACAGCGGGGTTAGCAGAGCCGAGTGGAAATGAAGCTCGGGGCACTAAGGGGGCCTGAATCTGCAGAAAACGTGTAGCGTTTCTAAGCTTCCTTGTTTGTCACTGATAAAAAATCTGAAACAACAATATGAAAGATACTCGTGTTGATTGTGCCATAGCGTACTCGCTTGGCAGACATTTTGTCATTTAGAGGCGCTAAAACTAATTTTCAGGATGCTCTGGAATAATTTACTGATGCTATAAACATGTTGCTTTTATACTAATAACACATTTTGGGAACTATAACAAATACACTCTTGTTGAATACAATAAATGCTGTGTTTTTAACAATTTCATGTTTTTATATTTTATTGAAATTTTAAATTTCTAACATATATTTTAAGCTGATTTTGTGATGCGAAAACAAATCTGTATGGTGACTAAAGTACTGTACTTAAGTACTAATTTGAGGTACTTGTACTTGTATTTTCAGTTACTTTACACTTCTACTCTGCTACATCTCAGAGACAAACATTATACGTTTAATGACAGCTTTAGTTACTTTGCAGATTCAGATTAACAATACAAAATATAATCAATAATAACTTTATATTATTATATCAATAAGTCTTTATTGGTCCCCAGGGGGAAATTCACAAGCTACCCAGCAGTATGGAAAGTAATATCTAGACTAAAATATACATAAATAAATTCAAGTTAACTCAATATTTACCAGCTGCAACATTAGAGTGGTGTACACATTAGTGCATTAATAATCCAATAATATCATATATATATGATTCTGAAATGGTCCATTTTGCATAATGAGTACTTTCACTTTTGGTACTTGCTAATACTTTTGTACTTCTTCAACCACTGCACACTTCACCAAATCTGTGGTCTTTGCATGCACTTAAACATATTTTTCAATCATGATAAAAGCTTTTTTGGGCCCCAGATACAAATGTTGTAATTATAACACATTTTGGAGCTACTAAACCAAATGTTGGGAGTCTGGTGCCGTAAAATGCATTTTTAAGCCCATAAATATTCAGCGATCCTCACAAATACATGTTGGTTTAATAGCACCTAATTTGGGGATCTTTGGGTAAGTTGTGCAGTTGTCATCGCTGTTTTGAAACACTATAACACATTTGAGTGCGCTATAACATATTTTTGAATGATGCAAAGAATGTTTCAAGGGCCCTGTAATAAATATGGGGTTATTACATCACGTTTGCGGCGCTTTTACAAGTTTTGGGAGTATCCAAAATAATAAACGTTGAGAGCAGTAAACCACATTTGGGTGATTTGTGAGCACTATGACATGCACTATTTTGGCTTTTGGACAGCAAGTCCTGGGTACAGTATACAAACTTTAGTATTAAATAGAACCATTTTGTGGGTACAATTATTTAGTTTTGGATGTGGAGCTAGAATACATTTGAGGATGCTCATGAATACCTGTTGTTTTGGGGTTTGAATGCACTAAAGGTGTTCATAGTCCATAGCCTATGTTTCATACCTAATCGTTACTATATTAGTAGTTGCAATAGTAAAGAAACTGTACAGAATAGTGCTCAAATAGGCTTTTTTTCAGAAGTTTTAGGTAAAGTGTGAGCTTCCTTGAAAGAAAGTGAAAGGGAAAGACACAGAACCAAAGTTGAGAACCAGTGGAAGAGATAATGAGCAAGCAAGGGGGCAGGAAAGAAAGCAAGCTCAGCTCCATGTAACCTTCTAACATTTATTCTGTGGCGGACTCTGCAAACGTGTGTGTGTGTGTGTGTGTGTGTGTGTGTGTGTGTGTGTGTGTGTGTCCTTGCCACAATGAATAGACACCATACAGATAGTGATTAATTCAGATAGTTGTTGGCATTTCAGTTTACATCCCCCAGAAAACAGCAGGCTGCTGCAGCATGAATTCAACATGCTGCATTAAGAGCTTTGCTCCCTTCAGGCAAAAGGAATTCTGGGTTATTTCTACCCTGGTGTATCTGGCACAGTTTTGGTTATCAGTGCTCAACGGGCCAATGAAGGCACAGCTGCTCCATGGCTCATTGGCTGCCGCAGGGTTATGGGTTAATCCTGATTGGTGACTTTCGAAGAGGACACACCCCTGGTTTTTCGTCTTTCTCTCTTTTTTTTTTTTTAGGGTTTTTTTTTTGGGGGGGGGTTGCTTGGGACAAATTTGCATATTCATCCATTTGTGAAGGAAATGTAACCTCCTTTTTGAACATTTTTGGCTCCAAATGACAAAGACGTGATATCACCAAATGTAAGAAAGCCCTCTCAGCTGGTGCTTTGGCCTCCACAGTTGCACCGCAATCTCTTAATTAAACACAAGAAATAATTATTACAACCATTTTAACCATCTCAACACAAACTATACAGTCATGCAGAGTCTCCGCTGTACTTAAAAATATTCTTATAATAATGCGATTTCTGATTGGAAAAGTCGTGAAGTGTTTGAAGCAGTGGTGCAGCGCCACAGCACCACATATCCCACTACACTGCTGGGTTGCTGGGCAAAATTTAGAACGGGCCTGCCTCCATACAGGAGTGGCTTGGTGGATGGTAAATGTGTGTGACGTCTTAGCCGGCGTGTTTCTCCAACCCCCCTGTGTATCGCGTGTCTAGACCTCACCACCACTACTTCTGGAAGAACCTTGTGACCCAGATGAGCAGTCGCAGGACTACAACTTCCAACACTTCAGGCCCATTTTTTTCTTCTTCTTCTTCAATCAATTATTCCCCTTTACCCCAGCTGATAATCAGACAAGCTCACGTAAGTGAAACTGAGGGGAAGTGAAGGACGTGGAGCACTGCGCCAAAGACACATGGCTGCGTCAAAGTCAGGTTCAACCCTGCAAATACCAATTATTGTTTTTTTCAGTAATTTAACACTCATTAGACTTAATTTCAGATAAAATCAGATGATTTTCAGATTATTAGATGATCTTCAACCATCACATTTTTAGGAGAAAATAAATAAATAAAATAAAATGATGACAAATGTAAGATCACCTATTCAATTTTGAAATATTTATTTCCTAATATAAAAACATTTGTTAATTTTAACACAATATTCAAGATTGAATTCATCAAATTATTACATCATTTTGCCTATAGATAAATGAATATGCAAATTATACACATTGTGATAACATACACTGCGATATGTTTTGTGGTGTGTTTTTATTCCGAAGAAAAGTATGATTACTTATAATATAAAATTTGATTTAAACAAATCTTTACTATTTATAGGTTATTATAGGTAAGTCACTGTAAATAAGTATATTGTTAAAATGTGTGTATAAACCATGACGAAAGAATATTACAATAATATCTATGTAGATTGAAGTAAAGCTAATCTGATAATACTGAGTGTATCTGTATCTGAGGATACTTTGAGGGGTTTTCCTCAACATGACTGATTTCAGTATCGAGCTATGAATGAAAAATAATCTTGCATTTGAAAGTGTTATTCTTGTCACATAGATAATATACCTGCTGCCATAAAACGACACAATGGTTCCAAAGTTGCGGTTAAAAAAAAACACAAAAAAAACATTCCATTAAAGAGAAGAAGAAATAATAAGTGAACTTTTGGTGACCAGGCTTTTGTTACAAAAGTCTACTAAAAGTTAATAGTCACCTCTATTCGGAGACAGAAATATGAGCTTTGAGCTATAAAGACTTCTGATGGAAACCTAAGCAGCCGGCACACTCAGGAAACAAATAAAACATCTTTATGAGCAGAATTTTATGATGTTAATAGGCACGGTCTAGGTCCAATGGCCTCTAAGTGCTCTGCTGGACAGGTCGGCGTTTCAGACACCGGCTACTGTCTGCACAACCAGCAACACACAAAACTCTGCACAACTCACTGTTTTCATTACGCCGGATAATTAAAAGAACACTTTCACTGCCCGTGAAATAAATACATTTCCATTAGCTAGATCTAATGTACATTTTGCATTTTAAGACACAATAAAAAAACTAATGACTACACAACAAACAGAAGTCGTGCTCTGTCTGATAGGATACATTTTCGTTTGTTTTGCTTTGGATTTGCTGTGCAAAAAACTCCACATTTTCCAACTCACTTGATTCCAAAACTATATTTTCTTAAAAATAAGTGACAATAATCTGCTAACGAGGTAAAAGTAATTTCACGTTCCAACACAAATAACATGTTTTAATATTTAAGTGAGTTATTTTCTGGGTTTTTCTTGATTAAATTCTGTTTAATTCTTTTTTTTAATAGAAAAATCCTAAATGAAGTGCTTTTACTGAACAAGTGTCTTCTTGTATTTAGGATTCTGAAGGTTCAGTATGGGATTAAATGACTGCTTTAATGTGGTTTGTTTGCTTTTTTGCTTCTTCTTCAACTTATCACGGAAAAGCCATCAATTTAGAATAACATGAGAATCATCAGGAACATTAAATCTTACATATTTACATGAATACTAACTAATTATTTTTAAATCTTATCTTCTCACTATTTTTTGGTTGTTTTTCCTTTCCTGTGGATTTAAAAATGTATTCATCTTCTACTTGTAAAACAGAAAAAAAATCTGTCTTCTAATTATCATGAAGAATCACCCACATTTATATTTTTTGCAATAATTCAATATGTTTCATGTATCTTTTTTCACTGACTATTAATTTTTAGACATAATATTTTCTTTCAAACAAGCTAACTTCAGGACATCAAATGACAGTGAAACTTAGGGCGAGGTTGGGGGTGAAACCTGTCTGCTGTTTTTTATTTGTTCCCTCAGAGTTGGACAGTGTCTTTGAAGCAGGACGGGACAGGTGACCTTGTCCCTTTTGTTAAACAGACAATACCAGCGTGTTGGGCCATTAGTTTCCCTTTGTGCTGCTCGTCTAGGTGTGATATCCACCCTGTCACTGCAAATAGCACAAAGTCGACGTAAAAATACACTGCAGAGACAAAGAAAGCCTTCTGAAGCCAAAAACAGCCCATGGTGATTTACAACATTCCTTTCCAGTTAAGTTGGAATCTCCAGTAAAATGTTATTATTCCAACTCTACACTAGAATCAAATTTAATACCACCAATGAGGAGGAATAGAAGCCGACAAGAGCTCAGAGAAGCAGTGCTCTTGTCCGATTCATGAGAACATAGTACTCCACTCAAATGGAGAAATCTGATTGGCGGGAAGGGGAGAGCTGCGATTGGCTGGGGCTGTGACATATTCTGTGTCGACTCAGCGCTGGGACCTGTTACGCCAGATGCCCTCCTCTCGTCCCCTGCAATGTTTGCAGCCCCACGCACGCGATCCCTCGCTCCGCTCGGCTGCACCCTCTCATCGCATTACTTCTGCTATTCTAACTCCTCCATCAATTATGCACTAGAATAACTCTGGGCCCTGATGGAGCCAAGACATAAAAGGGGATCATCAGCGCTAGCGCTCGCAGCGTCTGCCCAGCGTGTTCCCGCCGTGCTGCTGCTGAGACCAGAGATATGAGAGAGCCAAGGTGCCAGCTCGTACAGGGCAGTGGGGATGGCACACATCAACGGGTTTGTGCATAAACAAATACATCGCAGCATGTGCGATTATCATCGTGTTAGTAGGTCAATCAGTGACAGAGCTCACCACAAAATGGCCGACTCAGCAAAGTCTTTAAACCTTATTGGAAGATAATCGAATATTTTTTCCTCATCCAAGATAAACGCTCTTGTCACGCACAATTTGCATTAATAAACTTTCAATGTAATTGATTTTTTATTGATTTGTTGACAAGAAACACAAAAAGTGAAAAGTTTTTGACTCATATCTCAAACTCAAAACTCAAAAAAAATCAAACCTTAAAACAAGATAAAAGCAACACAGCTGTGATCTTGTTAACTTCTGAACTGAATTCAATAAACTTTTTCTTAAATGTCTGTGGTTTGACATCAAGTCCTTTTGAACACTTTTAAGATGAGACAATGTTCTGTAGTGATATTTCTAGACACAATTACTTGGAGGTTTAGCCCTTGCTGTCATAATGATCACATTAGTGCCAATTGACATTTCAGCTTGAATCATATATGATTTCAGTCTACAAATGTGCCAATTTCTCAGAAAAGCTTTCCCCGCACTGACATCACAGCTAACAAGTCAAAACCACTGACTCGTAATTGTATTTAGTCAAATGTGAAGCTTAATAATCACATAAATGCATTTTCAACTTCTACACTGCTAAAGGAAATCTTGCTATTTTCAAATTATTTATCTATTATGACTCAAAAGTCTCGAGGAAAAAAACATTATTTCAGCCTATTTTCCATACAAATCAACTTGTTTCAAGAATTTACTCAGGGTTCCTACACCTTTTCCAAAGTTAAATTCAAGCACTTTTTTATCATTTCACTGTGCTTTATCAAGGATTTCCAGCACCTTAAAGCTTTGGCGAAATACACATTATTGTACAATACATACAGTATCTACAGTGTACTGATTATTGCACTTCTTCATCACATTAAATTAGATGTAAATGTGGTATAAATTAATAAATACATTATGTTTTGTGATAGCATTCTACAGAAGAGTTACAAATTAAAGGATTGTAAATAGACAAGACATCTTAATTTCAAGCCGTTTCAAGCACTGTATTAAAAATCTGGACAATTTGCAAACCTTGAAAACACTGCATTCAAATTCAAGTGTTTTCAAGGATTTCCAGCACCCGTTAGAACACTGTTCAGTAGAAAGAAGAAACAAATGCAAAACAGGTTCACTACAGAATAGAAAAAATGCAGAACATGCTTTAAATCAAAAATAATCTAATAATCTAATCTAAAATAAAATACCCAGAGATTTCTTGGTGAAATTGTTTTTTACAGTGCACTGCAAAACAATCCACTTGAAACAAAGACAAAATGAGTTGATTTTACTGAAATCATCACTATCCCATCTTAAAACTGGTCCAAAATCTGTCTTTAAATGCTCCACACCATGTCCCCATATTCAGCCTTTATCGTTCTACCTGCACAGAGAACGTTAGGTGATAAAATGAGGCACAAGTGGCCACAAAGTTTGGATGATCCTTACAGTCTTCAGTAATGCAAAATCATCAGTTGATGTCATGCAGTCATCACTTTCTGCTTAAAACACACATTTCCTTCACACATGTCTCAGCTGTCAGCGTAGAAAGAATACTTAAAAAAATAAAATCAAATAAAAATGTTCTGGAAATAAATGTCTGTCTTGAAAGTCCCCTGAAGCAATGAGTGATTTGTAAAATATTCACTTAAAACTAGAAAAGAGTAGAGCAGGTCACTACACAAGAAAGAAAGACGTGATGTCAGAAAATACCTCGGATAAGCTGATCTGCATTCATAACAGAAATATTTAAACTACACCTCCAGATATTTTCCCATTTTAGGAAAACCAGACGTTAAGAGCTTGATAACAGACATAACTGACTTCCTCTGGAGTCATTTATGAAAGAAGATTTCACAGATTTCTTTGAGTAGTTGAGTGCCGGATCAGAAAAAAATCAAAAAATGCTCATGTGACATCCCAGGATTCGTAACCTACTTTTTATTCCTTGAAACAAAATGGAGTCAAATTTGGAAAATGGCTGCCTGTTCTCCCCGCTCCGCCACACACCACTGCAAAGGCGAAGAGGAGGAGAAGTCAGCCACGTCTACGGAAAGTGTACAGATCTTGGCAGTCTGAAATTTCAATTAATGACCCCGCAACTCAAGTTGTGTGATGATAAAATACCAAAAACAATTTAATCACAGTCATTCATCATCAAAGGAACGCAGGCCAGGAAAAGAGTTGTGAAAAGAAAAAGCCCACATAGTGTCGACCCCTCTCTTAAAGTCAAGGCGGTCCTGACCTGGATTTCTCCTGGTTGCGTGTGAAGGTTTGTCCAAGCTCTATCGTGAGATCACAAACAGCTTTTTTAATATTTTATGAGTCCCAAAGCACCAAGTGTGCTGAAAATCCAACAGGAGGAAACACTTTGAGTCTCAATGGACCAGAGAGCCACACGAAAGGTCCCGCAAAGTCACACCAAGTTCATGTAACGACAACTGTTCTTCACACGCAGATACATAACTATTGTCCCTTCAGTATATATCACACCGCGCTGAAATATGGAAAAAACAAACTCAAACTTCTCCTCTGTAGTGGTTCACCTCCAAACCATCATCAGATAAACCCTCAAACCTAAACAATTACACAAGACACATGAACCGGAGAAACAAAAGCAATTAGACTGCGTATTTTGCTTCATCTGACGTGTTTTGGTTTGTCTGTGTGGGTGAGAGAAAACTTCCAGTCACATGTGTTCACTCTATGAATCACACATGATACACAAATCCTTGACTGGAGGAGCAATGGGCTTACGCGTTAGCTCAGTCTTATTTCTTCCAAGATACACAAAAAGCTACGAGTCAGCAGCCATTTAAAATCGGGAAATATCGCCCCGATGAGGAGGTGCACATACTTTTAGTTTCAGGCCTGCCTCCAAAGCCGCACTGACCCAAATATACTTCCAGAAACAATTACTTTGAGGTTTGGCCCCCGCTGTCAGAATGATCACATCTGGGCCAATTGACATTTCTGCCGTAATCATATATGATTTCAACCTACCGACGTGCCAATTTTCTCATTACCTCCATTTGTCTTAAAGCAGAAGAGACAGCGAAGCTTTCCCTGCACTGACATCACAGCTAACAAGTCAAAACCACATACTTTTAAATGGTTTTTAGTCCAACGTGAAGCCTAACAATCACATACAGTGAGGGGAGATATTCACCTCTAAATAATCCAAACACTCAGTCCTGTTGAATCCACTCATCCTTTATATTTACTTTACTTAGAAAGCACCTTTATCTTACACACTGCAAAAAAATCTCCCCATTATCTAATAATTTGATCCATTATGACTCCTAAAAGCAGGGACTAAAATTAAAACACTTTGGCCTTAAATGGGGCTTTAAAAAAATCCTAGCGATTATTATAACTATTATTCCATGTACCTAAGTTAAAAATACCCAGGCTCCTGAAGCCTTTATTATCACGTGGGGATTTTCGTCATTTCAAATATTCAAAGATTTTCAGGGACTGTAGATGTAAAGTAAAGCATTTTCCATTCATATTAAAAATAAAACATTACAGTTGAAAAGAAAGCATTTTATAAATCCTCATGGCTTTGTACGAACCCTGTAAAAGTGTAGCATTATTTCAATCCGTCTCCAATACAAATCAACTTGTTTTCAAGAATTTCCTAGTAAGAAAAAGACATTAACAAAGGCCAGGGGAAATGTAGAAAATGCTTGAAGCAAGTCAAAATAATCTTGTGAACATAGAAAAAGAAAATACTATAGAGATTTCTTGGGGAAATTTAGTTTTTTACATTTCCCTGGACTCCAGTCTCCACAACAAGTCTTGACAAACTGGCAAAACTCATATATTGTGGTGTTGAGGAGACTGTAGATGGACTGTAGCATGGCCAAACACCCACCCTGCAGTCTTTGATACTGTGTGATGGCCTACAAACAGCAGCAGCCTTGCCCTGTCTGTTAGCAGCTTAGTGGCTCTTTAGGACCTTTTTAGAAGCACTTTTTAGAAGCTTTACTGCAGTCATTAGGAGCTAAGGCTGATTAATGTGAATGGTCAGGCAGGGCCTGGCTTTCTGAGGGGAGAACAGAGAGGGGTGAAGGGTCCCACAGGAAGTGTTTTGTGTCTCCACACAAAGGCATGGCTGACCTCTTAAGCCCCTTAGAGCCTCTTTGCTAATACCCTCACCGGTGCCTACAAAGACACAGGGGATGCCATTTCACCACTCACATTTAAACAGCGTACACAAAAAAAGATTAAAACGGCAGAAAAGTGAACCTCTGTGCAGCGGAGTGAGACTGTGAGATTAGGCCTGAAGAGTGCCCCGCTAATCCATTGACTGTTGCGCATATCAAACACAGGATAGCAAACTCACACAGTATCTGATCCAAACACAGTGGATCTTATCTAGCCATAAAAGTTTTATTTTCTTAAATAAGTGAAAGTATAGTTCAACCTGTTTCCATCCGTCAACATGTGACAGTTTCTCTTTCAATTGAATAACTCAGGATCAATTCCAATCTTGAAACAGCCTGAAATAATCCTACTGCTGACGGATTTTCTTCAGGTTTTCTAGATCAAGAAATGATTCTAGTGCTGTGAATTGCCTTGTTCTGTTTTTTCTGTCTTTCAAGATACTGAAACTCATTTCTAGAAAACTCCTCATACTGCACTGGAGTTTTTTTCTCCCATTTATTTTAACCGTACTTTAATTTTTTAGATCAAGAAGACACTCAGTTCCAGAAAATGATTGGAACAAGTTCACTTTAATCTAAAACCGGTTGAAGATTTTGTGCTGCAGGGGCAGATTTTAAGCCTTTTCCAGATTCAAGTGTGATACTGAACGCCGATTCTAGAAAATTCTTCTTATTTTTCACATATTTTAAGTAAGAATGTCTACATTTAAGAGTGATTTTTCTTGATTATCTGCTGTCTTTTTCTTCCTGACACACTGACACTCAATTCTAGAAAACTCTTAAAAGAAGTTGATTTTTAATGGTAAAATGTCGAAGTTACCATGCTGTGCAAGCAGCCATTTCACTTCTGCAACTGAATTTTCTAGATTCAAGATGATTTGTATCAGAAACTTGAAAGAATCATACTGCAGGGGCAATGTTTTTTTACGTCAATTTTCTAGATTGAAGTGAGAATTTTCTTCATTCCAGCTGATTTACTTTATTCTGTTGTAAAAATACTGACAATAAATTATAGAAAATTCTGGAAACTGGTTGACTACTCCTACATGCAAGATGGCAGTTTTTATGATAAAAAATAAAAATAGCACATTAAAAAAAAATGCAACAACTTACAACACAGTGATTGCAACCGCAGTGCATCTGCTGTGCCAGAACTTGAAAGAAACTTTCCTGTAAACCAATAAAGCGGCCGCAGTTATTTGTAACCTCTCATCACTAGTTCCTGTCAATCAAGCCCTGGCAGCCTGAGGGCCTCGCCTTATTAGTCAGGGCGTAAAGGGAGGGCTGGGGCTGCTCCTCTCTGCAGGCAGGGTCGTAGAGAGCATGGGGAATGATGGGCGTCTACACAGGACGTGCCCCCCCCCCCACCCCCACCCTGCAGAAAGCTAAGTCTTATTAAGTACATTCTGTAAGGTACGACTGATTAAAGTACACTGAGTGGTAGGAAACAGCCATGATATGAAAAAGTGCATGAGGGAGATATCCTATCTATGATGTGATGTTCTTTCATTTCAGGAGCTAAGAGACTGAAGTGCTGTAAGGAAGCTTAATGCTCCGGCACTTTGTTATAAAATGGAAGGTAAACCTCAGATAAGAAGCCTCTCATCCTCAGTTTATTGATAGTGTCTGAACCCTCTGCAGGAAATCACATTCTGTCAGCTCTCTTTGATGCCTTTGGAGATTGACACTTCCTCAGGGTGGACACATTGGTTCTGACCCCACCCTGGGACTCCGCGGCCTGGACAGTGTTCCTCTGTCGTAGCCTCTGGCCTCATTATGAGGAAGTTTCTCTCACCCCCGCGACTGTATTGTTCCTCCTGTTAAAATCCCCCAGCCCCACCTCAGATAACATATGCACACTCTCCACAACCGGCTCTCCCGTCTCCTCCTTCTCCCAGTCTGTCTCTCTGCACAGCTAAAAGCTGGCTATGGGCCGCTGAATACGAGCGGAACAATGACTGCCTTTCAGGCGCTCTGTGCCGACGCTGGGAGAGGGCCACGGTCCTGAGACCCAGTCAATATTTGGACGTGGTTGCCTTTTTGTGTCCGTTTTTAATCCAAGCGGAACCAAGCGGCAGGGAGCCCGGGCAAGGCTGAGAGGGGAAAGCTAGGGTAAACACTGGGAACAATGCAAACGGGGCAACTCACAATGCCACTGGGAAACTATCACAACATCAGTTCGCCACCAAGTGAAAAATGGAGTATTGTTTCTTTAAGTGGAGATTAAAAAGAGAGCAGAGTAAGAAAAGCAAATAGCGAAGGTCGGTCTACTATGAGAAGAAATGTGTGCAAGTGTCAAGTCAAGGAGCTTACTCCCGTTTCTGAGGTCAACCAAAAACAATCAAGTACATCCAGAATCTGAGAGGGTTTGGATCATCAGAGAGGTCTTTCAAGTCAATAACCACACATGCAAAACAGGCCACTGAAACGATTCTTTGATTGTCTTATGGAGAAATATGTTGCATCTGCCGTGGAAGGCTTTGGATAGGAATTATCAAGGATTAAAGGGAACCCCTGGGGTGACAGTGCTCTCCCTGAATCGTGGAATCCCTCTCTCCCCAGCTGTCAGGTCCTTAGTCCCACCCAATGAGGTTCTTTGATGACGAGGGGTATCAGTTTCCATGGCTTCGGAGACACAAACAGCTTGGGAGATTAGGGACGGAACTCGGCCCTGATTCTCCGTTGATCCCACCTATCAGCAACAAATAAACACCTTGGGCCACGGCAACGACTGCGTGCGGACCATATGGACCCGGGTGGGTTTTAATGAAGCAGCTAAATAGCTGGTGAGCAGGGAATTCACTAATAGCTCCTTGTCAGAGCAGCAGTAAATACCCCGCTCATACACTTTATTCCATCATTTGGTTGCCGACGCAGACGGCGAAGCTGACAAGGAACATCTGTGGCTCATTTTTCTTACATGAGCTTTTCCACCACACTAGAGTTTTTATTTTACGGGTTTTGATTTCTTGTCTTTATTGGGAGGTTTCTCTCTTGGTGCCACTTTCTAACAAAGCTTACTTAATACAGACTTTATAAGTTGAAACTAATGAATTAATTGATGGTTGACTATTGTTAATAGCACTGTATTGATCACAAAAACAGGACATATATTTGGATTCCTTTAATCTAAGAAACACTATAAAAGCTTTATGAATTGTTACTAATGGCCTTAACAAGGATTGCGTCTGTACCAGAAGCCATTTGCTACCAACTTCTTAAGATTTACAACTTTCTCATAAAGCATACTTAACGGCTCACAACAGGCTATAAAACTGAAACTGAAAATACAAAATACATCGAATAATAAAACATGTGCATTAATAGCTTTTCAGTTCCAACTTGGCTATGTTAAACATTCAAAGCACCTCGGAGATGCCATCAAATGTGCGTTAGCATGTTGGATATGTTTCCATTAACAGCCCCTAAAATGGCCGACAACTCCAACACACGCAGAGCAGTTGCCCCCTGAATTTAAGCACACTGAACTGTGGGCAGCAGAGCCGAATCTGTGCCCGTTCAACATGGACGACAACCGCTTTATACCTCACTGAAATGACAGGAGGCGGCAATGCTTCCAGCTACGGCGCTTCATTTGCACTCACCATTGTGTGACTGACTCACGCACCAGTCTTCTTGTAGTGCTAACCTCAGCATATGTTGCTAAAGGCATATGGCTAAAAGTTTCCAGGTGCATTACGTACATCGATCTACATATTTTGTATTCTGCGTGCAGTTGCATGCAGCTGCGTGCACTGGACCGTAACCCTGTCCTGTGACGGTTCAATATGAATGAACAGTTATTAATTATTTGTTACCTCTTAAATGCATCTTTGATAATATGACAGAGGCTACAGTATAACAGCAGTTATAATTATTCTTCATCATCACAGTAAAACCACAACGTATCTACAACTTACAATACACTGGTGGAAACCCTGCACCTACGACCACAAACAGCTATAGCTTTCACAAAGGAAAGCTCCATCACAACTAGCAGTTAGCAATTAATTAGTGGCAGGCTATCTAAAGCAAAATCAACCAACACTAACATCCCTAGTTCTTCGATCAAAGTAATCAGTCAAGTCTGCAGTTATAAAAGCCAATAAGTTGTTTGTTCTACTTGTTCTGCAGCCCCTTGGTGAGGGTCTACTTTTTCACCAAAAAAACATTTGTTCTGAGAAATGTCTTCCTACCGATCTATAAACATGAAAAAATGATTTAGTAACAAGAATAAATCCATTCATAACAACTTTTATAAAGTAAAAAGTGGAACCAAGTATTTACAATTGATAAACTTGTAGACACAGCTAACAAAAGCTTGTAGTACAGTCGCTATGCACTACTCTTCATTATTCTTCTATGACGTTGTCTGAAACCATTCTGGATATAAAGCTAAAAGGAGTCACAACAGTGTTTTGCGAAGTGTGTACATTTTTCTAGGATTATATACAAATGTGGAGCAATCTCAGACTTCACAAACATGCATAGCAACTATGTGCAGACTAATGGACTGACTCTGAGTGGACCAGACAATGCAAATGCTTTCACTGCAGCCTCTACCAAGAGTGAATTACATCTGACAGATAAATACCAAAATGGCACAATTATCTGGGGCCCTTTTGCTTCGTTTTGGGGGGATTTGGCATCAATAAAACAACTAAGGGTCATTACATCAATTGTGTCTCAGCAGTTTAATTCTAACAAGACCGTCTGATACTGAGCTCAGTTTAATTTCATTGAGTAGCTTGTACAAGCACAGCTACTCGCTGTCACTGTGAAAGCATTTCAAACTCCAGGCAAAGCTGAACCATCCTCAGGGCTGTAAATGCTTCCTCCTCTGCTCAGAGTCCTGCCCGTCTGAGTCTAATCAGCAACAAGAATCAGCGCAGGGAGATGTTTCCCTGAGATGAAAGCACAGCAAACATGGCCGCACGTTTATCTAAATTACAAAAAAGCTTCCTTTCAGCCCTTTGAAACAATAGAAAAAAATGAAAATGTCATTGCATTTCCATTTTTTACGGCTCACTTCCCATTTCAATTCCAGGGCTCCTGTAGGGGATTTCATGAATGGCTGAGTATGGACTGCTGCTCCGGATGCCATTTCTCCCCACTTTGGTCAAATATGCAGCAGAGAAGGCAGAAGAGGGGGGTAAGAAAGCTCATCTGGAAGTTGGGACTGTACCACAGCAGGATCCCAGGGCTCCAATACTGAGTATGGTAACATTAAACAGCAGGGACCGGGGCCCGCGTGCTTGTATGGAATACTGTTAGGTTCTGCTGTAGGTCAGGGGGCCCCGAGGCTTTTAGCATGGTCCTCTCTTACATTATACAGCCGGGGTCAGGTTTAGATTAAAGTCATGAATGAGAAAAGGAGACAGTCATTTAGAGTTACTCATTTATTTAGCCTCTATTCTGCAGAGACAAAGCCCAGGCGGGGTGCTGCACAGGGGCCGTCACCGGGCCCCATAGTCAGTGGTACTGCCCCGGTTTTGACCCTGACAACGGTCCCCTCTGGGCTGCTTAACCCGTAACTCGCCTGGTTACTACCAAGTGTGTGACCTCAGCATGTGTAGATCTCTCACAAGACCCTGCACCACGCTGAGCCTTGGCTGCAGCTGAAATATTCCTGTGTACCCCCTTATTGTCTGCCCCAGCGTGGGCTGGGAGGGGGGCAGAGGGGGTGTAGCGGAGGACACTTGGATGGGGGAGCATGGCAACCAAGAAACCAGACTTGGGAACTGGGAACTGTTTGGGGGCCAAAAGAAAAAGGACAGAACAACCTGCAGCCTGCGAGTAGGGACAGAAAGCTGTTATCAGACTCACATATCTGTCTGTTAGTTTAACAGGAACTGCATCAGCCTTTGATGTCACCACCACATTTGCATTTGTATCACCTGTTCAACTCCTCTGAAGCCCAACAGACCAGTTTCTTGTCCCTGAGCAAATGTTGATACAATTTTCTTTTTTGTTTTCCTTTTTTTTTTACTCATGCCAAAACTGTAGCTAGCTAATACCAGAGAACAGCAAGAGTATCCCTGTCCAAATTAAACAAAGTGACACACACACTCATTCGATCACTATGTGCTTAAGTGCCAAGGGAGAGGTACTGAGTCACCCAGGGAGGTGCCCTGACACACTCAGGAGGGAGTTTGGGAAGAAATGTCACTTTAGTATTTAAAGTAAAAGGATCTGAGCTCATATGAACAGACTTTTTTGAGGGAAACTTGTAATAATTAAAACCAGCAAGCAACTTTTTCGTCAACCAGCACAACAAAACAGACTTTATCAGCACTTTTTGGGCAAACAGCGTGTCTATAATAAACCACATAAACTCCGGCTCGACAGCGAGTCTCACAGGATGAGTCTTCATTTGGCACAAAAACAATTCTGTCAATTCCAATCGATGGCAGCAGACTGAAAGCAACTCAGAGTTATTTCAACGCAGCGGCGCAACTCAGCCGAATGCATTTATGTCGTCGCGTACCAATCCTCATATATTTCATTTTCGACCTGAACGTGCAGCGAACACCGAACATAAATACGTAATAGCGCGTAATGGCGCGTAATAGCGGAAAGCCTGCGTGCAAATAACTTGTGCCCATGTCAGGTATGATTAATGCTGCTCGGTGTGCACGGTTGATCACAGGGATGGTTCCGTGATGGAGGATTATTAAACTGTAATCATCACAACAATCCATCAATGGAAACAACACGGCTTGTCAAGCGTGTGTGTGTGTCTGAGAAGAGTTCATAATGATGGCAACCCCAAGTAAATACCATATTTACAATAACAGACGTTATTGAAAATGTATGTAATAACAGGTTAGTTTTTAAATTGTGAATAAACAGGTATGCAGTGATGTTTTGTTGAGCGTCTCTAAGCGGGTTAGTTGTGATGCCTCAAACGGGGCTCAGAGTATACACACTCTGCATCCAGTCACTCAACAATTAAACGACTTTCAACCGGTTACAGTGCAGCTTCGTCAAGGGTGAAGCCCGCCGCCTCATGCGGGCGGAGGGAGCCCCCGTGCCGTTGCGTTCCTGCTGGAGAGCGGGGTACTTACTTGGGGTTGGTCCGGTTCCAGTAGACGGCGTAACGGTCGGACACCACCTTGGAAGCCGGGTCCTGGCCGTACACACACATCACAATGATGAGGACGAGGAAGAGGATCATTTCCACCTGCGGCATATTTGCTCTGGAACTCCGGTGAAGCCAAGTTGATAACAGTCCGCGTCCTCTGGTTCAGGTTTAAAGATTCTGATGGAAGTGGTGGTGAAATATTATGATCAGTCCACTTTTTATTCCCGCACAGATGTCGCTCCCTCCTCGACGGGCGCTTAAAATCTTTCTCTTCTTTTGAAAACAGCAGTCTGCGTTTTGACAGTCAGATCAGTGACTTTGCACCAAGCGCTCACTCTTCACTCGCTTGAATGAAAGACAGTTCTACTTCAAGCTGTGAACAGCCGCTGTAAATCCACAGTATTTCTGCCTGAACAATCTTCCTCCGGCTCAACTCCGCGCAGCGCAGCGAACAGTTTTCTTCAACTCAGCCTTCAATTTGCCAGAGAGGAGGAATACGCGGTGGGGGAATATAAACCCCAGAGTGAATGTTCCGAAGATAAAGAGAGCAGAAAGACAGTCCTTGTGCCGTTACTCTCTCCAGCTCAGGATCTCCTCTCCTCCTGTTCGGTGCGAATCAACCGAGAAACAGCAGAGTCAAACCCGCAGCTTCAGCTCCGGTTGAACCCGCAGCTGCCGGAGCGCTTCTGCTCTGCCGAACAACTATACGCACGCAGTCAATCAAACCCCTCTAAACGCACACAATCTCCGGGTTAAATGTCCCCTGACGAGCGGCTCCGCAACATCACCGAGGGCGCACGAGAAGCGGTGTCATCAATGTGGAGGAAGCCAACCAAGTCTGCAGCGCTGTGGCTCCTGCGGCCATGCTCTCCCGGACCAACCCCCCACCTCCAACCCCTCAAGCCCCCCTCGATCTCTCCCTCCCTCCCTCCCTCCCTCCTACTGTGCCAGCCCGGGCACACTGCAAAAAATGTTCGCCTTGGCAGTTGATGCGTTCCCTCTCAGAGACTGCTCAATGAAGTACTATGTAAATGCATTAATCAGCTTTGTCTCCACTTTGCGATGCTTCACAGGTTGCAGAAAATCCAGGCAAACCAGAGCAGTGCACTCGGAAAGAGGGAATGGAATCTTACCGGCTTGTGTAGAATGGACACACCACACGTGTTCACCGCACCGAGAGGAGAGGATGCGTAATCGGGCTGACTCCATCCATATGAGACAGTGAGCGCAGCTGCAGACACTTCTTGCAGTGTACAGTTTCACGGTTGCGCACGGTCTCATTGGCTTGGGTTCTGAATGACGGGCGTTTTATAAAAACTGCATCCCTCCTCCTGGGGGTATCTGTGCTTCCCAGGCCGGTAGATCATTTCATAAACACGATGCACAGCAAGCTTCCTTCACCGGATACCCTTTTATTTTCACTTTTATGAAAAACGGGTCAAAAGTTTTTTAATTCAAACGTGCCAGAACCACAGTTCAACTGTTGTAATGCAAACTAACCAGTGGTAAAAGTAAGTACATTTATTACTGTATTATTTAAAAATAAAAAAATGCAGGTACTTTTACTTTATTTCAGCATTTCTATTTTCTGTTACTTTATACTTTTACTCCAGAGCCTAAATCTGAGGGGAATATGATAGTTTTTACTTCACTATTTGACAGCTTCAGATTAACACTGCAAAATATAATCAGTAAATAAATTATGATATTATTATATCAATAAGTCTGTCTGTATTCAGAGGAGTGCATGTACAGTCATTTATATAATATATATATATATATATATATATATATATATATATATATATATATATATATATATATATATATATATATATATATATATATATTTAAATGTTAAAACGGGCTGTCCATTTATGTGATAGTAAATATTATTCAGAAATGGACCATTCTGCATTTTACTTTTGGTACTTTAAATATATTTTGATGCCGATAGTTTTGTACTTTTACTTAAGTAACATTTTCAGTGCAGGATTTTAACTTGTACCAGGGTATTTCACACTGTGGTATTTCCACTTTTACTTAAGCAAAATATCTGAGTACTTCTTCTAACACTGAAATGCTCTAAAACTCATTTTATAAATTCACTAACATTAATTAGTTTGTCAATAAATGCAGTATTCTTTTGTCCTGCCACAAAAAAATAGTTTCCAACTGGTTTCCAGACGGGCCTTTAACTGGCAATATTTCCTTCAAACCATTAATACAGAGTTTCACTTGTTTGGGGAAAAAGACAAAGTTTCCATTCTGCATCACATGACCAGAGGATAGCCACACTTTCCATTGTCAGCACAAAAGCAACACTGCTTTCACTTCTTCTAGTTTTTCATAATTGTAAGTATTTTTATTGGCCTTACATTTGTCTCAGGCATTTCAAGCTGTGCCTCCCTCAGGTTTCATGGTTGTAGATCTACAGTGAGCCGTGCAGTGGTTTGGGTTCATGACTCAGTGCGCCACGTAGTGGTGGCCATGGGAAAATCAACTGAGGATCCACAGGGTGACTCTGTGAGAACCAGATACACTGTGCATCAAAGAACAGAACATCGTAGCTATTTCTCTGTTTGGATGGGATTTTAAAAAGTATTTAGACAGCATAAACATCGCCAGGCGGAGTTTGGAGATTGTCCATTAGTGAGTCCGTGCAGATAGAGACAGACTTGAGAACTAATCCTCCTCATAACAGCAGTACCAGTGAGGGAGCTCGTCTGATGGCTGCTGGGCTCAACAGGAGGGTCGTAAACTTTCCAGAGACACTGAACAGTCGCCGTCGCTGCTCAGACTGTGGCTCCTGTTCACAAACAGCCTGATTTATTTCACCTGAACAGGCTTGGTGAACTCCATCTCGCCTGGTTCACAGTTCCTCTCCATCTGTTAAGTCCCTGACGCCAAAGTGTATACACTTATTTCCAAACTATTCTCAGAGCAACAAATGTAATAGCTTCTTAAATAGATGGGTACATACTTTTTCAAGTCACAAGGTTTTTTACTTTACTAGGCTCTGGGGTCATTGCCTGCAAAATGAAGTGAAATAGAAAGGGCACTGGGTAGATATATGAAATGCTTTATATATCATATCAAACGCTTTATTCCCTGAGTGGCACAGGCTAAGTGGTTCACACTGCTGCCTCAGGACAAATATGTGATGATTGTGGCCACAGAGCATATGAAGTGTATAATATAAATAGAATATTAAAACAAAAACCAACGAGACTACTAAGATTCTCAGCTTTTTATTTTTTAAAAACTAAAGTGCTCCGTCAGTTGGAGTACTCAGATGGTGGCATAACAGCCTCCATATGATGGTTTAAATAGCTTCAGACTGACTGTGCCCCCTTTGTATTTTTAATAAACTGATTTCATGGTGTGTGTTTGGAGAACACAGGATGAAGATGTCTCTTACTTGGAGCACACAGCCATGGGTCAGTTTAATATTAGCTTTAATATTTAATTTCAGTCTAACTACTTTCTCTCTGCTGCTGCTGCCCTCTTATCAGTGTCAGTGTGCTTGTGAATTTGTGTCATGTTTGTCCAGTTACTGTATTTGCATGTGCTGTCCATTGTGGCTGTTTCTTGTGTAGCTCTCTCAGTAACGTGTGTTTCTTGCTTTGTCTTTTGCCTGCACGCTTCTATTAATATTTACTAAATGTGCAATAAGATATGGCTATATTCTCAGTTATACATCCATCGTCCTCACATCATCAACGTCATTATTTTCTAATGTAACATATCACTTTTTTTAATGGTTTACCACAAGTTGCTGCCTGCACCCTTTTCCAATAATGTTGTTTTATCTTTACCTTTCCTTGTGTAGTTCTTACTCGTAGGCAGTCTTTTGTAACATCTGGTCAGGGGCTACAGATGGAAACTAGCCTTTTGGATAACTTCTGGCATATTTACAGCAATGTTCATTAATATTCACTGTTTCTGTTAAATAAATTAAGTTTAGACAACAAAACAACTTGGTTAAGATAAGAAAAAAGCTTGGTACTTCCGGGACACAGCGTCCCTCCCCCCTGGTTAAAGTCCTGTGTTTTGGAACCAATGTACTACCCTGACCTCCTCCCTACGCAGAGATTGCCACTCTTATACTACATCACCCGATTTCTACAGTAATAAATATGTGGGTTACATATTAATTACAGTGCATTCCTTTTCATAGATATATGTACGAATAGTGAAAGAGGACAGCCTGAGCCAGACCATACTCTAACGCTGACACAGTACTGTGGAGATAGGTCTGACTATAAAAGACTAGACAGATTGTAACGCTGGTTAATCCTGAGGTTAAGCTTAGCCTAAAAACTAACCTGACCTGGACAAGGCAAGTCTGGAGGGATGATTTCTCAAGGTAACACAGGTCCAATATATTTAAACCCTCCTTATGAAACAGAGGGTCCTGGAAATAAGTCTGGATTAAGCTTGGTTTCACTGAAATCCCCTCTCTGAACATGTCCATACCTGCACCGATGTAAAACAACATGTAAACCGCAGTGACGTGCACCTGCTGTACGCTGTGAATCATCAAACAACCGGTGAGCGAGCTCAACCCAAACTCGCCTGCAGCATGATCATCTTCCTGTGGGCTTTGTTTACAGTAAATCCACCTGACAGCATGTTTGTTTGGGTGCCGTGGTGAGGTCGTGTATGTGGTTGCATGAATGCACGTGTGTGTCCCGTAAATGTATGAATGTGAATACACAAACATGCAGGTCTGAGAGTTTTGTGTGTGAGCTTCAGTGCACTTTTATGCAAAGTGCGTGTGCGTCAGGCTGATCATCCACCTCACCCAGGCAGACTAATCCATGAGCTATAATCACCTCATCTTCCCGGCTAAAGTGCCTGTCCTAGTTCATTTACGGCTGATATACGTCTGTGTTCCCCAAGACAATGGAGTCATTATAAATTAGGGTCAGTGGGGCTGCCAGCACAGCGGTGCATCCTAATGTTTTTCATGGTCTTATGAGTCAACACAGAGGAATGAGATCTCTATATGAAGTATATATATCACACACTGTTTTATCACAGGACACTGAATCACAGATGTTCTCAACAGTGAGCAGAGTGAGGGCAGCAACGAGGGCTGCAGATTGTTCCTATTTTCCCCCTGTTGTTTATGAATGCAGTGTGTAATAAACCAGTCCCATCAGAGTGCCACTGAGTGTTTCTGTTGTGACACAGGCATTACAGCCCCTTAGTTCTCTTCCATTAGCAGCTGGTAAACACACTGTAATCATGTTCGGCAAAGAAATATCCATTTCAATATTTCTGTCTTGTACTGACAAGTAAATAAATTGTTTATTTTTTTCTTATCACAAGTGAAACACCTGCTGTAATCATTTGAGTTGTATATATTTTTTGATTCATTTAAGTTTTGTGAAAATTGCACCATAGGTCTTTCTGTCAGTAAGGAGGATGATTAGAGACGTGGCGAAAAAATGAATGAAAAATGCAGTAAATCAAAGGATATATATAGTAATATCGGCATCTGTGCATGCTCCATGGGTTATAACTGCACCACCAAACTCCACGGCAGTGGCTTTTGACCTGGAAATAGAATAAATCAGGAAGCAATGACACCGAAACAACACAAAGAAAAAAAACAATAACAACACGAACATTACCTTTAAACCGACTGAGGACTTCACCATGGTAAGATACAACACTACCAAGAAGACCTGTTTCGGTCATAATTATGTCCAAAAGTCAGCCATTTCCCCCTGCTTTCCAAGCTGTTGAGATTTTGACAAAGGTGAACCGGAAGAAAAAGCTGTATTCCGACTAGCTGTATCTAGACGGAGCACCACCTACTGTACCGGAGGAAGCGTTACTCTGTCATTTTCCCATTCTCCCCACTCATGTAAACAGGGTGCACTTCAATAATCTGATTATTCCCTGAACCAGGGAAAGACCAGTTTACTGCTGTGGATGTAAACGCACACACTGTGGACGACAGATGCTGTCTCGATTAGAAACATTGTTTTTTTCCTGTGGACTTTATCCACAAACTTCTACTGGATGATCACCACTTGTTTTTTTAGGTCTTAAAGTTGTAAAGTGAGTGAACAAATCAATGTGTTGATTAATTTTCACTTCCTGTCATTGTAAAAAAAAAAAACCTCAATGAAAACACATTTTAGTGTACAGCCAGACACTAATTATTGATCTATAATTACAGTTATAAAGGTCACATTAGTGACTGCTGGTAAATGATGTGGTTAACTGTCAAGGAGTAAGGCCATTTCTGGGGGATCAGCTGCTATTTCAATTTTCCATTTAAAGCAAAATCTTGCAATGCTTCATCTTTCCTCCCCAAAACCTACAGTAGGTTCTAGTAACCTGTCCACACTGCAGATTAATGCCTGGCAGTGGTTATGGTCACTTAACATTCTTTTCAAAAGGTTTTTATGGGGGACAAAATGTGCTCCACTCTTATTGGAGCACATTTTGCATTAGATACAGATTGATGAGTCATGTACTTCCCTTTCTATCTATCTCTTTTACTCTCACTGTCCATTTGACTCCATTTTGCTTTCTTACCTCTTTTCTCTTTCACCCGTTTTCCTCCTGCTTGTAATGCTATCACCATCTCCTCATGGAAAAGTAAATGTTTATCTCTCCCCCAAGGGAGCAGTTTATTCCTCTGTCTCTCCTTCTTCATCGCTCTGTCTAAAACTCCAGTGTGAACTTTCCCTGCTGGCCTCACATGCACCCCCTTACAGGGCTTGGATGTTGAGGTTAGAAGAACTTCGCTTAGAAAAGATTTGGCCGTGGTGAAAAATATACAAATTAAGGTGAAATAGGGGTTGAGGGAGGAGGGGTGTGAGGAAGATGCATGATGACAGACTGACTCAGAGCCAGAAAGATATGGGAGGTCTGAGTTATTTCTGTTCAATCTGCACTTGTAGGTCTGTGTGTGGCACCTGGTTGAACTCTTTTTGTATACATGACCTCTGCAAACACAAATACACAAACTCACACTTGCACACAAAAGCCTGTGAGTGTGTGTAAGCTCACACAAAGACACACACAGCCACACATCCACACACACGCTCACACAAACACCTCATGTGTTTTTATGGTGGAAAAACTTCTCTCCATCAGTGTTTTCATAGTGATGTTTCCCTGCATGTAGGTAAGTAATGTCTGTGACCCGTAGAGCCTGCCCTGCTTAAAGTCATTCAAACAGAGGGCTGCTGACACTGGAATGCTAGCTATGTTGATGGGGGGAGGTGCCTACCCAATTTGTACATTTATACAGTGACGTGTACATAGGGTTGTTGTGGTGGGGTGGAGTGTGCCCTTTTATGTGTATGCATTTGTCTTAATGGGACAGTTTCATGCTTGACACTGGGTGTCCACAATTGTCACTTCACAAGTGCCCCCAAGTACCTTTGTACTTATGTTCTTCAACCCCTTCAAGACATAAGGAATCAATAATGGTCCTCCACCTGTAACGGTCATTAGCAGCTTGTGTGCTTTGTCCCAACAGAGACCCATCTCCAGCAGCTCAACCTACTGTTCTTCTCGCTGGCTAACGTGACCCAAAGTGCCACTCTGGGTGAATGAATGCTCCTGTGGTCAACCACACAATTAGCCCCTGTAGCACCCAAAAGAGTTCAAAAGTTTCCCCTCTAGTCAGCCCAAGTCTTGTGGTCAACTAAAATATCCCCAAGTCCCCTCTGGCCAGCCCATGTGGCTCTTTTAGTCAACTGGAACACCCCTCTGACTGACCAACATGTTTCCCAAATGCCCCTCTGGTAAACCCAAGTGCTCTCTAGTCAGCCCTGGTTGACCAGTGCCCATCAGCGTTCCTGTGGTCAGGCCAAGAGATGTTTTAGAAAGCCCAATTGTCCCTGTGGTTATCTCAAATGCCCAAATGCCTGAATAAAAACCCAAACTTCCACAAGGACAAAGAGGTGCCCCTCTTTTTCATTCTGCCCTCAGCCTAATTATGTTTGTATCTCGATCTTATAATCGGTACATGGCACAAATTCATTCAGTTCATGTGGAGGTGACCATTGCAGACCCAGGATCCGATCAGTCCAGACTCAACCAAGAGCTAAGAGTCACAGCTGTGGGCGACTAAATGAGAGGGCATTATCTGAATCAAAGCCAGACCTGCCTTAGGAAGTCACACACTGTGGGGCTGAAGGTCCAGCACTCATCTGCTCATTGATCGGCCTATATTGTCTTTTCGATCAATTCACTCACTCCCATTCTCATCACACAATTTGGTCAGCCTGAAAAGAGCTTATTCTTAAAACTGTAGGAGTCGAGATTTGATTTTGTGAGAAGTTAGACAGAATGAAAGTGCTAAAGAAATGTACATATACTGAGCATTTTGTAGCCAATGCCCAGTATTAGCACCCCCTTGGGAAACATCATGTACAGTGTGTGGGACCTGTAAACAAATCCAAAAGCTTGGCAAGAGATTACCCTATGGAGTAGCTCTTTGAGTTACTCTTTATCAGAGTGATTAATTATACACACAGTACTTACACTTTCCTTGAATGAAAAGGTCTGGAAATTAGCTTCGCCAGCTTTTATCATTGGCCTTTGATCCGAGACATTTTAAGCTGAAGTGGGGATCATAAGAGGAAATCAGGAGCTGCAGATCAGAAATGGCAAAACAAAATCATTCAGAGCATGGTAAAATTGATCTGACACCAATGATCGAAGGACTCATCAGCTCATGTGTCTCTCCGGCGGATAAATGAGGCAGGGGGGTCACGCGTTGGTGGGTTATGATCTCGACCTGACAGGGTCATGGAAGGGAGGGGGGACGGGGCAGGAGGGAATACATTGTCTAGCTCTGCTTCCGTCAGATATCTGATCCCCCTCTGGGAAAATCTGTGTGAAAATGAAACAGACACTTTTCAATAAAGCTGGCCTTTTGAAAATAAATGACTTGGGCTGCAGTCAGCCAGAGGAAGAGCCCCCAAAAACTAAACAGTTAATCATTTGAAGAGCAATGTCAGGGTCGAGCATGCAAAGACACTCAGTTACACAAATAAACTACTGCGATACGGAGAGTTGATGTAAGTATGTGATACTTTTTATATAAGTGACTTGAGATTCAAACATAAAGAGAGCAACAATTGGAAAACAAACTGATCTTCCCTACAAGACTTATGATTATTTTCATTATCAGTTCAGCTAATGAGTATTAGTTTTGTTTAAAAGGTAGCAGACAATTATGATAAAGTGCCCATAGCAATTTCCTAAAGCCAAGTTTAAATGATCATTGAGCTTGTTTTGTTTGACTGACCAAGATATATTTGATTTACTATCATAAAGACTAAGACGAATAGCACATATACAAATAATAATAATATAATAATATAATCAGCAAAAATTCACATTTGAGAAGCTGGAACCTGCTTTAAAATTACAGCAATTTAAATCAATACAATTGTTGCTAGTGACAAATTAATTAATCAACTAACTGTTACAGGATGTACAAAAAGTAATATAAATGTATAGTTTGTTAATTTATTAATAATAAATTAGGGCGCAAGAGTGTTTGTGTTGTTTTTGTTTGGTGTTTAATTTGATGTGTCTTTAGAAAAAAAAGGGGCTATACAGCAACTCTGCATGCTGAGTATGAGCATTTTCCCTAAAGATACCTAGTGAAAACCTTTGCTATAAAATAAAATGCAGACAAAAATCCAATTTTCTTATAAATGACTCAAGTATCATAGTTTGGCATGTGATACTTCGGGGACAGCCCCTCAAGTAAACCACATTCCAAAACAAACTTGAAAATGTATCTGAACCCATAATTTAGGCTTAAGTGGTTAAGACCAAGTTCCAAATGTTTTGTATGTGTATGTTGTTTAATGCATTTTATGAAAAGCTCACCAAGCACCCAAACCTTGCAAACTCTTTTTTTCCTGGCAAAAAATCCCCACATTTGAAACACTACATGGACTGTTTTCCATTTGGGCCTATTAGTGAAGAGAACTCTTAATACTACAGTATACAACATTGTAGAAGCAACAGTGTGTTTTAAATTCATGGCATCAGTTTGGGGAAGACCCTTTGCTCTTTTAACATAACAAACATACATTGAACAAGATACATTTTCCAAGTTTAGAGTGCAACTTGACTGTCTTGCTCAGGGTCCTGACTTTAACACTATGCAACACCTTTGGGATGAAGAGGCCCCCCCTGTTAGCAGCAAATGGTTTTGGAATGACATGTTCAACAATTGCATAAGGGTATATAGTTCACATGTCCACATACATTTTGCCATGTTGTGTAAAACACGGCCCTCCCGCAGTAATGACTGTTGTTCCTACAAAGAGAACACAATCTGATAACGGAGCTTCAGAATGGCAGCACAATCTACATGAGGATGTCAGGAGCCCGGTGTCACACATCACTAAACCTCACATCAAATAGAAGCTGACGTATTAGGATCCAGTTTATCCTGAACGTCAGCTGGCAGTATCAGGTGCACAAACACTGCATGTTGCCTCTAGAGACAGTACATCTTGTTTATGTAGCATATTCATATCTAATGTATAGCTGTAGATCATTCATATATAAATCAATGTAAGAATGTTGAAATTGGTATTGTTTCTGTGGTGCTAAATAGATCATTGCACTGCCTCTGAGTGTTGAATGATAGTAAATGAAGAATATGCAGCTTGTTTCGTTCACACAGGACTTTATTAAAATGACACTGTTTAGAGCTGATGAATGTGAATTGAAACAGGATTCAATCAAATCGAAGGAGCACCAAATATGAGTTGTCAGCTCTACCCTTCCTTATTTGTGTATCTGTGGCTTCCAAAGTTTGGCGCAGGGCCAATCATTCCTGCACAGCATCTTTCCAGCAACCAAATCATCACAGAACTGTCACACAGCCAACAGGAACCAGCTGCCAGACGTAGCACCGATGGCATTTCAGCGGTTGGTGCGACATGTGGTAACACTGGTATGTGGGCGACACAGACGATGTCACACTGAAGATCACCTGAAAGCAGTCATCAACATTTACTGACATTTCTCTGCTCTGGTGAAAAATAAATGGATGTCTCATTGATGGTTTGTTGAGATGTAGCCTGCGCCCAGACGTCATACAACAACACAACATCATCTGTGCAGTTTCACAAATGTGAAGAGCTACATAAAAATATGAAACATACATCTCCTGGATTAAACGTTCACATTTCATTTTCATTTTTTGCTTTTTCCATTGGAAGTTGCCTCATTTAGGGGCAAAACTTTTGATGTAACGGCATACTGAAACATCCTCTCACTGAGCTGAATCTAAAATATCATTGCTCCACGTTGGGCACGCAGGCAACTCTCTGCTTCTCCTAATTAGCAGACGACATGCAGAGAAGTGTAGGGCTGAGGTGACTCTGCGTTGCCTGTGGCTACTAATGATGGATCACAGGAGCCTGTGCCAGCCCAGCAGAGCAGCACGGCCAGGACTCAGTGGAGAGAGAGCCATAAAATATATGCATGTGCGCCATCTTGTAGTGTATGTTATCATCTTGGACTTCTGAAAGAGAGTTTTCAAAAAAATCATTAAATACAAGAACAATACAGCAATATAAGCTGAAACAATCCGACCATGCTCTTACAGAAATGTCAGTGCCTTGCCAATCTTTTAGAGGCTGTGAATGTTCACGTCATTAGTCAGGAGTCAGAGTGAAGGCTGATGTCAAGTTGCTAGTTATATCTATGTGCCATTGGAGTATAAGCTTTATACCTGATTTGATTTCAAAACTTCCATTTCTAAACTCTAAGTGTTGATCTTGCGGGCTAGGCTTAGAAACTTTTGAGCAGGCACATTATGTTCTATTGTAATGCAATGTTACTAATTGCCCAAATCAGTGCCCTAGCACTAATAACACTCATTTTCAATTACTTCCAATGGGGGCTGAAACCAAACCCAAGTATTATTAGACTTTTATTCGTGTAGCCTTTAAGTGCCTGTAATTACCCGCTCCATAATGTAGCTGCCAAGCAGAAAAGTTCTCTGACACATAAATGGCAAAATCCGGCACTGACAGACTTAAATGCCAGTCAATACTGGCATTCACCTGGGACCCCCCACCAGCCAAGGGCCTCCAAAAGAGCCCTGGAAAGAAAATAATGATGTATTCTTACGTTTTGAATTGAAGGTTATACCTCCAAGTATTTAATTAACAAATGCAGAGTGAAGACAAAAGCAGACAGTTCCAGCTAACAGTTCAGTCGTGAACTAATTATATATTTTATTTAAACACACTGGTATCGGATTGGTACACAAGCTTGTGTATCAGAATCAGTATCAGGAAGGAAAAAATGGAATCAGAACATCTTTAGTTGTTGACGAAATAATGACAAGTGTTTCAAACTCACTAGTATGAGAAGTCAATGTCGGCCTGTCATTAAATATACTGAATTTTATGACTTACCAATCGACGTATTAAGCAATTAAATCCAGCAATCCTCAATTTAATCCTCAAAAGCAGGAGTTTGTGCAGAAGTTGGAACACTACAATGGTACAAAAATGGCAGCTGCTCTGACCATTCTGCTGTTGATCTGAATGGGAATGTCCTTTCTACTTCTATTTCTGTGGTGTTATCTATCTTATTTCCCAAAATGTCAAAAACATCTGATCGAACTCTTCAACAGGACAATATCTTTTAATATCCATGCAGCTTGTGTGAGAACTGATTACACTCTTTTTTTCCTTTATACTTTTCAATTGCATTTTTCCATCAGAGCCGCCGCTTCCTTTCAAGCACCAGGTGGCGGATATCATGCAAGCATTGTGATTCTTTCATTCATTGTTATGTATTTCTTTTCCTGAAGTTTATAGCACTTTGAAAAGCACAATAAAGTCTTTATTTTCATGCGGCAAATCACAGGAGTTTTTTTTCCAGCTTTTGCTCAAGGACACTTGTGCAACAGTGAGTGACACATTGATTGCTGTAAAGATGAAATGTGTGATTTCCAAGTCACAGATGCCCTCAGTAGCTATCAGATCACCCTGCTGTCACAAACGGACACCTTGGTCTCTTTCATTGCCTTTATTTCCCTGCACCAAGGCTCATCCCTCGCCAGTCTCCTTGAAGAGAGATTTAGCCTCTAAAGGTGATGTATTTGTTTAGTTAATCTCCTTTACAATCCTGAAAGCCCTCGCTGTTGAATTGTCAGCTAGGTTTATTAGGCAAATCTGTCAGAGGCTGCCTGGAGTGGAAGTAGGGGTCAGGAGAGGTCTCTTGTCTTAATTCTTTGCTTTTGCTTTGCTTTCATGTTTAAACGGAATGATTACAGTCAAGACTAAAAGGCATCTTCACCACCTTTGGACTCAAGAAAGAAAATCATCGATCTGAAAATAACACATTTTCCCATTCCCACAAAAACTGACACTTTGACATTGACATTTACCTGATAGCAGGAACATAGAAAGTAAGTAAATTCCTCCCAGGCCCTGGTTTGTGTCACACAATGGATGCGCCTGACGTGATTCATAGAAAGGTTGAATGGGAGCTGGCGGTGATAGCTCGAGGTAATCAGTGTTCCACAGCATTGAGGTGCCTGGTTATTGTAACCTTGTCACAAAAAACAAAAGATTCCCATAATGGACTGAAGCTGGGTCATAAGACAACACAGCTCAGTCCATCCCATCAACAATGGAAAGTTCCTTGTGTTCAAATATTGGAGCAGCAGCATTTTCAAATCTTTGTACTTCCAGAAAGCTCGTTCCCATGGAGTGATGAGAGAGGTGAAGACATGAGCCAAATGTAATGATGATTACTAAGCTAATAGAATTAGTCTCTATTGTCTCCTCGTGGAAACAAATAACCAAATGAGTGTTATTTTTTATTTTTTCTCTTGTTGCAATTCCCTTAAGCCATATCTACTGTACATGTCTAGAGTTTTGTAAATTATATAGATTAAAAAAAGCAACTTTTTTAAATAAATGGGAAAAAAATATCTTTCAAAAGTTTGTTTGAGCAACTTACTACTACTACTGTACTGTATTTTATATCGCCATTTTTTTCACTGACAGTTTTCTTTATTTGATGTCCAATTTTATTTCATATTGTCACTTTTCAAAATGACATGTTCAGTTCTATGTTGCAGTGTAGTATTGGAAATGTATATTTTTTTCAAATATTTTCCCAGATATTTAAAATGTCGATCGCAAAACCCTCAAAAAAGTACATTTACAATGATACCAACTTTGAATGTTTAAATATAACCATGGTGGAACTGAAACACTCCTCATGCCCACGTTTTAATAGCTATTATTCTGGGTATTTTGTATTTTTGCAACTGTTCAGGATAGTCACGAAACCTCACAGGTGTGTGGCTCAAAATTAGGCTGCGTTCAAACATGGGCATGGTCCGAGAAAAGATTCTGGTAGGGGGGTAGGAAGTAGGGAAGGAGCCATTTACGACCATGACCCAATTTTCCATCATACAACATCACATGGTGTGATCACAAGATGGACTCTAGTTTTATAGTTTGCCAAAGTTTCCAGTGGACAAAATGTTAGCTCAGCCAGTAAGAGGATGTGTTTGTCTTTGACTCTTGCACAACTGTTTGTTCAACGTAAATAAATAAAACAATGTATCCTTATGCATTACAGTAGCACAGAGTCGTGTTGTTATGTGTAAGATTTGTCACCAACCATAACCAAGTTAACTTATTAAAAATCAACCCTAAAGGTATCTGCAGAAAGTTAATTTAATCTTTATTGTACATGTTTATGGATCGTTTTGGAAGGCAAGTCAGTTGACTTAAGGAACTTTTCAGGAATGAAAAAAAAAGAAAAAAAAAAGAAAGAAAAAAAAAATATATATATATATATTTATACTGTATATCACAGTGAGACAAATAATAGTTTAAAATGGGTTTTATGGGCTTGTTGTGTTTATCCAGTACTTTAAATTTAAGAAAAATGCAAAAATACCCAGACTGGAGTTCTCATCATTTGATCTCTGAGAATAATCGTGTGATTTTCTGCCAACATTAAGGCCAGTTATGAGCAATAGTTTGTCCTTGAGATCTATTATTGCAGTGCCACAATAAACCCTGCTGCGCTAGCAGAGCCATTAGCTTGGTATTGCCTCTGCCTTTCATTGCCACTTTATGAATATGGTTTGTATTTCATCTGCCAATTTGGTCAATGAATAAAATTACAATATCAAGTTTGTTTGTTTCCCAGTGATGAAACTCGACTGTTGTGATCTCCATCAGGGTGCAGTATTGCATGATTTATTCTCTAACATTATGGCTTCATCACAGTGTGAGTATGGATGTGGTCATGAATACATACATTTATGTTTTCCTTATGATAATGAGACCATTACATGGTCCCATGTTTAAGCATCTTTCTGTTATTAAAGTTAATGATGACAATGAAATTATTCTTCACTTGCCCCCATCCACTGGCAGGTCAACATGCTGTCAGCGGCAGTTCTTCACCCAGTGGGCACCATTTGGTGCCTTGCTAAACAGCTCTCTGGCAGGGTGGATTTTTGTTGTGTACTATTGCTAACACATAAGTGTGTTACATTTAGTCTCTTGTGAGCTGCTTTATGTTCATGAATGAATACCAGCATGTTTTCACAACCTGGCATCAGCATGTCATCCTATTAGCTGTGGGTTTAATTCAACAACAGAGATTAGTCAGCCAATCTGCCTTTGCCTTTGTGACTCTGCAGCACTCCACCTTTCCACCGTCTCCTCAACCATCTTCCTGTGTAATGGCGACAGAAAAGAGGGATGCGGATGAAAGTTGATGATGATTAAAATAATATGCCTCTTATCATGGCGCAGAAAGCCTCTCTGTGCCCACTGAAGAGGCTGTTTCAGGCGGTCGATATGGCCTCTGTGTTAAAAATGAAAAGTATTGATCTCTTTTACCTCAAGCCGCTCAGCTGATTGAGCCTGAGAAAATCTGTATCAGCTGCCAACCCTCACAAGCAGGCTGGAGAATGATAAACCAGACGAATGCATCAGAGTTCATCGGAGGGAGCTGCATTTCCTGTCAATATGATTTCAGAGAGGAGAGCTGAGGCGCTTGTCCTGTCCAGTCCTGTAAGTCACACTGATAACAGCTTTATCTCTGTGATACCTCTGTCTTCCATCACACCTGGACATCCTCCAGGTTTCAGATAGACCTGACGTGACCCCTTGTTTACACGTACATGGCTAACCAGAGCTGGTGAGGTATCTAAATTGAAGCAACTCCCACAGCAATCAGTCTGGGAAACAGCTGCAGGCTATCAGAGTCGGCACAGACTCAGTTTGTCAATGAGCAAAAGGTAATATGGTGACAGACTGGGGTCTGTGCTCTGCAGCACTACAGTTCCTTTCATAAACGCCTGCACACTGAGCTCACAGCTGGCTGATTAGATTAGTGTGACCTGTAATCGAATGACAGGGTCCGGTGACACACACACACAAACAAACACACCGATGGGTGATTTTTGCCCATCTCTCCATAACGCAACATCACATGTTCATACCAACACACTCAGATATGTGGGATACTATACAGCATGAACACAAACATGTATCTCCTGGGTGAATACTTCCCATTATTGTGTCTCTGTCTGAATGCGAGATAATAAGAAAGTGGAGAATGGGACAGAGAAAGAGATCACCTGTTCCATACTGATGAGGGACATTGATCACAGAATGCTACTTTCAATTGTTAGTGGCTGAGTGGCTGGTACTGAACACACCACGAGATATAAAAAGTGCTTTTTACCCTTATTCTTGACTTGGATCCCAAGTAGCCTCCACATAAGTAAATAAAGTGAATATTATCTTTAACAACATTGTTTAAATCACACAGTATGAATGACGCTGGCTCTTACACAGAAACATCATACCCCTAAAGATGATATAAATGAGACATCAGTTTTAATCAGTCTTGCTGCAAGCACCTCTAGTTCATTATGGCGGAACTGAGCGCACTTGATGACTCCATTCGGGGTCGTGTCTAGAACCCTAGATAGCGTAACTTTCGCAAGATGTTTGAGGTTAGGCATTGACCTTGAATGGTTAAAGTTGTAATCTGTAAGAATTGAGATAGTTGTTTCTAGCGATAAGATGTAATTGTAGGCGTGCCTCTGGGATGTCCCAGACGCATAAGAGTGAGCCTGACTTGGTATACAGACTTGAACGTTCTCTTTGATTGCACTTTTACTTCATAAGTTGGAATCTCTCGATTTCCAGGTAAAAATGAACGCAGCATAGTTGAAAGTGACGAGTCCCAGCTGTGCAGACCAATGGCTGCGGACTGATGCAACATATTAACATCTAGAGAGGGAATGACGCTACAGACACGCAGTGGAATACACAGCAAAGACGTGAGTACAAGTGTTTTCATGATCAATCACAGTTGGTTAAACGCCCTCTCTGATAGATAGTAACTTAAAAGACAATTAAAGCCCCTTAACACCCACACAGGTGTTTTCAGTTAACTATAGTTGATTAGACCTTTTCTCAGGACTGTGTGGGTACTGTGATTGACTGACATCTTCCAGAGTCTCCTGTAAGCTTTGTTTCACCTGTTAAGGCGGGACAAAATACACCTTTATCATTCTTAGTGTCAGACGGACATTTATGACCTCATAAATTCCCATCAAAGCCCTGCCCACCTTTAACCTCAAGCAGAGGTCTAATCACCAGAATAACTGAAAACACCTGTGTGGGTGTTCAGGGGCGTTAACTACCATGGATTAAAATTGTACAGATTATATCTTTAAGATTACAATATGTTTTTGGGCAGTGAGATGGTCAAGGTTAGGCATTTGGCATTTTTCCCCTGCATGGTGCGGCTCAACTCGACTTGCTCTTTTTTGGTTTTCCATTTGCAAAAGTTTTGGATATTTTTTTTAGAACTACTTCGGTGGAGGTTCCATGAGAGCTGAGTCGATACTTAAAGGAGTGGAGTTGAGAGTGTTGTGAGACTTAACTCATGTCTGTGTTAGAAACCCAAGAGAAACGCTTTTTATAAACCAGCGTATCATGATTTTGCTGCTTCATAATAAAAACTTTTAAATAACAAAGCAATACGGGACTTTTATTGTGAAGAATTTATAGGAAATTAAATTTGCTTATCCACAGGCGGCCTTAACAGCAAACATTGCTATATAAGAACAGGAATGTATGTAGTTAAATCCTACATATTTGTGAATTTGGGTACATTTTATTTAACTAAAAATATAAGAGTTACTGTCTACCTTGACCTCTGTACCGCAGACACTGCCACTGCCTTTTGCCAGGCAAGAGATCTGTGCAGAGCACAGGAACAAAACGGCATCTTTGATTTTACATTAAGCCATTCTAAATCTGTGTTTGTATTTTGTTCTCATGGACTTGGGACATGTCCAATAAGTACTTTCCGTATTCAAGCAAGTACAATCAAATCCATTTCATCTATTTTTAATCTGTTTATCAAGGGTGTTTTGGGAGTGGACTTGTGTGGACTTGGGGTAGACAAGTATCCCAGTATGTATGAACCAGTGACTTTGATGTAGGTTGATCGTCCCTTAATCCTTGCTTAACCCAGAACCCATAATGAAAGCTTTTTCAACGCTTTAATTTCTGCTCTGAGGAGCGAGGCTCGAGGGGGGACCTGAGACACAAGCGAGGATCCACCAGACCAGCTCTAACAGAACATTTTTTCCTGAAACGCCCCTGTATAGGAAAAGTGCAATATACTGTATAATATATATGCAAATACAAATTCCAAACCAACAAAAGTCCCCACTGAGCTGTAATTTAACTGATGGCTCATCCAGCTCTGCCTTTGTCATCAAAAATGGCCGTCGCTTGGGAGGATGGTTCATGTCATTTCTCAAAAACAAGCTAAATTCCTCGGTCCTCTCGCTGAAAAGATGCAATGAAAAGACACAGGGCGGATGTGGATGCAGATCAGGGAATTGAAATGTATCCTATAAGTTACTGTGGCATTTTCCAACTACAACTATTTTTGTGTTACCAAACGAAGTTTACATTTTTTTAGGTGAGAAATTAACGATTTACACTGGAGATCTAAATTAGAGAACAAACTATAAACACTTGATTTATTCTGAAATACTGTTTTTTTTATTGTTCAGAATTTGATAGAATATCCACTGTGGCAATGCTGTACTAGCACTTCAACCAAAACCTTTATTTTGTGAAAAAAACAGTGAGCAAAATGAGAGAACAGTAACCATTGTGTCAGAAGAAAATATTTTTAAAATGTTTTCTTAGGGCTATAGGATTCAAAATGAACAGGAAGTGTAGAGGCCACAGCTTTGAATGACTTCAGCACATCAGCGCCCACAGGACATCACTAGTTTCTCACACTGCTCTGGTTTGATCTTGGTCCATTCTTCTTCAGTCTCTTCCACAGTTCAGTAATTGTGGTGGGTTTCTGAGCCAAAACTTTGTCGCCAAGGATTTCCCAGAGATCCTCTATGGGGTTGAGATCTGGACTCTGGGCTTGACATTTCACTGTTTCAATATTCTGAGCTTTAAGGAACTGCATAACCTGTTTTGCAGTGTGACAGGGGCAATTGCAGTGAAGGTATTGCATGTTGCCGAAGGAGGTTAGAGAGGTTTGGTCACTGCAGAGTGGGCTTTCAGTCAAAATTGTCTTAAACCATGAGACACTGTGTGCAGAGACAGATCCTTGGTGAGCAACTCCAGCTGCAGTGTTAAACCAATTCTCCATTGAGAGTCGTTGCATAATCTTTTCCTCTCATGCACTTGTTTTATGTGGACGACTGGCCTTTTTAAGGGACTTAAAATTAATCTTTGTCCTTTCAATATTCTTGAAATCACAGACTTGGAACTCCCAACCTTTCTCTGATGGCTGAGAGGTTCATCCCTTTGACCTTCATCTGGACAACCTGCTGTCTCAGGGATTCAGTCACCTTAGAGCAGCTTGCCATCTTGCAAAGTGACCAGGAGAGCTGCCAAATACTGTAAATAGGCTGTGTTCAACAATTAAGTAAATTGTCACCAGGTGCCAGATTAACAGCACTCACTGGAAGGTATCTCAAAGAGTTCTCTAATTTTGATCACAGATTTTTCTTTTTCCACAAAATAAAGGTTTTTGTTGAAGTGCAGATATTCTATGAAATGATGAACAACAAAAAATTACAGTATTTCAGAATAAATCAAGTATTAATAACCTGTTCTCTAATTTTGATCTGCAGTGTAGATTAATTGATTAATCTAAATAATACTTCTACCGCAATCTGTGCCGAACATTTACTTGAAAATCTTCCCCAAATGCCCGACTGGTCATCATCCATGGTCATCCCTGGGAAGAACAAACTTATCAAGACCAGCACTTGAGTCATTTACTAGTGGAACTGTTGTCTCTGTAGTCTTTTAAATATAAGACAACATTTTTTTGGAAGATACTTGCTGCCAAATTGGACTGGCTGATGGTAGTTTCCTCTTGGCTTCATACATGTACAAATCTTAGTAGTTAAAGTTAAATAGATCTTTGACACCCCCCCAAACTGCTTTTGGGCCAGTTACAAATTGATTGTCCAAGTCTGGACTGCCAAGAAAGTGTGAACATGCCATACTCTCAACGGTATGATTTCCACTGGGAATGGAGTAATTTCCACTTTTTCCAAATCAATATACTGTATGTCCAGACTGCCCAGTTGCCAAAATCTAGATAAGACAAGACAAGATAAGTGTTACATTTACAGTTAATATTCTCAGAAATAGTTGCTTTTTTAATATTTAACTCAAACCACATAACTAAAAGTGAAATTACTTCTTAAAATCATCCCAGGGTCTTTTATTTCGGCAAAAACACTCATCAAATAAGCCATCAAGACAATTTTTATTATTATTATTATTATATTGTGACAACTATTAACGGAGATGACCCGGAAAGTCGCTAACAGTTGCTAACAGCCAAATGCGACTAACACTGAATAGCTGGGGGGAGCGCATTAAAATGGCTTTTTTAACCACTAATACTGCTCAAAATAACACCAAACCTCTGCAGTGGCATTACGAGAGTCTCTACACATAAAAAAAGCACCAATAGGCTCTTTCTTTTTGGATTGACTTTGCTAATTGACTTGAATGGACCTTCCTACAAGAGGAGCTGCTACAGGGGCCAGTAGGTAAGTCTTTCAAAACACTCTTTTAATAAACTCTGGGTTCACTAACTACGTTGTTGCTGCTTCAGTTAATGTGTATGCTTGTACGATCATGCTACTGCAGAGGTTTGGTGTAATCATGAGCATTATTAGTGGATGGAAAAGCTGTAAAATCTGCATTACTCTTTTGTTCGATACACAGAGAAAGAGAGAGACTATAGCCAAGTCGAATAAGTGTAAGAGACACTGACAGAGACCAACACATTATAAAGTTACTATATTTCTTGACTTCTCAACAGCTCACAGCAGTTCCAGTCCGATGTGATATGATTGAAGTAATTAATTAGGCTGTTGTAATGTTATTTATTACAGAAATGGTCTTGTCAAAAAAGTTGAAAAGTTTTACCAAAAGTCAGCGCTGGCAACATCTCGCTACAGTATTAAATATTTCTTGCCATGCACAAAGCCTTGTTCTTGAGTGATGAATGCACACTTGCAAGCTCAAGCAATATTCCAAGTTCAACAGCAGAAAACATTTTCTTTTGTGCTCCATTATTTTCCAGAAGTGTAAAGTGTCAAAAAATGAAAAAAAAAAGATCAGATCAGATGAACGGCATCTGGGCCTATTAATGAATATTCCACTGAATTGAAAAATTGCACTGCAAAACGTTGCATCCCTCATGATAATTTGTGAGAGGCTTAGTAAATATCCTTGTGTTGCATGTTCCCACCCTGTCTGTTTTTAAGTAGGTGTTTACAACAGGCACTTAAATGATGACAGAGTGAACTTTAATACATCCAATTACAGTATTTGGAAGAAAGAGAAGGGGGCAGAAGAGAAGCAGGAGATGAAGGAGGCTGACTGGTGAAAGAGGATGAGGAATGAAAGGACAAGGAGCGGCACAAGGTAAAATAGTAAGGGGGGGTATTTTTTTTAAAAGGAGGGGAAGATTAAATGAGCAAGAGGAGAAGGAGCAGAAGATGAGAAAGAAAGAGGTTTGTGAACCTCAGAGAAATAAAAGCAGGGGGACAAAGATGGAAGAGTAGAGGAGAATAGGGAACACAAGAATGAGAGCAAAAGATAAATGGCAAAAGGAAAGTACTTGAGTGGGAGGAGGCGAAAGAGGGAAGAAAATAAGGATGAAGAGGAGACGAGTGACGAGGTGTATGAGGGATATGGGATCGGCAATGAGGCTCCAGGCTGCATCGACAGTCCAACCTGCAGGTCATGGAGGCCACAGCTGAATCCACAGATGCTCCTCGGTCAGGAGGAGCTGATGGTGACCTCCTTCCTGAAAGAGGAGGTGATTTATCACAGAGAACATAAATCAGCATGTCTGACCTCCCCTGCACACAGCTCACGCCCCAAACTGTTTACTCTGCCGCCCAGGCTATCCATTATGTGGCAACTGCCAGACGCAGCAGCAGCAAATACACTGATAATACACTAGTCAGAATTACCCTGGGCGTGGATATGGACTGCTTAATGATCACTGCTTCAGCCAATTGCTTTTGGAAGTTGTATTTCAAGTTCAATGGAGTTATGTGAAATACACCTGTATCTGGAGGGTCTAATTACTGGTTATTCAGGAAGGTTAAGGGAACGCAAACCTGTCTTCCTAAAAATTACGTTCTAAAACGTACATTGTAGTTTATGTTCATTGGCAGCGGGGTTTTTTTTCCAACATCTTCTTAAACGACAGAAATAAATTGTTTGCCAATGATTCCCAAAATAACATGACTGTTGTTAACAGGGACAGGCGCATGTTATGAAATGTTATAGCTTATTACGGCCCATATTTACTTGTATTGTTAGGTGGTGACTCCTAGTATAAAGAGCAACAAAATCTGTGTATTTGCTGTTGCAAATGAATATTATCCCGTATAAATGAACTTGTGTAGAGACAGGAACAGAATCTGCATCAGCTATTGGGAAGTGCTAGTCATGGAGCTAGTAGCATGGCCAGACAACATATTGTGGGGTGGGCATATGCCATCTGAATGGATGCTGCCAATTGGATGGGCATGAGCTCCAAGGTGGTTGGCTTAGGCTCTATGATTGGAGGGAAGCTATTAAAAACTTTCCAAAGCACTAAATACTCCTGAGAGGAAAGTAAGACCATTAAGGAAGAAAATATGAAAAGAAAAATCAACAGCATAATAAATTTACAGGCCTTCCCAGTTATTTTAAACATTAGCTTTGCTGAAAAGTGACAGAAAAACAGTGCTGCTGTTTGTATACATGTTACTGTATCAAATGAATTCAGCCCCACATGTAACTGAAGCAGAGATTACAAAACTAAAGCTACTGAAGGATTCCTCTTGATATCTAACCCCACACACGTAAACTAATGAACCTTGATTGTCTGAAAACTGGAGAATGAAAACAGTGACTTATCTAGTGGCTAAAGAGGGGCACTGCTGTCATCAATTAAACACTCCTTACCTTTTACACAATAGACTTATGAAGATGTTTCTAATCATGTTTCATCCATTAGTGGTTTCTGTCACGGATCATGAGGAAGGATTGTTCCACTACTACACTACACTACACTGTACTATATTTATCTTGAAAAGTTGACTGTAAATTGGGTTCTATCTTTTTTGATACTAGCGAAGACTAGCAAAACTCACATTCACCGTTCTCAGCTGGGCTTAGAGCTACTTAGGTAATGTTAGCATACTAATAAGGGGTGTGTTCACAAATCCAGTCTGACGCTCTACATAAAATAGTAAGAAGAAGAAATAGAGCTATCTATATGAATGAATGAATGGTAGAGTTAAAACATTACCAGTTTGCGCCAGAGTGCTCTCTGGTGCTCAAAATGAATATATGCAAATGCAGGCACGGTTAACTACGATAGTAAACGCAATAAAATATTATACCTGTTAAACATCAGCAAGCTAGCATTGGAATTGTGTACATGTTAACATGCTAGCATTTTCCCCAAAGCATTCCAATGCCAGTGTTAGCTTATTTTGCTGTACTGCTGTACAACTGTATTGCATTTTCCCTCTGAACAGGGTTTTTATTTACCCATTTAGCATTGTTTTTACACTTTGCATTTGCACATTCAAAAGTTTACCAATTTATTCTTTGGGGCAATAGGGTCATTCCTATGTTCCCACATTTATAAGATTTATTTTCAAAATTAGGTCCTATGTATTAGGGTTAGGGTTAAAAAGCCATCCCTAATCCGTCACACCGTGTGATGGATCTCAAACGTGGGACATAGGACTGTGGGAACATAGGACTGTGGAAACATAAGGCGGTGGGAACATAGGACTGTGGGAACAAAGGACTGTGGAAACATAAGGCTTTGGAAACATAGGGTTGTGGGAACATAGGACTGTGGGAACAAAGGACTGTGGAAACATAAGGCTGTGGAAACATAGGATTGTGGAAACATAAGGTCGTGGAAACATAAGGCTTTGGAAACATAGGACTGTGGGAACATAGGACTGTGGGAACAAAGGACTGTGGGAACATAGGCATGGACCCGGGGCAGTAATACAGGTATTATCTGTGTGTTTCAAGATTCTTTTTTGACAGTTTATCAAGCCTTTATTACATAGGACAGACAGGAAATGGGGCAGGAGAGAGGGGGACCTCTGCCTCGAGGACCTTCCGCCTCTGTACATGGGGCGAATGCTCTAACCACTCAGCCACCGGCCGCCCCATGATTTAAGACTTGTTGCCGGGACACTGGTGCTAACACCATAAGAGTTGTTCATGGGGTGGTTCGCTAGTCACGGGTGATTGGAATGAACCAGATCTCCTACTACTAGCATGTTCCACCAAAAAAAAACTGTTTGAATCAGTTGGCCAACTTTGAAATGAATTCCAAACACTGATGCATAGAAAGGGTCATATTAGCTTTCATGCCTGGCAGGATTTTTCAACGCCCTTTGCAGTAGCCTATGGGCCTATTACATATCCAATTTTTCTTCTTTTTTCACCTGTAGATTGGGCACAAATAAGCTTGGCCTTTTGAAGCTCTGTTCATTATCTGATGTTTTGAAAGCTATATAATTTATACATAGTAGCCTATATTTTTTCTCTTTGAAGAGTGGTAAAGGTGGCTGATGAAGGCTCCTGCCCCAAGCTGCACCATGTTGGCCCAATGAGGCCTCAGCTTATAAAGAGAGCTGTGGGCTCTCACAGTCTGGTCACTCTCTTCCTTCTCAGACTGATGGCAGCAGCCTGGTGTTTTGGTTTGGTTGGATTCATTGCATACTTTTCTTTATGTAGTTTTCATTTAATTTAATCTTCTTTTGCTTGGGAAGGAAGGAACTGGCATTAGTGTTTTTGTGGTTTTGTTTAAAGTTTAGTTCCTCATTTAGGCAGTTCAGAGTCTCTGGTCTGACGGCCCATTGTGTGGTTGGCCAGAGCACCTGTTATCCCTTTTTTCATCAGCCCATCTGACCCTTTTTGTTTATTTTGTTCCAGGTTTATTTCTTTTTGTCAGGACACAATAAATCATTTTTGCATTTGAACCTGATTTTGTCTTATGTGATTGGCCTTTGGGACCATAACAGTGTTCTGGCTATTTGTTTTCACTATTAAAGTAGCATCAATCAGGAAGATCTTTATTTACTTTCTGTCTTACTAAGGCCAACCTGGCCAAACTTCAGGAACAGGGGCCTCCTGTTTGACCTTCTGCAGTAATTGTCATGTGTTTGTTTTGCCTAAAGGCAGGGTATTGTGTGGTGTCATCTTTTTGGCTCATTGCAGTTGTTTACATATCAGTACTAAGCCAAGCTTGCCAAAAGTTCATTGTCTGGGTTTTCACATTCAGGTGCTCTTTCTCAGAAGCAACAGCACAGTCTGTGTCAAGTTTCTTTTATTCACACAGCTGGCCTGGTGGAATTAATTTCAGTACACCACATACGACATCAGTGCAAAAAGTAAAAAACAACTCCACAAACAATTACAGACCGACTTTTGTGTATTTAGCAACCAGTATTTCTGGTTTCAGTTACTAAGCACTAACATATATGTGCTGATAGCATTTGACTGTTACAGGAAGTATAATTCTATGGCATAATCTGTGGCATTTGTTTCCATAACCTCCCTCTCTGCTGTGTGAACTCTCTAAAACAACAGAGGTCCGCTGCCTTCAGGAAAGATGACATCGTCATTATCCTGCTATAGACCCCCATATGACCTGCAGTGCTTCTTACTGCCTGAATCTCAGCAGCACGGGATGCATGAGTTCACAGGATAATGAACTGTAATTAAATAATCAAGATGAAATACTTGGAATCCAGTTAACTCATATCAGCACAGACAGTAGCCAAATTCAGCCACATTCAGATGGAGCAAATTCAATCATAACCACAAACACAACAAGCCGTTTTATGATCATCTATTCTGACATCAAATTGGTTATCATCCCAACCCTGACCAAGTCCCCTTCCTGATTAGAAAAAAAACTTGAAACCTTAAAGTCTGCAACCAGTTATTACACCCGACAATACAAACATGAACTATACAGGATGTTACCACCTAACAAGCTATGAAATTATTAAAATCAGAATGGTTTATCACCCTGGAAGGATGGATGCTTGCAACTTTAATGACAATTTTCCTGTGTTTTTCCTGCACTTTTGGCTTAAGAGAAATGATAAATAATAGAGCGGCACCTTAAACACCTAGGCCACCAGCAGTGTTGTAATCATTGCCACCTAAACCAAGACCAAGTCATGACTAAGACCATACCTCCATGGATCATTTATATTAATATTATATTTATATTGCCCAGTTTGCAAACGACTGTCATTGTGTATTAAGATAAAGACCATGACGGGCTGAGACCAAGACCAAAGCAGCAAGGGGCTGAGTCAGGCCCAAGAGTAGTAAAATGTGCAAAAAGTGGTCTCCAGTAAACTGGCCATCAAAGATGACTTTGACATGCCTTGTGCTGCAGTTGAAAACTTACCCAAATGCACTATGCATAAAAGATACCAAAAAAGAGAGGGAGACCAAATGCAAAAGTGATACAAGAACAGCCGGAGTCCGAAACAGTTAAAACCCAAATTGACGCTAAAAGAGAGACAACACCAACTTGAGGCAGTGTAATGCTCCAGTAGTCAATGAGTCATTAGTCCTGCACTTCACAGTTGCAGTCTGCCATCTGTGATGATGATGATGCACCTTGTGACTGGAGCTGAAGGAGAGTCTCCTTGGATCCACTCAGTTATAAGACATAGATAAAATAGACACAGTCTCAGTTACTAGGACACGAGTGGACCTATCAAAACCTGTACACTGATATCTTTGGCTCAGTGATAGTGCTACAGGAAGGATACAATACCAAAAGAACTAGTCAACCTCTGGACACGATGAATATGATTCATTTTTGAGATACCGAGTCATTGACCGTAATGCTGGTCAAAGAGAAATTTATGATGATGATGATGATGTTGATGATGATGATATCACTACAGGAATGGTCAGAGGGTCACCATAAGAATTAGGAATCATCTGCTGGGAAACATTTACCTCCACACCAACTTTCATGGAGATCTGGCCAGTAGCCGTCAAGATATCTTCTTGATCAAAATGTTGGGTTTTTTTTGTTCCAACATGATGGTAATACTCCTCACACTCCTTACTGCTGTTTGTAATGAGATGCTGCCTTCACTGCTAGTCCTGTGGTGGTGGCAAAATTCCTGAAAAGCAGCGTATTGTGTAATGTAGTGTCTCCTTGTCCCGTGTCACAAGAGCTAGTGGTGCTCACTCCTCACAGAGCACATGAGGAGTCCACATTCCACAGGCAGAGCTTTCCTTAGACATCTAGACAGGGGTCCTCATTAGCAACGACCTCCGTGTTAATAGCTCTTAATTTCACATGAGCGTGGTGAACTTTAGCACACTAGGGTCAGAGGTCGTAGCCTGGCTCTCGTTAGCTCCGTGAGAGGACGCTAGCTACATTTTATATCCTAGCGATTGAACCCAAAGCTGTGACTCGTCACCATTTCAAAAGAGTCTTTTCTCCCTGAGAGTTTACCCGACCCTAACACTCAGCTCTGTTTAGAGCCAAAGAGTTTTCAGAAAGAGGGGCATGACCCCACGCCTGAGCTGGGCGCTTTAAAGAAGATGACGCACTGCTTTTCTTTTTCTTTTACTAATTCATTTATTCCCTTTATTAACCCTTTAAAACCCACCCCCTTGGAGAAACCATCCTTTAGCCACACTGTTCACTAGGGATGGGCATGAGTTAAGTTATCCCAGATCGAGTGATAGCATGAATTCCTTAAGGGAAGATCGATTCCTCATGGAGGGACATTTTTAGAAAGCATCTTCCGTGTCCTAACAGCAACCGAGCGTCCGACTGCTGTCCGTACTCTATCCATTAAATATCTACTGAATGTGTAGAACAAGCTGTAAAATGTGCTCCTGAAATACAGATCAATTTCCCTACACCAGCTGACTCCCAATGTGTTATCAAATAAGGAGCCGACGCCATCACCTCACATGTCCTAGTGCTCCACACAGGCAGTGTATGCGCACACACACAAGTAGCCCTGCGGTGCACCAGACAGTCAATTGCTCTGAGACTCTTGACTGTCACAGTGATGTACAGTGGTGTCCCATGTTGGGTTAATGCATTTTTTAAAATGTTACATCAAGAAAGCAAACACCAAGAAAACACATTGCAGGGCCAGCCCCTGAACCGCTAGCCTCTGACCTCACGTCAGCCGCAGCTGCAGCAGTTAACAAAAACAGTTAGCTATGCTATTAGACTGCTTGATGTTCACGGCAACATCACAGTTCATGCTAGATAACAAGTCAGCAGCCAATGCTTGCTTTTACAATGAATGAGATGATGATAGCATTAACGTTACATTAACATGTAAGTCAAAACTCCGCAGCAAAGCAGAGGTCAAATCATGTTACTAGAATTACCCACTAACTCAATGTTACTTCCAGGGCCTGAAGTTAACTTTGTTGGCCACCAGCCACTGTGGCAGGCGGATTTCACAATCCACCAGCCACAGTGTTTTTTTAGCAGCCAAGTTTTTTTTTTATCCTAAAATAAAGCTGAACAACTCAGAACATGCATAAGAATGGTTCTTGAACTTGTACAGAATACACATTAAAGTGCTGTTTAGTTATTAACCAACTTAATCTCATTAATGACTAGACCTACATAATGACTTACAACTGTATCTGACCTGGTGTGGCAGGCATTTAGAATAGAAAATAATACTCATCTAGTTAGTTAGTCTCATTTATTGCAATCCATTAGTCACTTTGTCTTTGTCACTGTAGTGTCATTTCATATCCAGGTTCAAAAATCCTTTTAAACTTTAGGTTAACAATAAACTTTACAATCATAATGACTTATGAGTTTATGTTGCTTTCATGATAAGACATACTGTATTTTGACTATTTTAAATGAAAAACATTTAGATAAACAACAACAATAAAAATCATAATAATTAACAGAAACCAAACTCCATCACACTGTATTGTGGAGGTCAGACACTGATTAAAAAACCCTTTCACAGAGCACAGAACATAGACTGAGGCTCTGAGTCCTTAAAGAGGAGGAGGAGCAGACCCTTCCCTCTGCTTCCTCCTCTCTCCAAACACACGGCAATCCAAACAGTGCATCTCCTCTGTTGTGGCGTCGCACACAAGCCAGTTGCGAACCTTGCCATCTCTTTCCACTTCCACTTTGTATTAAAACGTCTTTTTATGTATATATTTTTTTTAAATCGTCCTCCTCATCCTCATCTTGTTCTGTTGCAGCCAGCGGCCTCTTCCCGCCAGCAATATGCAGCCACATTTTTTATTTTCTTCTTCTCATTTTTTATTTTGAAAGTCCAAGAAAACGGCGGGGCTTGCTTAGCAATGATAGGCTACCTGATTGGTCAACACACAACACTTGCTCAGTTTTGTGTTATCTTATTGGCTACACGCCAACGTTCCAGGTAGATTGACAGTTTCACCCCTGGTTACTTCTCTTCATCCGGCTGCAATGAGATCTCTCCATTGCACACCTGCTTCCCCTCTCCCCATGACAGATGCATCTACATGTCCAGCAGCTCCTCAAACTTTTGGACACATCAGCTAGCAGGGCCATTTCTACATCTTCCTGTATTTAAAGTCGCAGTTGGCAACATTTGTTTCACTGAAGCTGACACTCTGCTCCGATAAAACAACATAAATCATCCAGTTTAAAAAAAAGAATGTGCCTCTACGTGCACCTAGAGCTTGTTGTTTGTTTTGCAAAAATCCACTGGGCCCGTATCATCCTGGACACTCCACATTAATTTCCGGACGGCTTAGATTGTATTTTAGAATTTTAGAATACTTTTAGGAG